>NC_056732.1:52418529-52718529 GCF_019279795.1 Protopterus annectens
TCACTAAGGTGCACTGCAGTTCTACTCTTCAGGTTCCTGGAGGTCTGCCCGACATGAAATGCCACACATTGGCAGACCACCATATAAACTACCCACTCAGTGCGGCACGTTATCAGATGTTTGATATCAAATACTTTTGAAGTGTTGGTAGATATAAATGATTTAGTCCGTGATACTACCCTACACTACACACAATTCCCACAAACATTGCTACCCCTAGGTGCATTGGTATATTCATTCTCTAGGCCAGTCAATCTTCTTATACTAAGAAAGTGACTCACCAATATTCTGCCCTCTTCTGCAACTGTAAGAGCATCTAGCATCTACATTGGTCAAAAAATGGGTCAGATTTTAGATTTTCCCAGTGTTTGGCAACAACATCCGTGTTTTAAAAATATTTGTGCCATAATTTGTAACAAATCTAATTTTGGAATTGGTAATGTCTACTATTGTGGATCCATCAGTCTGCAGAGAATCTGCATTTCTGTTTCTCAGAAAGTTATGTCTAACATAGCCAGATGCCTTGATTTGTTCTTTCACGATATTGTTTTTTTTTTGGTAACCTCTTCTTAAAAATCTGTTACCCATATCCTTTAGTTCAAATTTATATCCATCATCTTCACTGCAAATACACTCGAGTCTTTGAAATTGCGACTTAGGTGTATTGGCAGTGATATGCTTAGGATGGCAACTACTGGCTTCTAAAATAACATTCTTGGTAAATGGTTTTGTGTGTAAACTGGTAATCATGCAACCATTTATTTTCTTGCTTATCTTAATGTCTAAGAAATCAATGCTGCTGTTTTCTTTTGTATCAGTAAACACAAGTCCAAATTCGTTTGAATTCAAATACTTACATTTTGACCAGTTAGTAATAGTTCCTGATCAAATGCCCCAGTAGTCATCCAGGTAGCGACGCCACATTATTAAATCCTCTTTAAATGGGTTCATGTCACTATAAATTAACTGCCATTCCAAATACCTCATAAAGAGGTCATCATAAATTGGCGCAAATGTAGTGCCCATGGCAGTTCCCTTCATTTGTAAATAACAATCACCACAAAAGTAAAACACATTACGTTCTAATACAAATTGTACAAGGGTGATCAGAAAATCAACATGTCTTGGTGAATACATACCATTAAATTTCCAGCCAATGTTTCAAGGCTTGAATACCCCCATTATGTGGGATATTCGTGTAGAAAGATTGAACGTCCAGGGTGCAAAGAAAAGAATTGGGACTCACTTGTAAGTCATTCATCAAGCACCAGAAATCATCAGAATCTTTTAATCTAGTTCACACCAAGTATAGTAGTGTTTTTTTTTTTTGTAAAATATATATAAAAACGCCTTATAATTAGGGCAGAGAAGATCTGAGGATAATTCTAGTGCATGCTAGGATAGGTATTCAGTCATGAGCTGGCAGAAGGCCTTGCGATGAAAATAAGGCCGAGACGGATCTGAGGATCGGAACCAAACTCAACCTAGTAAGAATGAAGGAGAATATGGACAACACACATGGGACGGTATGGTGAGTACATAACTTTTTAGTGTTTCCAGTTCCTTTTTATACAAGTCAGGCATTATGTATTACTTATCCTTTGATTGGGTTAGTCCCATTAAGGTGAGTGGCTTCTTTTCAGAGGAGACACAAGGTGCTATTTCTGTTACTTGGGGAAATTTGGCCATGGCATCGGTATGCTGCTACTCTTTTCAATAGATACCATGGAATCTTTTACATCCACTTGAGTTACCACCAACTCTAGGAGACTGGACCTCTGTGTAACCTCTTATTTGAAGGATGTGGCATATTTTTATCTAAAGGAGACGTTGTGGAACATAATGAATTATTTGAGAGAGAAAGAGGGCAAGACTCTTTCCCTCTTTCCCTCTTTACCTTGTTCTTTGAGAATCTTTTTAATACTTGATTTGAAGGAGTATTGTAGAGCTATACAATTAGAGCTGATATGTATAGTGGAAATGAAAGATTATAAGGAAAAGTAGAAGGGAGAGACGATGAAATGGGGGTGGGGTCTGGGAAGTATGGAAATAAGATTTTGGATGCAGATCCTTAAGGAGATTAACAGGCATACATAATATTATATTCGTAATGAAGAACAAAGTATTGTAAGAACTAAGCCACCATTGAAATAGCAATAGCAGATTTTGCCAATAGAGATGACTGCAAGTAGGGGTACAGAAAATAGGCAAGGGGGCTGGAATTTCCTGGAGAAAACTGGCAAATGATCCAAGGTATTGGGAGCAAATAACTTCAGAGAAGGGTAATAGTGGGATGAGGCCAAGCAGAAGTTTGGACTGCAGGTTAGAGATTGCCTTCCCTACCAGGGATTGGTAGGAGCATAGGCAAAGCTAAAGTAAAAGAAATTGCTAAACAAAAGACAAGTTCTTGTCTAGAACAGAAGTTGCTGTTTACAAAAGGAAAAAGTAGGCTCTATAAACCACTATGTAATAGCTATAAGAATCTGAGGTTTCTAGAAAAAAAATTGGGAAGCGGGTATGGAAAGGCAGTATACAA
Organism: Protopterus annectens; assembly: GCF_019279795.1. NCBI lineage: Eukaryota > Metazoa > Chordata > Ceratodontiformes > Protopteridae > Protopterus > Protopterus annectens. The sequence continues at coordinate 52,421,066 of NC_056732.1, forward strand.
AGGAACAATGGAAGGACATCTGTATGGCTCCACATTATGCAACAAACTCTGGAAGTTGTGGGAGTTTTGCTTGGAAGTGTTTGCAGAGGTATTTTATATCCCAAGCAGACTTATTTCCTTGGGTAGATAGGAAATAGCTGTGATGGGAAAGGGAGAGGTAATTTGTTGCACATTTTTTTGTGAATGTTACGGGTTGGCAGAATTTAAGGATTTCCTAGAGAGTGTGAAAGAAATTTTGGGTAGCAAATGGTGATAACAATTGAAGTGATTCTTCTGAGCTGGGATATAGGATCTAAATTGCCTAAACATAGTAAGGCCTTGGCTGCCAAAAAAACATTTGCTAGAAAATGGAAATAAAAAATGTAAACCAACTGGAATACTGAATATTGCAAAGAAAATAAAAACTGAAGGTGAAAACTTTAGTAAAGGGGTGGAGCAAATTACATAGAAATGAAATGCGTGGAACAGTTCTGCATGTAGAATAAAATTTAAGGGAAGACAGGAATTGAGCATGAGTGGAAATTATCTAGGCAACATAAATGTATACAGCATTAAAATAACAGGAAATCTTATTCACATGCCTGTGCCAGTGTTTAAAAATGTTTAGAAAAGATGTCAAAAAGTATGAAAAAAAAGAAAAAAAGGCAGGAAGAAGCCCTTCTGTCTCCTGTAATGATATAGTTCTGTCAGATAAGCTACACTTTCAACCGCAAAGATGTCTGTCTACCCCAAGACATTACCTTCAGTAGAGCTCGTTTTATGGGATAGTTGTTTAACTAGTATATCACTGAGATTTTTTCACCAAAAAATGCAGTTTTTCGAAGTGGCTAAATTACCAATATCTTGGGCAAGGTAGAGATTTGAAATAAAACCGATATCATCCAAACCCAAGGGCTTCACCTTACAAGTCCTGAGATTTGTTCTGTAACTGTTGTAAGGAAAGGTCGGATTTAATTTGGAAGTTGCCCATGCTGACCTAGTACTGTCCTCATCGTTTGCATGTGTAACAGCTTAGTTTATTAGTGCATGATCGTTTGAAGGACCGAATTGGGAAAATGTATATATTTACGTTGGCTGTAAAAATCAGTTACCTAGCCTGTGTGATTTATCAGATTATGGCATTGGGGCAGGTTCCAAAAAGCTACGTATGCCAAGTTCCCAAGGGAATGACCACTTGTACACTTTTACTAGCACAGGGGGTAAAATAGGTGTGGGTACTTTGGTGTCCTGTTCCAGTGATGCCACATCTAGGGCTGCATTGCATGTGCGTCTGTCTTGTTTAGGTCTGAGAAGTTTCCAGAGGATGTACAAGTTCGTATTTTGGATGTAACTGTTAAAGTAAATGTGCTGTTTGTTAATTGTGCTGATTTGCTGAAAACTTTGCAGGAATGTTGGCCTGAAATCCTGCCTTGAGGCAAACTGTCTTGCATTTCATTTCCAAATAGATTGTCTTGCTTCTAGAAGACAGTTAATAAGGAAGTCAGAATTTTTCCAGCAACTGTATTCTCAGAAACACTGCAGGTCGCATCAAAAGTCATTTGTGTTTTATTCTCCAGATATGTTTTTAAGTGCATATCTTTAGGTCATAAAAACCTATACATTTTTTCCCCTCCATAAAGATCTCTGCTGATTGAAAAACATGTACGTAGCTACAGATTTTGCTTAGATTTATATACTAGGGGAAGGGTTGGCAAAATGGTTAGGGTCTTTACCTCAGACTTTGAAGGTACAGTGTTTGATTCTTACTTCTGCGTACTTACTAGGCTTCTAATAGTCTATAAACTGACAGCCTAGAATTTACTTATAAGCTATAGTCCTTTAAACATTTGGTTGGACACTTGGTCAAGGAACACTTTACATTTTTATTTACATATGATGTTTCCTACAAATTGTGTTTCTGTGAAATGTATTTATTTAAGTTTGATGACCGGGGAAGTCCACTGGGCCATAAAGAGCCTGTTTTCATTGGAGGCCTGGGGAGAAAAGCTCCAAATATGGCAAGTTGCATATTACATGTTACAAAATAAAGATTTGTACAGAACAAATAAAACATTTATGAAATATAATACATTATGTAATAAACTTTTAATGAGTTACATTTAAACAGAAGATTACTAGCCCTTTTGGAGGTTGGGTAAACTGAACATTTGCAGAAAGACATTTTTGTCAAATAAGCTATTTGTAAGTGAACGTTAAACAAGTAGTTGCTAGCACCTTTGCAGGTTAGGTGGACCATTTTGCATGGAGAGTACCAGAAAATGGGATTATGGAAAGTATAGTCCATTAGATATCCGAGAGAAAATCATTCCCTGGTAGGGCGAGACGGTTTTAGGTTGAGATGAAGCAATAGCATTGGTAAAAGGTAATGATTTCAGTGCAGGGTAGAAAGAGATGGGGTTGTTGTGTCTTTCGGCTTTTCCCGGTTAGGGGTCGCCACAGCGGAACTCCGGTCCGCTATTGATTGGCAGTAGGTTTTTACATGCCATGTTGCCAACCCTGACGCACAACCTTCAAAGAAGGTACGCCCATTCACGCATGTTTCCACACAGAAGACGCTTTAGCTGAGAATCGAACAGGACAAAGCCTTACTGTGAGGCGACAATGCTACCGCAGCACCACCACCGCAGTTGGAAAGAGATGGGGTGGAGAGGGGTTTTTGTTGGAGCGTGACATGGACACTCCCATTTGGCTGATAGATGACAGAATAGCTGAGATTTGAAATTGGTATGGTTTGGAAGCTTGCGAAGGTGGGGGTGGGGTTCCACTGCTTGGCTAAGAAGTAAGGCAGTAGAAGGTGGCCAGGAGGTCATGCTGGTTTGTGGATCTGAGTTGGCGGTTGGGTATATAGGGTTTTCAGGATGTAGCGAGAGATGGTCAGTTTGTGGGTTTAAAGATGAGCTTGGGCAATGGTGAGTTGTAGGTAACTGAGGTAGTTGGGAGTTCAAACCAATTGAGGGTGAGGAGGGGAGTGGCAGTGGTGGGATGAGTTTTTTTAATTGGTCGCAAATTTGCAGATCTTGTGGTAGCATGATTTAAGTTTGGATCGTAAGCTGAGGTGGAAATTTATGAACAGATGGGCACCTTACATCAGGGAGGGGAGCAGGAAGGTGGATGCCAGAGTTTGATGGGTAAAGGGGCTGAGGAAGCGGTTGTGTCTGTAGAGGAGACCTATCTTTTGGTGGGTTTTTTGATTGTGGAGTGGATGTGGGTATCAAATTTGAGTTCATCAATGATGCCAAAAAGCTTGATGGTGGCAACAATTTCATGGGGGGGGGGGTTCTGGCTCTGTACGGTGAATGAGGTTTTGTCAATAACAGAGTTTTTGGTAGTGGAAAAGATCATTAGTTTGGTTTTATTTGCATTTAGAGCTAAGTGGTTGGACTGCATCCAGGTTTCACTTGTGGAGAAGGCTAATTGGGTTTTTGCAAGGAGCTCTGAGGGTGACAAGGCTGAGCAGATAGTCGAGTCATCTGCATATTGGATGACAGATGACTCTAGGATGGAATGGTGAAAGTTGTTGAAGTTTTCCACTGGACAGCTTGTTGGCAGTTGGATAGGTAGCTGGCAAACCAGACTATGGTGGAGGGAGAGAGATGTAGGCTGGAAAGTTGGGATATGAGTAGGGTGTGGGAGATGGTGTCAAAGGCTTTTGAAAAATCTAGGAATAGCGTAGATACAAATTTGCCCGAGTCTCGTTCACTGTTGATGGTTTCCAGAAAGGAAAGAAGGGCAGTCATAGTAGAGTGGCCAGGGCGGGACCCGTGCTGGGTAGGGGAGAGGCGATTGTTTTGGGTTAGGTGTGTCATTAGTTGTATTTGGATGTTTTTCTCTAGAATTTTAGAAAAAGGGGAAAGGATGGCAATAGAACTGAAGTTGGTGGTGTCAGTATTCTTGCCACCTTGGTGTAGGGAGATGATGTAGACATGGCGCCAGATGGAAGGGATGTACGATTCTTGTATGGATCTATTTATAAGAATAGAGATGGGATAGGCGATGCTGTGTGCAGATAGTTTGAGGAAGGTAGGTGGAAGATTGTTAGGTGCATTGCAGCAGGGTTTGAGTTTGAGAAAGAGTCTTTTTATAGTGCTTGTGGGAATGGGAGTAAGGCAGAAGGGTGTGGAGGGGTGGAGATTGTGGTGGGAGGGGCTGGGGTTGGAGGGGGGTGGGAAGGAGGTGGATAGTTTGGCTATGCAGTCTACGAAGAATGAGTTGAACTGGGAGGCTGTGTCAAGGTCGGAGAGGGTGGGATTAGGACAGGGGTTTTCTTTATTACCAGGGTGCAGAATTGATGAAATGGAGTCCCAGAATTTGTTGTGCAAAGACTGGAGTTTGGAGTAGTGAGCTTTACGATCTTTAGTTATTAGCTTTTTTGTGGAGTTTCGGAGACGCTTAAATTCTAAAAGTGTTTGGGTTTTCATGTTTTTGATGCTGTTTCCATTTTTTGTCCCCTTGTTGCATGGTTAGTTTAGTTTCTTTTGATAACCATGGGTAGGGATTAGTTTTGATGCTTTTGGTTCTTGGGGGGGGGGGGGCTTGCTGGTTGAGGAGGGTCAGGAATGAGTGGTTAAAGTAGGATACGGCATAATCTAGTGGAAGAGTATTTAGAGGGGAACAGTCAATGCACTTAAGGCATTCTGAGAAACTTTGGGGATTGAAAGAGGAGGAGTTGCGGGTTTGAATGTAATGGTGTCTTTGTAGAGGAGATGGGAGCTGGTCAGCGATCGCGGAGAGGATCTGGTGTCATTCCAGCTTTGGTAATTAGATTTGGATGAGTTGTTAGGATCCAGTCAATGATGGTTCCAGAGGTACCATCTTTATTTGGTCTGGTTGGTGAATGAATTAATTGAGAGAAATTGTATAGGCTGATAGTGTGGAAAGGGGCATCAGACTTAAATGTGGTCCATTTGATGTTGGGATCACCAAGGATATAGGTTTCATTATTTGTCTATCAGTTTAAATGTAACATTTGATTTAACTGTTTACCGTTTGTCACAAACCACTTGTTTATTAAAAAAAGATGCTGTTAGGCTTTATACAATCCTTTCTGCTTTTATTAACTACTCAGGCTACAGCTTCTGTAACAAGGATATAGTCGTGGATGTTACAAGTTTCAGCTCCAGTGCTAGTGAGCAATATTAATGCTAAAGATAATTTTGTTTAATGCAGCTGTTTACATTTAATAATGCAGTTTCTTATTAAATATATGTATTTGAAATTGATAGGTTTTGTATTGGAAACCTAGAAAGCTTTTATTAAAGATGGTTTGCGTTCCTGTCAGAAATCCCAGCTTGAACAGAAGTGTCACCATGTTCACTGACTCCTACGAGCAGTCAGTTAATTGTCGCCATTCCCTGACATCCAGCAAAATGAATGGGAGTTGCCTAGAGATGAGTAAAAAGGGAAATTAAATATGGGAAAAATCTTATTTGCAGCACAGCCAAAGTTATTTTCTCACATTTAATGTGCTTCTTCGTGGTGCTTATTACTGTAAATTCAGTACTTCAGTTAAGTCGCAGTGGAACAAGCCATGTGTACTGTAGTAGCGGTTAGATGCTAGTGTAAAAGTCTGAGTGCACCATTCGTGTAGATTGCCCTTAATGTGACAATGTGAATGACTTGTCTTTTGTTTTTGTGTCTCAAAGAGCATCATGTGTGGTTATTTTCAAGTGTTGTCATGAATGGGGCAAGGCTATGTCCATAACAAGTGCTACGAGCATGAGTAACAACACAGTGGTCAGCAGTGTCTTATGTTAGAGTTAAGGAAAACAACATTTTACTTCAAAAAGAAGCTTGCTGATCCAGTGTTTCAGTGCTAAGCTTAGCCAGAAGACTATCTTCATAGTCAGTATTACATACATTTGCAATTTACATGCTATGTCTGTAAAGTGAAAAACACTACCAAATATCTAAGGATTTATCTTAAGTCTTGGAAGATGACACAGATGATAATCCTAGAGATAACCCTATAAGTGTGTCTTATCCATGAGATTTACTAAAGGTCGATATCTGTTCTTTCAGCTTGACTGTCGGACCATTGGCAGACATACCTTATGAGCAGAGCATCCCCTTCCCTGGGTTGGTCCATTGTCTAGTTTATAAAAGGAGAAATGCTTGCATTGTTATTTCAGTCTTCTAGCCATGAGAAGAGATTGGCTATTAGGCTACTGTCCATAGTACAACTTGTAGGTGACTTCCAGCAACTGAGTACCCAACCTGGGAGCATCTGTTTGCTTTCAGTTGTTATTGATATACTCATTGTGACTATTGATATGGGAATTGACCACAGAGGTAATCTTATTTATTGCAAGTTGGATTTTCTAAATTTCCTGATGTCCCTGACATACCTGAGAAGGAGTTCTAATTGTTTTATTTGAAGGAAAATTATACCAGAATGATTCAACTCAAGTGTTTTTCCTGCTTAGGTGCAAAAATAGATTTCCTCCTGTAAATACTGTACACCGTACAGCAAAAACACTTCAGCAGATAGCGCTACTTGGATCAGAAAAAACTGAAGACCTTTGTCCATGCCAGTCATCCTAAGGCTATCCTTCTGCCTCTAGTCTGAAGCCTAGCAAGATGTGCAAGTCAGTACAGCCCAAAAATTCCTGTTAAAATTCCAGTGGACAGAAAACAACAGGTCTTATAAACCCTGTCAGTCCTGCAGGGACTTGTAGACATCAGTACTGATGAGGAATTGCCTGCCTCTCCAACAGCCTAATGTTACTCTGCTTTGGAATTTCTCTGTCTTGACTCTTACAGGTACAAACTGTGATTCAGAGTTTGGTTCCTGCTGCGTTGCAAGCCTGTGAGGAGATGAGAGGAGCTGAAATGACTGTGGACAGCCATTCTCCAGGTGTGGGCTAATGTCATCCATCCTTCAGTTTCTGCCACTCCACCTAATTTTCATGCCATTGGATGCCTCAGCAATTTTGATCAAGATCAATAGGGGCTCTATGAAAACAATCTGTAGGTCCCACACACTGAAGACTTTGCCTTCCATTGGCAGTATAATTTCAACTTCTGAGGTCTGGCTGTCTGTTGTTCATGGGTAAATACTAGGCAGGTAGCCTGTAGGCCATTACCACATATTCAAAAGTTCCCTCCTTTCCGGGGAGGGCGATAGAAGACAGGCTGGAGGGATAGTTTGAGGCTGCCCCTGCAGTTTTCTAGGTTTATTTTGAAGGTGGCAAGGGGCTGCTCTGCTTGACACATAATGGAAGTTTGTTCCAGAGGTCAGGGATATGAGCTTATTAGGCGAACTGATGGGCCTAGTTTGTCGAAAGGCGTGGGAGTCTCCAGATTCAATGGAGCCTGTTCCCTGGAGGCCAAACAAATTCATAACTTAACCCACGGATAAGACTTTGGTCACGAAAGGTGTCCCTGTAGATACTATGGTGCTGGTGGCGGCCACCAAGAAGGAACTTTCCGAGATGTCCTCTTCTGTCCATCTGCCGAATGACGGACAGATACGGAAAGCGCACCTTTTCTTCAGCAACCTGTGCACTCAGATCTCTAAATTATATCTCACCCACTTTACCAGACTTCAGAGAGATCTCCTGAAAGAACTAGGAGATGCTCCCCAAGGTGCAGTAACTGAAAGGGTGTTAGAGAATGTTTCCTCTCAGCTCTCCACCTTAAATTCAGTGGTCAACTTCTCCATGAGATTCATTTCTTATGCAGCCGATGGAGTGGGTAGGGCAGCGGGTTCAGGAATTTCCTTAGAGACATTCCTGGATCTGCTCGTGTGACTTTGTGGAGCCCTTTAAATCTTCTTTTGTGAATGCCCATTTCGACGGCTCGTCCCTGTTCGAGCAAAATGTTAGACACACTAACCAGGTGTGAACAAGAAGGAAAAACTGTCTCTGCCATAGGAGTCCATTTTTCCCTACCTACCAGACCAATATCCTAAGGGTCAAAAGGGAGGAAAAATGTGGTTCCGAAAATCCCAGAGGGCTTTCCAGGACACACGTGGTGATTCTTCCCCCAGGAGCAGAGGGGGAAGCAGTAATGGAAGATGCCAGCCACGTGGCAGAAATAGTCCGAAAAATCAGGGAGATGAGGAATCTTTCCTTGGTAACCCTTTCACTGCTCCTCAAAGGAGGCCTGCCTGTCCATCCCTGAAGGCAGCCGGGGGTTGCTCATCTTAGTAGCCAGAACCCTGGCTAAAAATAAGACAAATTGGTATAAAGCATTGTATCCAGAGTTTACTCCATACCCTTTTCTTTCCCCATCCTAAACATAAAAAACATCCTGGATGTTCTATCCAGTCAAAGGGAACAGGCAACCCCAGAAATACAGAAGTTACTTGAAAAATGATTCATCCAGGCAGTCCCCCTAGGTCAAATAGGATCCAGAACTTACTCAAGGTTCTTTTTAGTTCCAAAGAAAACAAGGGACTGGAGACCCATCTTGGATTTCAGCAAACTAAACAAATCAGGAAGAAAGTCAAAGTTCTGGATGGTAACACTGCAGTCAGTACTCCCTTTTCTGGGACAAGACATTTGGATCTGCTCTGTAGACCTCCAGGATGCGTACTACCACATAAAGATGGACAGGCGATCCAGGAGTCATTTGCGCTTTCGCCTGTGAGCCATTTACTACCAGTTTTGAGCTCTGCCCTTTGGTCTCACCACAGCCCCCAGAGTGTTTACTAAGTGTATGGCAGTAGTCATGGCTCACTTGAGACACCTAGGATTCTGAGCTTTTCCATACCTAAATGACTGGCTCCTATCTGCCACCGAGCATCTGCTATCCAAAGTGAGAGATACCACTTTACATATCTGATGTCACCTGGGAATCACAATAAACTACAGGAAATCTGCATTGTTGCCATCTCAGCATATTGTCTTTATAACAGCAGATCTAGACACAAGAAATATGGCGGCAAAACTCCCCTCCGAAAGGGTTCAAGTCCTAAACCTTCTTTCCAAAAGAGAAGTACAGGCAAGAACAATCCTCAAAAGTACTAGGAACCATGGCAGCTGCAATTACTCTGATTCCATTGGCACGCCTACACATGAGAATACTTCAGTGGCTACTGTTCATTCAGTAGTCCATGCAGGAGCTACCCATGTCCCACCAAATTTTGGTAACTGAATACTGCAAGAAGGACCTTTTGTTGGTGGCTTTACTCCACTCATGTAATATTAGGTTGTCCCTTTCTCCCTCCCCCCAACCTTTAGCCGCAGTGACCATGGACGCTTCCCAAGTGGGGGGGGGGCATTGTTTGGGAAGGACAGTTCAATGCACTTGGCAGGACCACGAGGCCCATTTGCACATCAGTGTTCTAGAGATGAGAGCAGTGCTTTTAGCGTTGCAAGCATTCCAGGACTCTCTTCTGCTAGGAACTATTGCAATACAGACAGACAACATGTCAGTTGTATGGTATATATAAACAAGGACAAACCACATCTTATCTCCTTTGTCAGGAAGCCCTGAGAGTATGGCACTGGGCAACCTTCTCCCAATGTTTTCTGATAGCAATGCTCATCCCAAGGAAATCCAGCGTGATTGCAGACAAACTCAGCAGAGAATTGCTGATGCCTCACGAGTGGTCCCTAAAACAGGAAGTGGCAGAAGAGATTTTCCGCAAGTGGGGCCAGCCTTGCTGCGACCTTTTTGCCACGTCCATGAATATATAATGCAGTAGCTACTTTGCCCTGATCCTCCCTCCAGGGGAGTCACCAAGGGATGCACTTGTTCACGATTGCACCTCTGGTCGTCTCTACGCCTTTCCTCCCTTTTCCTTGATCTCATAGGTTCGTCAGAAAGCCAATCACCTGGGAGGGAACTTAATACTTGTTGCCCCATACTGGCTTCGTCAAATCCGGTTCCCCTTCCTGTGGCCTGATCTTCAGGAGGAGATGTGGATTTTGGACCCAATTCTGGACCTCCTGACCCATGCATCAGGGACACTCCACCCCCTCCCTCCAAACCCTCAAGATGACAGCTTGGTTGGTCCGATTCCAACCATAGCCAAGGTCCTTTACCTTTCTACATCATAAAGCATATTTTGATCTCGTCCCATAAAACTTTGACAGAAAGGTTGTATAAAAGCAAATGGAAGAGATTCTCTTCTTGGACTCTGAATAATCACATTGACCCCGTCTCTGCCCCAGTAGCTTCTATTCTTAAATTCCTGGCAAAACTGTTTAATGAAGGGGCAGCTGCAGCTACTATTCGGGTCCAGCTGGCTGCCATATCTAATTTTCATTTGGGAGAATCAGGCCATAATGTCATGTCCCACAGACTTTGTAAAGCCTTTTTGAAAGGTACTCTTTTTTTTTTTTTTTTTTTTTTTTTTTTTGTTATTAAGACCACCAATTTTAAAGTCCCTCCACTGCCATGGGACTTAAATTTTGTTTTGTCGTGTTTGATACTTCCCCCTTTCGAGGCGGCATCATCCTGCAGCCTCAAGTATCTTACTTGGAAAACGATTCTCTTGATAGCTGTTTTTCAGAGATGCAAACACTGTCCGTAAAGCCCCTACATGATTTTCCACAAAGGTAAAGTATTCCTATGAATGAATCCATCCTTTTTACCCAAAGTATTTTCAGAATTTAATCTGAATCAGTCCATAGAATTACCTGATGTTCATCGTGTTACACTGCTGCAGTCATTACACCTGGGTTATCCTGCCGTCAGGCGGTCCTGCAGTCGGCCCGAGTTCCAAAGTCTTGGTCCGGCGTCGGTTGCTGTCGCTTCCTCCCTGACGTCAGTGCGCCAGGGGTATATAAGATGCAACCGATGCCATTTTCTTCAGTCTTTCTTGCCGTGTGGTGCCCGAAGCAGAAGCAGTTCGCAAGTGCCAGTCGGCCGACTCCTGAGATTTTCGAAGTCGAATTTCAGATCCGAAGTCTTCAATAAAACTAAGTACCCCGTTGGGGAAACTTTTTTCTTGCCTCAGACCGATGTCCGAAAAAGTTAATAATTGTATTTCTTTGGGAAGCAAATACCTCATAAGGACTTCCACTCTTACTGTATTCCATGCCTAGGCCCTGATCACGATGTTACTAGTTGTCGATTTTGTGCTATATTTAACAAACGCACTATAAAAAGACGTTTTGATTTTGCTTTGCACTACTTTGGCCAAAGGTTCAATTATACTATGCCGTCGGACCAACCGACGACCTCAATACCAAAGACAAGGATAAAGACAGGCATCCGAGGTCCAAAACCGACAACGAAACCTCTTCTAGGCCAGTCACCGGTTCTCAGTGAGGCGCTTTTGCAGCCCCTGACACCCGCTACCTCAGAGCCACAGGCTGCTTCCGACTCCCACGTGGAAGACAACTAGGCCTCTGGATACTCAAGGTATTGGGCCTACGGAAACTAATCCCTCAGATGGGTCCGGAGCCGCTGAGCAGGCATCGGCTTCTGAGGGTGTTTTCAGACCTTCACAACTTACCATTAAAACAACAGCCAAGACAAAGGTACCATTAAAGACAAAGAAACAAGTACAGCATTCTCCTGGACAGTCCTCTATGCCTAAGAAACAGATGCTTAAAATGGCCGAAGACCTCATTACTCTAATCAGGGGTTCCCATCCCCCTCCTGAGAAAAGGTCTAGGCAGGATACAGACTATGATTCCTCTGATCAGGTTTCCATTTCCTCTGATTCCTCTTCAGACCAGGGATACTCTCTACCCCCCTATGAGGACTCTGATGCTGAAGAATCTATCCCTTCAGCCTCTCCTCCTGAGGATTATTCTTTTGCGGAAACTTTACATACCATGAGGGAGCATTTCCATTGGGAATGTCAGGATTACTCAGAATCCAAGAAAAGGCTCAGGGATTTCCTTTTATTGCCTCAACACAGGCCGCTGGCTATTCCGCCTGTGCTAGACATTGTGGATGATGTGTTCTCTGAATCTAGCTTATCTCCTGATTCTTTGCCCCCTGCTCCAGCCAAGCCAGATAGGTATTATAGAGTCCCTGACTCTCTCAAGTTTCTTTACAAAAACCCTTCTGCTGATCCAGAAACTATTTCCCAGGGTCCAAAAGGGGTTAAGGCTTCCATTGCAAAAAATCCAGTACCCTCTGACAGAGATTCCAGAGCTTTGGATAGATGGGGGAAGAAAGTATACACTTCTGCAACTTTAGCAGTAAGAGCTTTAAATTGCCAGTTTCACATGCTTAAGTACCAACAATATTTAATGGCTCAGTTAAAACAGAAAATGCTTGCAAGCTCAGAAGCACCTGATTGTAAAGAAATGCAGGATTTATTGCATGCAGTTGAACACGTGGGAAAACATACTCTGCAATGTGGTTTTGATTCTTTAGAGGCCTCTTGTAGAGCCGCACTTACAGGTTCTGTGATTCGAAGACATGCTTGGTTAAAAGAACAGAGTTTACCTGATCATGTTAAAGCAAAATTATTGGATGTTCTTTTACAGTATGATACCTTGTTTGGTGTTAAGGCAGAAGAGGTGTTAAAGAAAATGGAGGATAAAGCTAAATCTATTCAAACAGTCAAGGATTTCTTACAGGTACAGCCACCTCGGTTTAGCAGAAATTGGCCAACAAAGAATTGATCCTTTCCAGTGTCAGACAGGCCACAGAGAGGCCAGTACAGACACCCAAGAGCCAGATCTCAACCACAAGGCTCAGACAACGACAGTGGGGACACCTCAACCCCAAAAGGAGGTGAGGACAAGTCTCAACCTTACAGGAAACAGTCACAATGACTTTCCCTTTCATATGCCAAGCACGTCCCTTTTGGAAGCCCCCTTAGGGGGAAAACTAGCACTTTTTTCTCAAAACTGGCAAACAATCACCCAAGACAAATGGGTTCTGAATATTGTGTCCCAAGGTTACAGGTTCCACTTTCATACTTTATCAAGGCTAAAAGGAATGCCAGACCTGCCACAAAATCAATGGGCAGAGGCACAAAAACAAATTTCAGCCCTCATGGACATGAGAGCTATTCAAAAAGTACCACAACAGGAACAAGGACAAGGATTTTACTCAAGACTCTTCCTGGTCCCCAGAAAGGACAAGGCCTGGAGGCCCATACTAGACCTTTCAATTCTGAATACTTACCTGGATATTCCAAAATTCAAAATGTTGACATTACAGCAGCTTCTACCTATGCTGGGCAAGAAGGCTTGGCCTGTTACTCTGGACCTCAGAGGCATACCTGCATGTCCCTGTCAGACAAAATTGCAGAAGATACCTCAGATTTAAAGCTGGTACAATGCACTACCAATTCTCTGCACTGCCCTTTGGCTTATGTACTGCGCCCAGGGTCTTCACAAAGTGCCTGGCACCAGTAATTGCATTTTGCAGACAAAAAGGAATTCAAATATATCCATACCTGGACGACTGCCTCATTCAAGCAGAGACAAAGGACATTCTTCTACAGCATCTGGCGTTTATAAAAAGGTTGCTAATTTCTCTAGGCTACACAGTAAACGAAAAGAAGTCAAAACTAGTGCCCTCGCAACAGATTACATTCCTGGGTGCCAGCTTAAATTCAGCGGCCCAGATGGCTTACGTCACGCCAGACAAACAAGTTCAACTAACTCAATATTTTCAATTACTGGCAAAAAAAGTCCCATCTCCCTGCAAGAAAAATTCTGCAGGCCCTGGGATTCATGGCATCCTGCATGATACTTATACCATATGCCAGACTGCATATGAGGAAATTACAATGGTACCTAAAAAGTGTTTGGACTCAGCACTCTCACAGCTTAGAAGCAGTAATAACAGTGATTCCCTGCCTACAACAGGAGTTTCGATGGTGGGCACAGGCATGTCACCTAAACAAGGGTCAGCCTTTTACCCAACCCACAGCCAGGCAAACTCTAACAATAGATGCTTCGGATTACGCCTGGGGAGCGCACATGGCAGAAAAATGCATTCAGGGCAAGTGGACCACAGACCAGATGCATCTTCACATCAATCAAAAAGAGATGTTGGCTGTTCAAAATGCCCTAACAGCTTTCAAGGACCTTCTGCATCCAGGACAATTATTACTAAAGACAGACAACACCACAGTAATGTGGTACATAAACAAGCAAGGGGGCACTCATTCTTATCCCCTATGCAGGCAAGCCATGACCTTGTGGAACACAGCTCTAACGTATCAAGTTCACCTGCAAGCACAATTCCTGCCAGGAAAGAAAAATACTCTGGCAGACGATCTAAGCAGAAATATCATGGACCCACACGAATGGAAATTGAATCCACAAATCTTCAGCATGGTAACACAAAAATGGGGGTGCCCAGACATAGATCTTTTTGCCCTCCCCACTGAATTGCCAACTACAAAAATTCTGCACAAGGACTTATCACAAACAAGCATGGAAAGTGGATGCTCTTTTGTTCAGCTGGAAAAACCTAAAAGTTTATGCCTTCCTTCCTCTGCCTCTCCTTTCGAAGGTTCTCCTAAAAGCCAGATAAGAAAAACCACAGATGATTCTGATTGCTCCAGACTGGCCACGCCAACATTGGCACCCAATCTTAAAGAACTTAGCTCGAGGCCCACCTTGGATTTTGCCTCAAATTTCACACCTTCTGACTCAACAAAACAATCAGATCCTACACAGTCAGCTCAAAACCTTATCCCTGGCTGCATGGCAGATTCATTAGCCAAACAGGCAACACCTCTGTCAAAAGCTGTTATGGATGTCATTTTGGAGGCCAGAAGGCCTAGCACCAGGAAATCTTATTCAGAAAAGTGGAAGAGATTCTGTGCCTGGAACCAGGCTCAAAGCCTTGACCCTCTTGTCCCTAACATACCTCAGATACTACAATACTTAACTGAGATGCTAGACAAAGGGCTATCCTTCTCATCCATTAAGATCCACGCTTCTGCCATCTCGGCTCATTACAACACAGATCCTCCTATTTTCTCTCATCCATTGCTAAAGCAGTACCTCAGAGGGGCAAAAAACATAAGACCACCCCGGAGAGCACCAACACCTACTTGGGACCTCAATTTTGTCTTGGAAAAGCTCACTTTACCTCCTTTTGAGCCAGCCAATGCAGCAGAAATAAAATATATATCATGGAAAACTGCCCTGCTACTGGCAATAACCTCAGCATGAAGAGTCTCAGAACTACAGGCACTAATGGCAGTGGAGCCCTTCATCATTTTTCACCAAGGCAGGGTTTCCTTAAGAACGAACCCTTCATTTATGCCTAAGGTGGTATCCAGTGTGGCTCTTAACCAAACTATTCACTTGCCAGCATTTTATCCAAACCCCCAGAATAAAGGGGAGAGAATTCTACATTCCTTGGGCATACACAGACAATTACGCTTCTACTTGGATAAAACAAAAGCCTTCAGGAAAACTGAGCAATTGTTTGTATCCTATGCTGCAAGATCACAGGGAAAGGCTATATTTCAAAGCAGACCATTTCAAAGTGGATAAGACACTGTATCCGGTTCTGCTACACACAGCATGGGAAGCCTGTACCATCTAACATTAGACCACATTCCACCAGGGCAACTGCAACTTCTACTGCCTATCTTAGAGGAGTACTTACCAAGGACATTTTGGAAGCTGCAACTTGGAGTTCAGTGCACACCTTTACCAAGCAATACCACTTGCCTCTTTACTCCAGATCCAGAGCTGGCTTTGCCACTGCAGTGCTGCAGGGCTTCATAGCCACACCAAATCCTCTCTAGAACTAGCCACCCTGACTCAGCTTTGGGATTCTTCTCAAGTGTAATGACTGCAGCAGTGAAACACGATGAACATAGTACAATTTTGTACCTACCATAAATGTAGATGTTAGAGTGTCTTCACTGCTGCAGTCCTGGTTACCCACCCGCCTTCCCCTCTTTTTTAGCTGGGTCTTATCTACATCTTTCTACACTATACCTTTTTATGTGGTGTATTTGCTGGCTGCTAAAGGTTATGTTTTTACCTTATGTATGTTTTGTAAATAATATGTATTGCCTATCCTTCTGGGGGCACCTGACATCTGGGGCAAGAAAAACTGAAGAAAATGGCGTTGGCTGCATCTTATATACCCCTGGCGCACTGACTTCAGGGAAGAAGCAACAGCAACCGACGCTGGAGCAAGACTTTGGAACTCTGGCCGACTGCGGGACCGCCTGACGGCAGGATAACCCAAGTGTAATGACTGCAGCAGTGAAGACACTCTAACATCTACATTTATGGGAGGTACAAAACTGTACTTTTTTTACCTAATTATGACAACAAAGCAGAATATATGCTGCACCAACTGGGATGTGTGCATAGGCAATTACATTTCTATTTACGTAGAACAAGGGATTTCAGAAAATCAGGCCAGTTATTTGTATCTTTTTCAGACTCAAAAGTCACACTTTCAAAATGGCTATCGGATCGTATCACCTTTATTTAACAATCAAAAAAACAAACAAATTTTTCATAAAGTGAAAGGTCATTCTACAAGAGCCATTGCAACCTCTTCTGCCTTTAGAGCGAGACTAGCAATTGATACCATTTGTGCTGCAGCAACATGGGCAAGGCCTCATACCTTTATCACTCATTACAAAGTGGATTTGGCCTCCAAGAACACGGCCTCCTTTGGGTCCACTGTTCCGAAGAATATTCTCCTGTGAGACGCACAAGAAAATTGGTGCTAGGGACGCTGTCCCAATCAGTAAAGAATGAAGGCGAGATAGGACAACATCACATAGTTATGTACTCACCATAACGTTCCATGTGTGTTGTCCATCTTGCCTTCATTCTTACATCCCACCCTACTGCCCCCAGCCTTTTGCTCCTGGAGGACTGAGGTGGGACTAGTAATCTCCTTGACCTTCATTGATTTGTCACTTATTCAGTGACCTTTAAGTAGCTTTATTTGCAAACAAGATCTGGAGAACTTTCCAAGAGCATCATGGGATAGGGTTTAGCCATGAGCTAGTGGAAGAACTCGAGCTTTGTATTAGGCCAGGTCGGAAATGAGGATCGGTTCTGAAACCAACCAGTAAAAAATGAAGGTGAGATGGACAACACACATGGAACGTTATGGTGAGTACATGACTTTTTTTTTTTTTGTCACTGTATGCATGTCACTTTTTTAAAGTGTGTTTAATAAAGATGTTTTTAGACAGATTGTCTAGGTTTTCTTCTGGAAGATGAGGCAAACACAGTGTGAGCTCTGTGTGTGTTGTGCCGGTATCCTTGTCCATTTAATTATCTTATCCTTCATGAAAGTGGCACAGGTAGTCCCTTCTGCATTTTGTGGTATAGCAGTAAGTCTTGGATTATTGTTTATTTTTTAACAAAAGGTTTTTGTTATCCTGAATGTTAGAGAAATGTGCTAATGTACTTGCTGTTTTTGCTTGAAAGCATTTTAAAGCACTGTACAAAAAATTACCACTAAATGTTACTGACTTTGTGTTATAGATTTTTAAAACTGTTGCGGAAATTCCTTCCTACATTATATTTTCCTAATTCTGTTGCATTTTCCCCTTGATTAACAATACCTCACTAAGAGCATACTAATTACTTACAAAACAGGTAAACTTTGAGCTTGACAAACAGCATTTCTGTATATAAGACTAACACTATCTATAAAACTCTTGCATTTACAGAAAAAAAAAAAAACGTGCTAATGGATCAATATACAAAATATTTTGTCAGCTGTTAGGTTTGGCATCTTTTTAGATATCCAAAGTGGGACATTCTTACTGAAACTTTAGATGTTATGTTGTCCTATCTCGCCTTCATTCGTACATGTGGGTTCGGAGCCGATCCAAGGCACCTACTCGGCCGATTACAGAAGCTCGATGTCTCTAAGTTGGCTCGTGGCAAAGTAGGTATCCCATCATGCAGTGGTATCAATCCCCAGATCTCATTTGCAGCTTTGCAAATTCAGAAGTGCTCTTCTTGGCCGTGGCTAAGTTTCACCTTTCTTATGTATTTTTTTCATATTTGTAGCTTGTTTTTTCTTAGTTAGAATACTGTTATTTAGAATAAAGTTAGCATTACTGTTCTTTTAGATAATAGTTTGTTGTTAAATAGTTGTTGCTGGTTTGTCAGCTGTTTGGCCGACTTTTTTCCTCAGGCTTGTTTGTCGGTATCCCGTAGTGGTAGTTAGATTATCTATATTTAGTATTTGCTGTTGAGCCCTTGTTGGCGCTCTACTAGTTTTGATAGCGTGTGTTTAAATTACAGGGCTTACTGTATTTTAGTCCATTTGTGTTGATATTAGCCTGTGTGTTTGTTTCTCTAGGCTTGGGTAACTTAGTTAAGCGTTTCCAAGGGCTAGGACCGTTTGTTAGAGGACCTAGTCCTCTATTAATATTGCCTTTCTCCTTCAGTGCGATGTGTTCCCTTCCCATTCTTGGCAGGGCTAGGCCCGTTTAAGTTAGAGGACCTAGTCCTCTCTTTGACTTTTACTGTTTGGTGTGGTGTGCTATTCTCTTTACTCCAGTAGTTAGGCTCCTTTTTTAGTTAAGAGGACTTAACTAATCCCTTTTTGTACCTTATAGAGTTTTTTCTGCAATTATGTCCAAGGAGTTGAAAGAAAAGGATCATAAACCTTTGGGTTTTAAAAAATTTCAAAAATTCACTCAGAAAATGTCCATAACGGCCGGACAATAGTGTATGTGTTTACTGTTTGGGGGCCATTCACTTGACTTGTAGTTTTTGTCACTCTTTTAGCTCGAGTCCTTCAAGAAAGGAAAAACAGATTGATTTTGAAAGGTCTCCTGAAACCATCCTTTAAGGAAGATTTAGGTAGTTGTTCTTCCTCACAATCTACAAAGTCTCCCCTCTAGCAGGAAAGAAAAAAGACTGTGAAAAGGCCATCTCCAGTGTACTCTGAGAAGTCTGGACCTCCTGAGAAAATTTCAAAAACTTCCAAGACTCCCACCTAATCGGCTCCACTGCCTTCGGAACCGATTGATGTTAGTACAATTGATATGCCTATATTGGCCCCAAGTACTTCAAAGCCGAAAAAGGATTCTTTAGCTCTGAGCCGGCCAGCAGATATTCCACCGGTCTCCCCTACTCTGAGATCACCTATTTTGCAAAGATCTCACTCTCCAACCCTTTCTTCCAGGTCCTCTAGGAGCCTAGCTCCTGCCCAGATGGCCTCGGAACCATCCAAGTCTTTGTCAACCACTAGTGTTCCTCCGAGCTATTCCAGTCTTATCGGAGCCAGAATATCCAGTACCTAGTTGCTTAACATAATGTCTCCAAAATTATCCAAGTGCAATTAACACTGGGCAAGACTTCAGTTTAGGTTGTAGCGTGTTACAGATCCCCCGCCATGCCCCAGGACGCCTACTCCAGGTTTCTCGATATACTGGATAATACTAGGATACAGCCGAATACCCTAATTTTGGGAGATTTCAACTACCCCTCCATCAACTGGGAAAACTACTCATGTACTATCTCATTTGCCCAACATTTTCTGTAATTTATCAGTTCCAACGCCCTGGACCAGCTTGTCCATACCCCTACTAGGGGTAGCAACATCCTGGACCTAGTCATTACCAATTTGGGTAATAGATGCTGCACGCCAGAGGTCAACACCTCACTGGTCAGGTCCGACCACAAGCTAATCACCCTAGACATCCATATCCTGCCCCCCCCCCTCCAAATTAAGGAAACCACCGTAAAAAACTTCTCCAAAGCCAACTTTATGCTTCTTAAGTCAGAAGTGGCAAACTTCATTACACCCACACAGATGGAAAATAGTGGCACGACAGCTGAATCAAATACAAATACACTGTATAAGCACATACACAAGTGCATGGACCATGCCATCCCCAACAGAACCAAGACGCTATCCTCCAGAAAAAGGAAACCAATCTGGTGTTCCCCTGCCATAAACGAGCTCTACAACAGAAGGAAGACAATATATTGCAGAAAAGAGTAAAATCCCATGACTGCAGGAACTCCGTGGTCAGCCACAGCAATAAGCTGAGATCCTTCATAAAATCCCCCAAAGCTAATTACGAAAATAAAATCGCCTTGGATTCTAAACACAACCACAAAGCTTTCTACATTCTACAGCTATGTCAAAAATCTCAATGTCAGCACTGAGCTTTTTTCTGAACTACAGCACAATGACACTACATTTACCGAACCAACTGATATTGCCAACATCCTGGCAGACAGGTTCAGTGCTATCTTCACCCCCCCTCGCCTCCCAAAGGGCCCATCACCATACCAGATGATTGCAAAGCCCCTGAAATCACGGCCGCACAGGTGAAGACCGCACTCTCCAAAGACAAGAACACAGCATCTATGGGGACCGGACAACATCCCAGGCTGCGTTCTGCACGAACTACAGAACGAACTGGCACCCCACCTAAGTACCATGTTCAACCTTAGCCTCACTTCAGGCTTTGTGCCTAAGGAGTGGCACACAGCGACGGTTATCCCACTCCACAAAGGGGAGTACCACCACTGATCCCGGGAACTACCGCCCCATTAGCCTGACAAGCCTGGTCTGCAAAGCCATGGAACGCATCATCCTAGAGCTTATGAACAAAGACCTAGGTAACCACCAAACTCTGACTTCACTAGTTTGGGTCTGTAAAAGGTAGATCATGCCTCCTAAACCTGACTGACTTCTTCAAAGCAGTCACTAGAGCTGTAAACAAGAGTAAGGTAGTGCACACAGCCTATCTTGACCTCGCCAAGGCTTTCGACACCATCCCCCACTATGGTATTCTAGATAAACACACTGGACTAGGCATAAATCTCTATGTCACAAGATGGGTGGCCAACTGGCTCACTGACAGAACCCACACAGTGAAAGTAGCCGACTTCAAATCCGACTTCAGACCAGTGAGAAGCAGAGTAACACAGGGTTCGCTCCTGGGTCCTCTCCTGTTCGGTATCTATTTCTCGGAAGTCCAGGCTAATACAGCTGGTCTCTGGCCAACAAAATTTGCAGATGACTGCAAACTCGGAGCCATAATCGATTCACCTAAGGATGTGGACATTCTAGAAAGAGGCCTCACTGAAACTGATGCTTGGTGTCAAAGTCATGGCCTAAAGCTCAATGCCAAGAAGTGCGTTGTCATCCCCTTTGGGAAAAATACCATACCCATGAACTACCACATAGGCGGTAGACTACTAAACACCGAAAGACTGATAAGAGACCTTGGGACACAGGTGGATAGAAGTCTCTCCTTTAATAATCACGTTGCCACAGTAGTCAGAAAATCTTTCTATGTGGCACACCTCATCAAAAAGGGGTTCTCCTCCAGAAAAAAGGAGGTAATCGTTCCTCTCTACTCATCCCTTATTAGACCCATCATAGAGTACAACGCCCCGTTTGGCATGTACCTGACGACATTTGCAACAGTTGGAAAGGCCACAGAAATACCTCACTAAGAGGATTACTGGCCTCAAACAGATGCCATACGCTGACCATCTCAAAAAAACTCCAGCTCTACTCCATCGCATATCGCCTATTGCGAGGCGACCTCTGCCTAACGTACAAAGCCATGTCTAACCCAGACCTGATGGACATGCTACAGTTAAAGAAATCCCAATCTCTCCAAGCCACACGTCACCACAATAAACAAAACATGCTGGAGGGATAGATTCCTATCCCAGAGACTTCCCCTGCTCTGGAATAGACTGCCCATTCATGTCGAGCAAAGCTCCTTATTAGCCCTCTTTAAGAGAAATCTTGACAATTGGATGGTTAATAGGAAATTCACCCTGAGAATCACTGCTGTGGCTCTGCTCGACAGGGGCACAGGAAAATAATTTTCTTGGTGAAAGCCAGGGAACTAGTTTGGCTAGGCTTGTATAGGCCCTAGGCCCGATAGCAAAGTACTTACTTATGAACCATTAGAACCTTTGGCTCTGGCACTCCATGAGGCCTTTCCAGAACCGATAACTGCTCCGACACTCTAGGTGCCGTCTGTAGTGTCTAGGAGCCGAAGTTCACCAGTCTGCCCCGAGGGAGATTCTCGGACCTGAGCCTCTTTGGTTCCGAGTCTATCCCTCAGTGCATCGTCTCGCCTGAGCTTGGCTCCTACATCGGCTTCAGAGCTGATCTTCCTGGAACTGGGGGCTACCTCTGCTTCTTCGGAACCAGTGGTGTCCTCGGAACCGGGTGAGTCGGCCTACGAGCTGATGAGTGTGCTGGCCAAATCTGCAGCTCTATGCAAGGATGCTGATGTACTTCCCCCAAAAGCACCGGCATCTGTCTTGGCGCCACCCTATCCACAGGATAGCAGAGATCCGCAGCCTCAGGAACGCCCTCTGGGTGGTCCCCATTCTTCCAAGACCTCCCCAGAATACCCTTCTGAGGAGCCTCCTTGGAAGAAAACATGCAAGAGGGAAGCATGTAGACTCCCCTGATGAGTCTTTCACCTCTGACACTGACCTCAAGGAGTCAGAAGGGTCTCCATGGTCGTCCTCTGATATCGCCTTTGCAGATATCCTTGATATCCTAAACAGAGAGGCGGCTGGACTACCATCACCCCTTTTGAGGAGGAGTCTGTGTACCTGAAGGCTCAACCTTCAGCCTCTTGGGTGTCTCCGCCTTTCAACGAGATCATGGACTTGGTCAGTCGAAAGGCGTGGGAATCACCTGACACCATGGATCCAGTACCTAGAAGGCCAAACAAGTTTTTGTCAGCCCCCAAGGAAAAGGATTTCTTGACAAAATATGTGCTGGTAGATGCCATGGTGGTGGCAGCAACCACCAAGAAGTAGCTTCCAGAGACATCCTCATCTGTCCATCTGCCGAACAGAGTCTCAAAAGATGGACAGATATGGGAAGCATGTTTTTCTTTAGCGGTTTTTACCCTTAGATCGCTGAATTATCTTGCCCATTTTACAAGGCTTCAGAGAGATCTCCTGAAGGAACTAAGAGATAATCTGCAAGGTACTTCAACTGCAGGGGTAGCAGAAAAGGTTACCGCTCAGTTATCCACCTTAAACTCCATTGTGAATTCCTCCATGAGACTGATATCATACGCAGCAGATGGAGCAAGTAGGGCAGCGGGATCAGGAGTTTCCCTGAGGAGACACTCCTGGATGCGCTTGTGTAACTTTGTGGCACCCTTTAAGTCTACCTTCACTAATGCCCCTTTTGACAGTTCCTCACTTTTTGGACAAAAAGTTAAGGATACACTCACCAGATGCGAGCAGGAAGGGAAAACTGTCTCTGCCGTTGGAGTACGTTTTTCCATCCCTTCAAGACCCTACCCTGAAGGGCAGAAAGGCGGGAAGATTTGGTTCAAGAAATCCCAGACGCACAAGTTGATTCCTTCCCTAGGGGCAGAGGAGGAGAAGATAATGGTAGATGCCATCCTAGAGGCAGAAGGGGTCCACAGAACCAGGGTGACTGTGACTCCTTTTGCGGACGTCCCTGTCAGCACTCCTGAAAGGAGGCCCGACTGTTACAGTTGGGAGACATTTGTCTTTGTAAATTGTTTTCATTTAAAACTGAAGACTCTGTGCAGCGTTTATACTACTTTCTGTGATATTGAGATGGTTAAACTGTAGTAACACAGCTCACTGTGACATTTCAAGAAAAGCCAGAAAATAATTTTTCTTGTAAAATAGAGAAATTTGCCTTTTTCATGCCCCTCCCTGGGGACAGAACTGCCCAAATCAGTAGGGGAAAACCCTGTCAACTAGGTGAACTGTGATAGTTTAGTCTCTCTGCAGTAAAGTCAGTGAAAAACCGTTTGATAGCACTTTTTAGCAGCTGTTGACATCAGTAGGACTAATTGCCTGTTCGAGGTTGTGGGTAGTACTTGACATAAATAGCTACATATTTCACTGTCTCTGTGCTGTCATTTAGGCAGAAACAAATTCCTCTGTCAAAGTATGTGACAAGGTGACCTTAAAAAAAAGCAGGCTTTCATTTCCTTGACTTAAAATCAAACGAGAAGGTTTCATGAAGTACAAGCAAGTTTCTGGTACTAAATAATATTAGAATCATAATGTAGGGAGAAACTCAATCTAAGAGTTGAGTCAAACTGTAGGGCAAGGGTGGTTTAAAAAAATAGTACTTCCCCTGTGAATGCATCTGTGTGTAGGGACTTCTCAAAAGCAAATTTCCTTCAGTTACATGACCTAAATAAATTCCGCTGTAATCCCCCTGCAGTGGATCACATTGCTATAGCTGTTGCCTGCTGTAATCCCCGTGCAGAGGATCCCATTGCTGTAGCTGTTGCCTACTGGAATCTCCCTGCAGTGGATCCCATTGCTATAGCTGTTGCCTACTGGAATCCCCTGCAGAGGATCCCATTGCTGTAGCTGTTGCCTACTGTAATCCCCCTGCAGAGGATCCCATTGCTGGAGCTGCTGTTTTACTGTAATCCCCCTGCAGTGGATTCCAATGCTATAGCTGTTGCCTACTGTAATCCCCCATGCAGAGGATCCCATTGGTGTAGCTGTTGCCTACTGGAATCTCCCTGCAGAGGATCCCATTGCTGTAGCTGTTGCCTACTGGAATCCCCCTGCAGAGGATCCCATTGCTGTAGCTGTTGCCTACTGTAATCCCCCTGCAGAGTATCCCATTGCTGTAGCTGTTGCCTACTGTAATCCCCCTGCAGTGGATCCCATTGCTGTAGCTGTTGCCTATACCCGTGACTTCTGTTACTATTTAAATAGTTGTATTGATAATGTCCCTATCAACACCAAATATGAGAAATTTAAAAACACCCCTCTGTGTGGAATACCTGCATAAATAAATTATATGAGAAAGCAACTGCTTAACACTTTTAAGTGAGCTTTCATTCTGCCTTTCTTATGGGAACTATTAGGCAAATTAGTAAAGCACTTAAGAAGGAATCATTTTGTTCAAAGCTGAATATGTACTTAAAAGGCTGCTAATGCCAAACATAAGTGCGATTCTTTGACAACATCAGAAAGTTAAGAACTAATATCCCACAATGGTTGTTGCTAGTCCACAATAATACTACACTTTCTGACCTAAAGATAGTAATTAATATCTTAGCTAACAAATGTGAGTCTGTCATATCGAATGGCCACATTGTCGAATGTCATCTCCTCGACATTGCAGGCTGACAAACCCTCCCATGTGTGGGTCTGTGCCCCCCACACCCCCTGCTAATTATATATGCCAACTCAGTTGCACTACAGTGGGGGAAAAAGGCAAATTTCCTGATCCCTACTATAACAAGATCTCAGTCAGAACAGTTCGACAGCCTGCACTGTCGATGACATGATATGTTTGATGTGGCCGTTCACTGATTTGACACAGACTCAACAAATGTAGTGCAAATTTTACTTCACCTCAGTTATAGCTATTCCTCAGGTTCCATGATCCCAGCTTTACTGTAGAACAAGATGTCTGTCCATATCACTGTTTGTTCATTGTCAAACAGAGCACCTCACTGGCCCTCTTAAAGAGAAATCTTGATGAGTGGATGAGAAATAGAAAATTCACCCTGGGGATCACTCCAGTGGCTATACTGGACAGAGGCACTGGGAACAAAGGTCAGGTGGCATGATGCCGGGGTAATCCTATGGGCTAGGCTTGTAAAGGCTCCAGGGCCATTAGCCTAGTGCACACCTGTGAACCTATGAATCTATGAAGGGATCTTCTGCTAAGGATAACCAACGTCTGGCCAGTATACGAAAGCCTTTGGATTTTATAGGCAACTGTACATCACACGTATGCTCCCCATGTAAGGAGTAGGACATAAATGTGACATATGGATGCAATTACTCAGAACTGAATTGCCCCATGAGGGACAAAATATCTCCAAAGACAGTGTAGAAAATGTACATCCAGAAGAAAAAAGTTCATAAGGGAAAAGAAGCAAGATCCCCTTGGCCAGGAAGGCAACAACAGTTGGGGCAAGAGCCGTATTGGGGGGGGGGGGTGTGTGAATAATACAGCTTTGAAAAGGACGACATCTACTGCTGTGCTAAGATTTTACACAACTTTATTATGTCCTTCCATATCACTGCTGCAGTTTTCTTCATTGAATGGAGAGTACAAGAGCTAAGAGGAAGACTGGGTAGAGGAAGGCACAGAAAGCCCTCTACAAAACCCATGCAGAATAGCCCTGGCACAGCCTCTTGGCCAAAGTAAGAGTCAATAGGAGAACAGTCTTTCAAGTGCAAAGAGTTCAGAAGGTTTCTGTTTTGTTTATTTCATTTCCAAAGACATCTCCACCAGATGCAAAAAATCTTAATTCCTTTTTACTTATGTCTTATCAGCCCATTATTGAATTTACTGCACCTTGTGGAATATATTTATCTAAACATATCGCTCAACTTGAGAGACCTCTGTTCATAATTAAAAGGATCAGTGGCCTCAAAAATCTTAGTTGTCAGTGTATACTGGCAGCCCTCTCTCTGCTTGTTCTGTTACAGACTCCTCTACAGAGATCTGTTTCTAACCTTTTGATCCACGAAAGATCCAATCCTCTGACCACATGTTCCTTCACCGAACAAATGGGACTTCAGATATCTGCTTAAAGGAACTAAGCAGTCATCAACAGGTAAAACCCAAAAGGAACATTGGCAAACTACTTTACAAACACTGTCTCACTAAATTGGAACAAGCTCCCTCTCCATGTTAGATTCAACCTTTCCTTTCCCTGTTTTAAAAAGGAGTTTAAATCCGACCTACTAAACTTGAAATTATGCCGTTGCATTGACCACACAGTTAGTCTCGCTCACTGTATAACCTGTTGTATCTCCTAACATTCTTTGTTAGTAACTTCTGTTTAAACACATCTCCTAAACACTCAGTTCTACTACTATAGCCCCTCCCATTCTCCACACTATCCCCCCACTTCTTATCGATGTCTATACACTGTCCTTCTTTTGAACAACGATTATCTTTTTGTTTTTACTCTCATATGTAGTACATTTTAGTCCACTATCAATGCAACCCTTAATGTTCATCATTTTTCTTTTGTTTTTCTCTTTATAATTAATTTCGAATTTGCTGTGTTGCTGATAGTTTTTGTCCCGTATGTTTATCTTTGCTTATGTTTACTGGAGCTCTTTCCCCTTGGGTCTCCACTGAAAATGGGTTTGTTTGCAAACTCAGTTGGACTAACCCAGTTAACAAATGTGAAATAAATAAAACAAATAAATATAACTGACACATTGATATGATAAATTTATTTCTCAACATATCCCTCACCTCTGGAATAAATTTCCACTAAGTGTAAACCTAGGTAATCGGATGGGCAGCCTTAAACTCTCCATTGGTCTAACTTGTGCTGCCCTCCTTAAGGCTGGAAGGAACTTCTGTATTTTTTTTGGCAGGGTTTGTAATGGTCTGCAGACTGATTTGCCTAGTACCTGACTATTAGCCTATTTTTTTAATCAGCACCAGTCTGTAAATGGCTGCCACATGGTTTCCCGTTGGTTTTGCTTGTTTTTTCTCAACACTTTGTAGTTGTTTTTTGAGTGAATTTGTAGGTATACAGACCGTTTGTAATCTGCACAAGGACTTGTTTGTCTCAATTGCCTGCTTTTGTAACTGTTTTCAGTACTTCCACGGGAAAGCTGCTTAAGTTGCTTTACTAGGTGAATGTTTGTTTATTTTTATTTAACATTTGTTAACCGGGAAAGTCTGACTTGGAATGAAGCCAATTTTCAGCAGAAGCCTGGAGAGAAATGCTCCAGACACATGACTTTGTAACAGAAGTTCCCCAAATTTTAAAGTTATGAACTCTGTCCGGTGTCCTCATTGCATACCCCAACAGTCTCACTCTGAGGAAAAAACAAAACTTGAGAAAACCAGGGATACTTCATCAGTTTATACTTTTACATGTTTTTAGGCTACATTTTCCCATCGCGTCAGTCACGTTGACTGTTGGATGATGTGCTGTCTGCTGTTTTATTACCTCCTGCCTTGAAGACCAACGTCCTAGTGCCTTTGCCATTTTTTTCTGTCATTAGGAGCAGTTCTGAGTCACAGCAGTGATGTAGACAGACATTTTGTACTTTGTATGTTTGACACTTCATTTGTTTTTTCTGGAGCCCCTGTGAGTCGCATTTCTTTTCTTCAGAATTTATCTTCTAATTCGGCCAGTCAGTCTAATTGTTGCGAACATTGCATGAAGCTCTAGAAGTCGCCTCCTCAACTCTTCATTGTTCTAAGGCAAGGGCAAAATGGTTTCATTCTGTGTAGAAAACTGTTTCATCGTCCTCTTATTCGTGATCCAGTTTCTGCAGAAACTGACTCAATTTACATGTGACCTTTTTGAGGTTGTTGAAAAGCTTAAGATGGCCTGATCTCCCCCACATGCTTCAAATATCACAACGACAAATTGCACATAGATAGCATCCTAAATATCCCCAACTCCTGCCCTTACATCCATAATTATAGCCTACACACCCAATTGTGACCTCAGAAGCACTCAACAAAACCTACTTCAGGTGACCAATCCAAACAAAAATATTGGAAAAATACTTTACAGTCATTCAGTTGCATACTCATGAAACAAACTTCCATTGTCCCTTCACTCTGCAACCAAAAATGGCGAATTCAAAATGCAACTAAAAATTAATTTCCAACATGCATAGATTTGTACTTGTCAGGAAATAGCCTAATGAATTTTTCTTCTCTCAATTGACATATCTGCCTGGTATCTGCTATGTAAACTGTCTACACATATTACTCTCTGCAGTTAGTACCTGTGCTATTAAATGCATCTTTGTTGTACTGTGTCATGATGTTACTCTGAATTGTGTATTACATACTTTTTTATTTTAGGCATTGCTATATTCCTTGTGTATAACTTAATGCTAACCAAATTTCTCAGACATATTGCTACTGCAGTCTCAAAATACTGTACTTTTGCCGTGTAAATATTCATGTTATGTACTTCTCTCTCTCTGTTTTTGTACTGTTTAGTATCTTGCAACTTGAATTGTTTTTTTTATTATTTAATTTCTTTCCTGGAGCTTTTCTCCTTGGGTCTCTGCTGAAAAAGGGCTGTATGGGCCCAGTCAGACTAACCTAGTTAACAAATGTAAAAATAAATAGTTGTGATAAAATGTATGCAAGGGAAGCTTCTGTGCTTCACCAAAAGGGTACAGCTTAAGTTTCTCAGCTTCAATCTAATCCTTCATTTTTGCAATTGTGTTTTGCTAACCATTCCAAATTTTCAATTATTTCAGTACTTTGGTGTATCTGTACTTTTCTTGACAGATGTCTTGTGTGTATACGGAATAGGCTGCTGTTTAATCGGCATTTTGTCAACTTCTATAGTATTATGAGCATTTGGAGAATTTATTTTAGTTTTCATTTGTTGACGTATAATGTTCTACTAAGCAAACAAAAACAAAAAAAACTTTTTAGTGGAAGCTCCGGGAGAAAAGTTCTGCAGAAAAAAATTAAATTATGTTGTACATTAATACAAAAAATAAAAATTAACACAGGATAACTGTTTAGCCGAGAGACACAGGATTAAGTAAAAACTTTATGAACATAATTAAAATCCTGCAAAATTGTGACAAATCTAAATTCACATACACTGGATCAACATAAGTTGCGATGCAGCATTAGATATTTGAGAGTAATAAAGTTGGTTATGTTAATTTGATGCCAAAGATTAAGCTGAGGTAGAAAGAAAAAATGGCAGATACGGTTAAATGAGAGAGAGCGAGTTGGGGGGGGGGGGTTAGGACTGAGGTAATTTTACAGGTATTTTGAAACAGAGTGAAAGTTAGTAAGGAAAAAAATTGCATACAGTAGCATTAACATACAATAAAACAGTAAATTCAACTATAGTTCTTTGTGCGTGCAGTTAAGGTATTGGCCTAAAGCTGAGAAGGAGCATATCAAGTCAACGATGCTTTTCTTCCTAAAGCACTACGTGAGACTTCCATTGGGTTTACATTCTCTTGGTGAATCAGAATTGTGCCTTATGCAAACAGTGAGTTGATGAGTTTGGCAATAGGAAGATAAGCAGAATGTAAAGGGACAAAAATTGCTTTCCTGTATAAGTGGTTATGTATTTATTTCTGTTGTGTGTTACCTTACTGAAGGACATTTTTGTTCCTTTGAGGGGTGGTTGATTTCAAGGGAGGGTAATGGGAGCATACCTGGTGATATTAGGCATATTAGTGTTCGTAACCTGTATGTATTTTAACATATTTAACATGCCTTAAAGCAGTGGAAGCACTCACTAACTCTTTGTTTTAACATTTCAGCACAGAAAGGAAAGATAATACAACAGCTGACTCTGATACTTGTGGCGATGTGATAATTGAGCCTACAATAGATGATTTCCATTCAAGTTGTCATGTGGCGTTAGAATGCATTTTAAATGGGGATCCACAGCGCAGTATACATGAGCAGGACTCTAATAGTGAAAGCTGTGACCACACAAGTCCATGTGAACAGTGTACCTCTGCATTTACTGCCATTACTCCCTGTATGGAAGTAAACAGGGATAGCAGGAACTCCTCAGGTGCAGGTCAGCAAAGTACTGACAATTTGAACTCTGCACAAGAATGCGAGACCATTGCTGCAGTGCAATCCATTTTAGAACAGGAACAGTACAACTCCTTCCATTACTGGAGGACTCCCATTCCTGAAATAAATATTGACCTTGAGTTGCTGCAGACCGATAAAGAAGTAAGACTACCAGACTTAAGTGAGGCAGCAGCTCCATATCCGTCGAGCATCAGTACAGCCACCAGGAAAGAGCTTGAGGAAATGATTGAAAATCTGGAACCACATATAGATGATCCAGATGTTAAAGGTATTCATGCAGGCATGTTTGTGTATGATCGTTTAGTTTTGGACTGAAGTCCTACATATAAAGTCAAATGTTTTGTTTTATTCATTGCTTGTATACTACACTGTGGTAAGTGCCTCACTCTAGATTTGTGTCCGTGTCCCAGAGATCTTGCATTGTTACCAAGGATCTATAAATGTTGCATTCAGCAGTAACTCTCCATGCCATGTAGCTGCTTTGCTTACCTAATAACACAGGTCAGTTTGAAGTGCCTCTAGGAAGATGAAATTTCTGCCAAGGACTTGTACTCTTCCACAGCAGTGTTACTCTGTTAATATCTTTGTGTCGTCAGTTAAACACTACATATTCCCTTTCATGCAGGACTGCAATGTCTCAAGTGTGCACATTTTATTTTTCTTTTCTTTGCACAGAAGCTTGAGATTGTCTTTTTGAGTCTTATTTCATGAACAAAGTGTCAAGAGCTTCCAAGTTCATCCAGTA
The DNA here is from genome assembly GCF_019279795.1 of Protopterus annectens. Classification (NCBI taxonomy): domain Eukaryota; kingdom Metazoa; phylum Chordata; order Ceratodontiformes; family Protopteridae; genus Protopterus; species Protopterus annectens. Next base: position 52,452,186 of record NC_056732.1, read on the forward strand.
TTTGTTTGTATTTGTTTAAGAAAAAAAGGGGATGCATCGTTGTACAAGTAAGAATTATTTCTACGATTGGGTTCTTCAGCCACATAGATTTTAAATTAAGATTGTATTTAAGACTGCACAGATTTTTTTTTTTTTTTTGGGGGGGGGGGGGGTTACAACTGCAAGATTAGAATGTTCTTGTTGCTTTTTATGAGCACATCACAGTGCCCACCTCCCAAGTGAAGCAGGGTTGTACATAACAATGGTGGAAGTTTTACTAGCCTTAAAGGCAGGCAAAATAATATTTTGCTTGACCTGTAGTGGTAACTTATTCTATAGGCTGGAAATATCTTGCGTTAACAACCTATCCATCCAGAGAGTCCTGTTTGTTTTTATTTTATTTTGTTTTAGACCACGATTATAACGTTTTTCCCAATACTAGTTAAAAGAATGAGAGATGTTTTGCCAAAATTGATAGATGTGGAACTGTGTGCTTTTTTTGAGGGGAAGCAAACATTTGACAACATTAATAGAACAGTGATAATACAGGGGAAAGAATACAAGAAAGTACCACTGTTGTTTGTAGGTCTTGATGCAGAGAAAACATTCAACAGAGTAAGCTGGGATTTTATGATTAGGGCATTGGAAGCATTTGCACTCCCTGATATAATAATAAGGTTAATTAGGAGGATATATGAATGATCAGAGGCAAGAATTAAAGTTGGAGGGTTCCTCTCCGATGAGTTGTGTTTGAATAGAGAAACCAGGCAGGGGTGTCCTCTTTGTCTTTTAGTTGCTTTATATTTAGAGCCATTGGCAAAGAAATAAGGGGTTCAGAATTCAACGATGTAATTGGTGCGGTAATCAAGAACAGTTGGCTTTATTTGCAATTGATTTTTGTACATGATAAATACAGAAAAGGGCATCTCACAGTCGTGGAACATTTTGAGACAGTTTCAAGGCTTTTTGGGCTGTACAGTTAAAGATAAAACAAAGAAGATAAAACATAGGTGATATTGTTTAATTATGTGCCCACACACATAAATTGGTTCAGCCATACCAATGACGTATGCAGGTGTATGAATTAAAAAGCCTTCTTTTATGGCAGTTAAGGATATGTGGGAAGAGAGTAAGCAAAAGATAATACAAAAAAAAAAACTTAGAAACTAGTAGCTCCTACTCATGGATATGTTTAATAAGATGCAAACAGTGAAACTGTTTTTAGTCCATTTAGTTTAATATACAGGTCAGGCATGTTTTTATCAAGCAGAGACGTTGTGGACAATTAGAATTGAATGAATTTATCTGAAAGGGGAAGAGGACAAGAGTTAAGTGGGATAAGTTTATCCTTAAAATAGAACAAAGGTGGTTAAGCAATACCGGATTTGAAGGGATATTTTAGAGCTACGCATTTAAGGCTTGCATACCTAACACGCGCAGAAAAGTATAAATCAAAGCTGAAAGAGATGATGATGAAATGGGGAAAATTCAAGAAGTAGAGTAGGATTTTGGATGCAGATCCTTAAGTAGAATAACAGCCATGCAGAATATTATATTCATAAAATAGAAAAAATCTCCTAGAAACTCGGCCAGTATGAAAACAGAAAAAAAGATTTTTGCCAATAGGGATGACTGCATGTAGGGATATAAAATAAGCAAGACGATGCTAGAATTTACTTGAAAAAACTGTCAAGGTAACCAAGGTATTGGCAAAAAAATATCTAGAGAGGGTAAAGTAATAAGGGGGGGTGGGCTAAGAAGATGTTTGGACTGCAGGCTAGACACTGCTTTCCAAACCAGGGATTGATGTCAGAGTATAGGCAAAAAGAAAGGGTAGGGGAATCTAACGTGAAAGACCCCCAATGGTAGAGTTTCTAGTTGAATCTAGAACAGAAGCTGTTGTTAAAGGTATAATTACTAGGGCGTATAGCACGATAACTACAAGAATCAATCCGAGGAGTTAGAAAAGATTGAGAAGAGACTGGATAAGGGAACAATGGGAGAACATGGGTATGGCAAGTACGTCATTGTCAGTCAGACATTACATAGTTCATTCAAAAACTGCCTTCTTTTAAACATCATTCCTCCTCCAAAACATTATTCTGCATGTATTTTTTCCACAGTTCCCATTTTTCTATGTAATTTGCTCCTAACTTTGTCTAAAAATCCCACTTCCAGTTGTTTTATCTCTTACTGTATTCACTACTTCTAGTACAGTTGATTTTAGACTTTCATTTTGTAGTAATTGCTTTTTTTGGCAGCCACCATAGTTAGACTCAGCAAGGCCTTAATATGTGTAGGCAATTCCAATCTTGTATCATTGATCAAAAAATATTTCTTTAGTTATACCAGTTTGCTCAGCCAGTATTTATAATAGAGTAATCTGCGGGAATTTTTTAAATCTGCCAACTCATTACACTACCCAAAAATATGTTCCCAGTTACCTGTTTCTTCCCCATCACAACTCCAACATTTGATATCGACCTGACTTAAATTCTTTGGAGTCTACTTGGGGTATAAAAATAGTTATGTGAACACTTGCAAGCAAAGATCCTATATCCTGTGGACTTTGTTGGATATTTGGGAGTCCTACATATATCCCCCATTGTTTCCTTGTGAATTTTTTATCCAGTCTCTTTTTCCCCAATCCTTTTTAACTTTCTCTGATGATTCTTAGAGTTATCCTGCACTATTTTCTATGCTGTACCAATTGCCCTTTAACAGCAGCTTCTGTTCTACGTTCTACCAAAAAACTCTACCAGTGCTGGCCTTTCACTTACAATTCCCCTATTCCTTTCTGTTTTCTTGTACTCTATCAAGCTTTGACGAAGAAGGCAATTTCTAACCTGCAGTCCAAATAAATTCTTGGCCTCTTCACATTCTATTACCTTTCCCTCTCTAATTATTTGCTCCCAATAACTTGCTTCCTTTACCTGTTTTCTACAGTAAATTCCAGCCCCCTCTTGCCTATGGTCTGTACTCCAATTTGCAGTCATCTCTATCGGCAAAAAATCTTTTCTCTATTCCCATGTTGGCTTAGTTCTTAGAGTACTTTCTGCTACTTTATGGATGTAATATTCTGTATGATTATTGTTCTCCTTAAAGGACTGCATCCAAAATCCCAGTCTCTCTTTGTTTCTTGAGGCCCCCCCCCGTTTCGTCGTCATCCCTTTCCACTGGTACTATTTATAGGAGCCTTAACTGTGTAGCTCTGAAGTACACCTTCAAATCAGGTAATACCAAACCACCGTGTTCTATTGGAAGGATCAGCTTATCTCACTTGACTTTTGCTGTCTTCCCCTCCCAGATAAAATCATGCAACTTTTTATTAATTGCTATTCACAACTTTTCTTCTGGTTGATAAAAATATGCCTGACCTGGTATATTAATTAAGTGGACTAAAAACATTTTGACCGCTTGTATTTTGCTCTCCATGTCCATAAAACAAGAGCTTCCAGTTTCTCAGTTTTTGTATTCTCTTTAGTCTTTTCCCATCTCTCCTTGGCTGCCATAGCAGAATCCTTTTTAATCCGTGTACGTGTCACTTCACCTAAAACCCATTTCACCTAAACTCCTTTCACTGAGACCAAATCACCTAAAACTCATTTCACTGACAAGTAGTACTCTAACGTAATTGAAAGGTATATGTCCTTTTCCCCACTGTAGTGCGATCCTGGTGTTAGTATATATATTAAGGGGGGTGTAGGTATGCATAGCCTCCCACCTAGTTGGCTTTTACCAAATAATGTAAAACAAAACCAGACAAGATAAAACCAAAATAAGTGGGTTGTTGGAAGTGTTTGCATTTGTGTTTTTATACCCTGAGGAGACATAAGCGAGGGTTTCCTTGTATAGATAGTAAATATTGGAGCTGTGATGGGACGAAATAGGTATTTGGATCATATGTTTTGGGAATTTAATGAGTTGACAGATTTTAAAAATTCCCTAAAGAGTACTCTGTCAGAAATGTAGGATGAACAAATGGCTGTAACTAAGGAAATTATTTTGAGCTTCGAAACATGATGTGACTTACGTAGACATTGTAAGACCTTACGTTTAATTCTTTTGTCTGCCAAGAAACAACGTCTAGAAAATGAAAATCAAAGTGTAAACCCAGTGCATTTGAAGTCCTGGATATTTTAAAAGAGATAAGCGAACTTTAGAAAAGGGAAGGAGCAAATTACATAGAAATAAATGGGAACTTTGGGACCAATACATGCAGAATAATGTTTAGGAGGAGGAGTTGAAGTTTAAGGGAAGGCAGGAATTGAACAATGCATGTGATGCTGGACTGATGCTTAAAAAAAAGAAAAAAAAAACCATGATGTATAATGTATGCAACTGGAAAAAATGTTAAATGTTTTTTTTTTTCTTTTCTGTTGTGTGTTACATCCTGCAAACGGGGGTGGGTGTCGATAAATGTAATTTCTCCTTATCCCCAGTCTCCGTTTGGCCAGCAGGTGCTGTGTTGTGGCTTAGGTGCTAAAATCCTCTGTTTCATTTTGCACACCTGTGAATACCTAGGTAAAAGTGATGCTTCTTGCGGTAGGTTCACAGCCCAGTATGACTGCTCCTGCTGTGGAACATGTACCTGTGAACTAACATGCAGGTGTATCTCCTGCATAAGGATGTGTGCCAAGCCGTCCGCCCAGGACAGGCAAGGTAATGCTAACTGATCACTTAAGCCTGTGTATTCAGGCAGCTTATGGACGCCATTTCATGTGACCAGTAGATGGGGGTTTATCCTTCTGCACCTTTGAGCTAAATGATTTATGTTCTTTTGTAGAACATCCCAGTTCAAGGATGTCCCTTTGGGGAATACATGAATTGTGAAGACTAATTACACTCTGGATTCTGGAAATACTTTTTTTTTTTTTATACAGACCCATGGAGTAGATTTGTCAGGATGGTGGAGGGAATCAATAGAGGCATCAAGAATGGCATGAGGCAGAAGAAGGGGCAAGGGAGAACGAAAGGCATAGAATGTTAAATGAGCTTAAAATGGTAGAGAGGCATGCTGTTAAGCAGTTTTAATATGGTGATACGTTTATATAATGACAACATACTGTTTACACCACGTGCACACACTCTGATGCTGTCTCTCAGCTCAGCCAGTATCATCCTTTAACACTCACTCTCACATACTCGCTCTCTCTCTCTCTCGCTCTCACCTGCTCTCTCGCCTGCCTGCTATCTCTCTCTCTCTCTCGCCCGCCTGCTCTCTCTCTCGCCCGCCTGCTCTCTCTCTCGCCCGCCTGCTCTCTCTCTCTCGCCCACCTGCTCTCTCTCTCTCGCCCGCCTGCTCTCTCTCTCTCGCGTGCTCTCTGTCTCTCGCCTGATCTCTCTGTCTCTCGCCTGTTCTCTCTGTCTCTCGCCTGCTCTCTCTTTCGCTCGCTCTCTCTGTCGCTCGCTCTCTCTGTCTCTTGCCTGCTCTCTCTCTCTTGCCCGCCTGCTCTCTCTCTCTTGCCCGCCTGCTCTCTCTCTCTTGCCCGCCTGCTCTCTCTCTCTCTCCCGCCTGCTCTCTCTCTCTCGCCCGCCTGCTCTCTCTCTCTCGCCCGCCTGCTCTCTCTCTCGCCCGCCTGCTCTCTCTCTCTCGCCCGCCTGCTCTCTCTCTCGCCCGCCCTCGCTCTCGCTCTCTCTCTCGCCCGCCCTCGCGCTCTCTCTCTTTCTCTGTCTGTCTCACTTTTTCACTCACTGACTGTGCCTCTCTCAGCTCAGCCAATGTCATCCCTTCTCACTCACATGCTGACTCACTGTTCCTCTCAGTTCAGCCAGTGTCATCCCTTCACACACAGTCGCACACTCACGCACTCAGCTCAGCCAGTGTCATCCCTTCTCTAAAACTTGGTTAAGGATATTCCTTTTCTTTGGTGAAGGGAATTGTCTCACACACACTGCTTAAAAACAGCTGCTACTCTTTGATGCTCCTTTTTAATCCTAGATAAGGTTGCTTTTCATTTCACTGCTAAAATACTGGAGTTTTTTATGATTTTTTTTCTTCTGCCTGTCCATCCTTTAATTTTTCTTTGCCTTTTTTTCCCTTCATATGATGGCCTGTATATATAACTACCCGTGACCCTTCTTCCTTCCTTTATCGTCATATCCTTTCCTAACTGTCATTAGTCCCCTGCACTCTCATTTTAAATGAAATCTTATTTGTTTTTTTTTCATAGGTTCATAGGTGTGTACTAGGCTAATTGCCCTGGAGCCTATATAAGCCTAGCCCAAGAAGATTCCCTGGCATTATGCCGCCCAAAATTAGTTCTCAGTGCTCCTGTCAAGCAAGGCCACTGAAGTGATCCCTGGGATGACCTTCCTATTGCCAATCCACTCGACAAGATTTCTCTTAGAGGGCCAGTGAAGTGCTCTGCTTGACGTGAATGGGAAGTTTGTTCCAGAGTATGGTAAGTCTCTGGGTTAGGAACCTGTCCCTCCAGCATGTTCTGTTTATTGTGGTAATGAGGTTTAGGTCCTCGAAATGTGTGGCACTGAGGGATTAGGATTTCTTTAGGTGTAGCATATCTAGCAGGTCTGGGTCAGACATGGCTTTGTAGGTCAAGCAGAGATTACCTCAAAGTAGGTGGTAAGAGACAGAGTATAGCTGGAGTTTTTTTACTCTGTCCATATAGGGCATGTGTCTAAGTACTAAGATCCTCTTAGTGAGGTATTGTTGTGGCCTTTCCAGTTGTTGTAGGTGTCTAGTGAGGTACATACCAAATGGTGCGTTGTATTCTATAATAGGTCTAATGAGGGATGAGTAGAGCGGGATCATGACCTCTTTCTTCCTGGATGAGAAGCCTTTTTTTAATGAGATGCACCACATAGAAGGACTTTCTGACTATAGTGGCATTGTGGTTCTCAAAGGAGAGGTTGCTGTCAGTCTGTGTCCCCAGATCTCATATCACACCTTCAGTGTTTAGTAGACTACCACTTATGTGGTAGTTCATGAGCACCAAATTTTTCCCAAAGAGAATGACAGTGCACTTTTTGGCATTGAGCTTAAGGCCATGGTTCTGGCACCAATCATTGGTGTCAGTGAGGCCTTTTTGTAGAATGTCTACATCAGTTGGAGATTCAGTAATAGCTCCTAGTTTGCAATCATCTGTGAACTTGGTCAGCCAGAGTCCCTTTGTGTTGGCTTGAACTTCAGAGAAGTAGATGCCAAACAGGAGAGGACCTAGGACCGATTCCTGTGGGACACCACTTGTAACTGGTCGGTAGTCAGATATGGAGTCCTCTGCTTTCACAGTGTGTATTCTGTCAGTGAGCCAGTTGGCAACCCATCTTATGGCATACGGGTTTATGCCTAGTTTAGTGAGTCTGTCTAGGATTCCTGAGTGAGGGATAGTGTCGAAGGCCTTGGCAAGATCTAGATTGGCTGTGTGAACTACCTTGCCCTCATCCACAGCTCTGGTGACAGACTCGAAGTCTATCCGGTTGAGCAGGCATGATCTACCTTTCACAAACCCAAACTGCACGGGGTCCAGAGTTTGGAGATTCCCTATGTCGTTGTTTATAAGGTCCATGATGGTGCGCTCCATAGCCTTACATAACAGACTCGTCAGGCTAATGGGGCGGTAGTTCCCAGGGTCTGTAGTCACTTCCCCTTTGTGGAGTGAGATGACCACAACAGTGTGCCATTCGGAATGAACAAAGCCTGAAATGAGGCTGTATTTGAACAGAGTACTCAGGTGTGGTGCCAGTTCACTTTATAATTCACGTTACAGCGGTCCACACAGCCTATCTGGACCTCTCCAAGGCTTTCGACACCATCCCCCACTCTGGAATCATAGATAAACTTACTAAGCTGGGCATTAATCCCTACGTCACTCGATGGGTTGCCATCTGGCTTATTGACAGAACCCACACTGTAAAAGTAGCAGACTCCAAATCCAGCTCCAGACAAGTGGAGTACCTCAGGGTTCAGTCCTGGGACCGCTCTTGTTTGGCATCTACTTCTCTGAAGTACAGGCCAACACTAAGGGACTCTGGCTAACAAAGTTCGCAGATGACTGCAAACTGGGAGCCATTATTGAATCCCCAAATGATGTGGATATTCTACAAAAGGGCCTTACAGAAACAGATGCTTGATACCAGAGCCATGGGCTCAAGCTCAATGCCAAGAAATGTATAGTTATCCCCTTTGGGAAAAAACATGTACCCGTGAATTACCACATAGGTGGCAGTACACTAAACACCGCAAGTGTGATAACAGACTTTGGGACACAGGTGGACAGTGGTCTCACCTTCGATAACCACATCACCACAACAGTCAGGAAATCCTTCTATGTGGCACACCTCATCACTAAGGGCTTTCATCCAGAAAAAAGGAGGGCATTGTCTCACTGTACTCATCCCTTATTAGACCCATTATAGAATGCAACGCCCCATTTGGTATGTACCTCTTAAGACATCTGCAACAACTGGAAAGGCCGCAGAAATGCATCACTAAAAGAATCACAGGCCTAAAGCAAATACCCTATGCTGACCGTCTAAAAAAAACTCCAGCTATACTCTGTTGCATATCGTCTAATCAGAGGTGATCTCTGCTTAACATACAAGGCCATGTCAAACCCAGAGCTGTTGGACATGCTCCACTTAAAGAAATCCCAATCCCTCAGAGCCACACGCTCCAGGGATCTAAATCTTATCACAATGAACAAAACATGCTGGAGGGATAGGTTCCTGACCCAGAGACTCCCCGGACTCTGGAGTAGACTTGCCCATACATGTCAAGCAGAGCGTCTCTTTGGCCCTCTTCAAAACGAACCTTGACGATTGGATGGGAGATAGGAAATTCACCCCGGGGATCACGTCAGTCACCCTGCTAGACAGAGGGGTCCAGGGAGGTTAATATTGTGGAAAGAAATAGCCAGGGAATTGTTATGGCTAGGCTTGTATAGGCCCTAGGGCCGATAGCCTAGTACCAACCTATGTAGAACACAACCAGGAATATTGTCAGGTCCCATGGAAGATGTATTCTTGGCTTTGGGCAGTGCGTTTATACCTGTGTAGCCGTAATAATAGAGACTTGGCATTCCTCAAGTATTGTGATGGGCCCTTAAGGGGGCGAAAGGGGGGTAAAGTTCGCACTGAAGCTGTCAGCCAATATGTTGGCAATATCAGTTGGTTCTGTATATGTATTGCCATTGTTTTGTAACTCAGAGCAGATCTGAGTATTGCCATGTAGATTTGTGACAGAACTATAGAATGCCTTGTGGTTGTCTTTAGAATCTGCAGCAATTTTATTTTCGTAGCTAGCTTTAGAGGATTTGATGATGGAACTCAGTTTTTTGCAGAGGCTGACAAAGGATTTTTCCAGTCTTGAGACTTCACCCTTTTCTGCAACAGTTTTTTCCTTCTGTTGTACAGTTTGTTTATGGTGGAGGACCAACAGATTGGCTTCCCTTTTTTTTTGGAGGAGAGCGTCTTTGTTCTGTTTGGTAAGGCCCGTTCCATGCACTTGTGTATGTGCTCATCCAGTGTATTGGTGTATGATTCAGTCATGCACCTATTTTCCATTTTCATGGGTGTCATGAAGTTAGCCACCTCTGTTTTTAGAAGTCCAAAATTGGCTTTGGAGAAGTTTTTTTTTTTTTACAGTGGTTTCCTTGGGGGGGAGGGGTGAGAGTGGGATGTGGATATCCATGGTGATTAGCTTGTGGTCAGATCTTACCAGAGAGGAGTTGATTAAATGGTGTAGAGCAACAGTCGCCCATGTTAGTAATGACCAGGTCAAGGATGTTTCTACCCATGGTGGGGGTAAGAATGAGTTGGTCCAGGGCGATGGAATTAATGAATTCCAGAAAACGTTGAGCAAGTGTGTTGGTACATGAGTAATTTTCCCAGTTAAGAGGGGTAGTTAGTCTCCCAGTATAAGGGTATTGGGTTGTACTCTAATATTTTCCAGTGTGTTTAGGAATGGGAGTCTTGGGACATGGTGGGGGATCTATAGCAGGCTACAACCTGGATTACAGTTTTACCCAGTGTTAGTTGTACTTGAAGTAACTCTGATGTGTTATGTTTGGCTACTAATCTGGAGGTGTGCATATCCTTTATAGATATGGAGACACTACCACCTTTAGTGCTTCAGTCCAGGTTTAGGTGCCTCAAGGTGTGGTATGAATTGTAGCCTGGTAGTGCTAGGGTACTCTCCAGAACCTTGAACTAGGTCTCTGTAACTGCACAGATGTCTATGTTCTCCATTTTAAGGAGTGCTTCAAGTGAGTGCGTTTTGAGATTTAGTCTTCTAGCGTTGAGTAGCATTACCCTCAAAATTTGTTTGCTTGTATCTGTTATGGTGGTAATTTTGTCTTCAGGACATTGCCTTTTTTCTTTTTTCCATTGATCTTCGTACCCATCCTGGTCAGTGGTCCCATTCATTCTCCATCAGTGGGGCAACAGTTTACCAGGAGAGGCCACCATTTAGGTAGTCGGTTGGTTTGAGATTGCAAACCTCCTTGAGCCAGTTTTATCAAAAGGCATTTTGTTTGGAAAGAAATGATGACCCTTATCATTTGTTTTGATTTTTGCAGTAGCTGAGAGATTTTGGCCAGACCATATGAAAGTAAGACCTTACTTTATTTTTATTTATTTAACAGTTGTTGACCAGGAAAGTCCAACTAGGACAGAGACTATTTTCAGGAGAGGCCCGGAGAGAAACGCTGCAGATGCATGTCTTTGGAATGTGGGAGGAAAACAGACTACCCAGAGGAAACCCACTCGAAAGCAGGGAGGACATGCAGACTCCGCACAGAAGGCATCCCAGCCGAGAATTGACCCAGAAAACCTCTTGCTGTGAGGCAGTAACGTTAACCGCTGCACCACTGCACTTACTTCTAGTGGAACTCCTTATTTAAAAGAAGCAAAAGGCCAACAAATTTCATTACAGTAAAGAATTTTACTGAAGGTGATTAGTGCTTTCTTCCAGAAACAGACCTTCAGTAGGTCAAAAAATCAATTATAGTAGCTCATTATATATGTATGTTCAGGTGAGTATTACAAAGATGGCTTGATGTGCTCATTTCTGATTTCTTCAAGGTACTAGAGTCTTTCACAGAGCATAGGTATCTGAAGTGGATAATCTCAATTCAAATTCCCTTGAAGGACAACTACTCAGAAGTGCTGCATGTTTTACAGGAGGCAAGAAGCCCCAGTACAAGGAAATCATTTAGTAAAATGGAATATGTTTTCCCTCTGGAATCAACCTAGGGACTAACTCTCCAGCTAGAGGACAAGACTAGAGGTGGTTAAATACCTAGCAAAGCTTTTTAGGTAAGGCTTTTGTTATGCTTCACTAAAGCTATATTTGTCTGCCTTTACAGCTCTGCTTCCAATGGATCCCCTTCTTTCTGTCCACTCAACAGTGAAGCTATTACTTAAGAGGTCCTGCACCATAAGCCATCTGGGAGAGCGAGTGTCTTAAGTTGGTCCTCAAATTAGCTCTGTCAAGGAAACATTTTTTGATGACCATTAGACAAGCAAGGAGAGTATGTGAGCTTTAGACAGTAATGCAGGGAATTGTGTGTTCTGTACAGACTGGGTGAGACTTGGAACCTAACCCTTCCTTCATGTCAAAGAGGTGTCAGAGCTGGCATATAATCAGACTGCTTAGCTACCATAAGAAAGAAGAAAGGATCATGACCCTCCTGAATGTTGACAGGCAGTTAAGATATCTGAGAAAAAACAAAGAATTTTAGAGTCTGAACAGTTATTCACCCCCTTCATGCTAGGCAGGATTTTCTCCTGGCAGGCATATGCCAGTCTATATTGCTAGAAAAGAATCCAGTGGGAAATACTTAAAGGGGTCTGTTCAAGACTGTTCCACCAGGACAGCTGCAATCACAGCAGCCTTCTTTAGGAATGTAAGAGCATAGAGTATTTGTAAAGCTGCTACTTGGACAAAAGTGTACACTTTCACTGGGTTCTGAGGATTGGCTTTTCATTCAATGACCAGAGTAAGCTTTGCCACTGCTGTCCTGCAGTCCCTGTTATGATTTGTGTCCTTGGAGACCATGACTGACTTTGATACTGTATCCATGAATAAGAAATTATTCTGTAATTTGTTCATATGATGACATTAGTACAGCTGTGCAAGTTTACCCACAGTAACTGATTTTGTGAGGCCACTGATGATGACATTAGTACAGCTGTGCAAGTTTATACACTAACTGAGCAGGGCCACTGATGTGGTATTGGCTCACATCAACAATCCTTGTTCTTTCTAGCATTCTCTCCTTGTTGGGCAAAGGATTGTAAGGTACATAAGTGACATACGAGTTCCTAAGCCTCGTAACTTTGCTGCTGGTCTGAATGCTGCTACTTTGAATTCGGTCTGTGAAATTGAGTTGTCTCTGCTACTGAACCTGCAGCAGATAAGTACCCTGTTCTGACTTTTTCCTCCTTACTTTGGTTAACATTTTAGATGTCACCCAAAAAAGGAGAAATGAGTGGGAGGCAGATCCTCATAAAGGTAGACACAAGTGCCTTTTCTTCCTAGGTGCAGACCACAATCACAGTTTGGGTGGAATAAGTTAGGTTTTTGTACCAAAGGCCTTTCATAGCCATTCATTTGCCCTCACTTTTTTATTTGGAGAACCAAAGTCTGAAGTTGCTAGCCAAGGGAACTCTGGCTTCTAAATCTGCCCACCCAGACTTTCAGCCACCCTTTAAAAAGTCCAAAAAGATATTTTTGGATCTTCTGCTGTCCAGTCCCTTCCAGACGTCTGTCATTTGGGATGAAGAAGCAGATGACCATCCAGTTCTGATGCCAGCCCCCTCTGTCGTCTCCTGGTTGGAGGCCAGTACAAGGTTGTTACCTGCTTGTCAGCTGAGGCAGAGAATATGTCTGCTACAGACAAAAAGGGAGAGCCACAACTGATTATATCGAGAGAACGTAGGGAGATTTCCCAGGTAACTGTTAGGAAAGATGTTCCTGGTTCTCTTATAGAAGTAGAGCTTGGCTCTGCTTATTGGGCCAGAGGTACTTCTCAAGAAAAGACAGGTTGATGCACATGGCTCCTATGGCCAAAGATCTCCAGAAAGAGTGGCAGGATTTTACTCCGGATCATTTCAAGACCCATATGGCCTTAAAGCCCCCCTAGGATTGTCAGTGTTTTCTGCCATTCCTTTGTCTTCTCCGTCTGACTTCCTCTGATGGAGGTGTGGATTTGGATTCTGGCAAAGAGCATATTCTTAACAAATCCACTCCCCTCTTGCTTTAGAGTCTAAGGATGGGGGCATTTTCTCCTGATCCTCCTAGTGAGGAACTTTCTTTTGGGGGACACCATAGTAAAAATTATGGAGCGTGTTCAGTGGGAAAGTTTCCAGATGTCTGAAGTCCAAGAGAGATGTTATGGCCTCTTGCGAATGGACTCTCCCAGGCTTTCTGCAATCCCTCCTGTGTTATAAGCCTTTCTGGCTACTTTTTCGTCTGCTTCCTAGATGCCAGAGTCTCTGCCTCCTGCTCTTAAGAAACCCGAGAGGTTTTACAAGGTGGCTGAGGCTCAGATGTTCTTTTATAAGAATCTCTTCTCTGACCCTGCAGTTTTATTTTTTTCTGGCAAACCACCTAAATTTATGGTCTTCTAAACTTTTCCCCACAGTAAAGGACAGTAGGGCTATGGGCACTTAGGGAAAAAATATATGCCTCAACCACCCTGGCTTTCAAAGCCATAAACTACCAAAGCCACATGACCACATATGTATAAGACCTTTTCTCTAAGCTTGGAGATGTTTTGACTGACATGCCTAACCCCAGAGTCAGGACATCTGCAGTTTGCTTATTGAGCTCTGCTACTTCTTACTTTTTGGGTTTTATTGACCTTCTGCAGTCTATTTCTCTCACTGATCTTAATATATCTATCCATTCCATTAAATCAAGCAACTCTTCTCTTAGCTCATTTTCTTCCAAACAGAGGGCACATGCCTTGTTTTCAGTTTCCTGCGGACATTCTATAGGAAGTTCTTTAGAACTTCCTGTGGCGCATTCTGTTCAGTTTCATCCTCTGCCATCTGTTGCTCTGTCATATGGGGACTCACTGGCCTATCACTCCTCAACATTGACTGCATCAGAGTTTCCACAGTTTCCTGTTCCTTTCCTTGCTGTTTAGCTTCAAATGAACATTTATACTAGTTTCCTGTTTAAGGCTTCAAAATATTTTGATATGGCACCTGACCAATTGCTTCCTGTTCCACTGATTTCCCTTTAATTTGGATATCCATTGCTCTATCCTGTTGTGGTGCTTTCTGCATTTGATTTTCTACACTGAATCCTTCTCTTTGCAGCTGCTCCATAACCTCTATTTCTATTTCTTTGACTTCTTTACTAATCTATTTTTCTACTCTTAGTCGTCTTATTTTTTGTATTATAGTTTTCCATATCCAGATTCCTTTGCCTGTATTTCTCTTCAAATATCTTTGGTGCTGCCCTTTTTGTATTGATTATTTTTGCTTTCTCCTTTGCATAAATATTATACCATATTAAATCTATTTTCCTTTCCCGTGCCCATATTTCTTCATATGTCTCCCGATGATCTTTCTTTTCCTTTCTCATTCCCATACTTCTTCACATGTCTCTTGATGATCTTCCTTTTCCTTTCCCATGCCCATATTTCTTCACATGTCTCCTGATGGTCTTCCTTTTCCTTTCCATTGCCCATATTTCTTCTTCACTTGTCTCCTGATAAGCTTGTTTTTCCTTTCCCGTGCCCATATTTCCTCACATGTCTCCTGATGATCTTCCTTTTCCTTTGCCATGCCCATATTTCTTCTTCACACGTCTCCTGATGGTCTTGCTTTTCCTTTCCCGTGCCCATATTTCTTCACACGTCTCCTGATCTTCCTTTTCCGTGCCCATATTTCTTCCTCACACGTCTCCTGATGGTCTTGCTTTTCCTTTCCCATGCCCATATTTCTTCACACGTCTCCTGATGATCTTCCTTTTCCTTTCCCATGCCCATATTTCTTCTTCACACGTCTCCTGATGATCTTCCTTTTCCTTGCCCAATATTTCTTCACACGTCTCCTGATGATCTTGCTTTTCCTTTCCTATGCCCATATTTCTTCACACGTCTCCTGATGGTCTTGCTTTTCCTTTCCCGTGCCCATATTTCTTCTTCACACGTCTCCTGATGATCTTCCTTTTCCTTGCCCAATATTTCTTCACACGTCTCCTGATGATCTTGCTTTTCCTTTTCCATGCCCATATTTCTTCTTCACACGTCTCCTGATGATCTTCCTTTTCCTTGCCCAATATTTCTTCACACGTCTCCTGATGATCTTCCTTTTCCTTTCCCATGCCCATATTTCTTCTTCACATGTCTCCTGATGATCTTCCTTTTCCTTTGCCATGCCCATATTTCTTTATCACGTCTCCTGATGATCTTCCTTTTCCTTTCCCATGCCCATATTTCTTCTTCACATGTCTGCTGATCTTGCTTTTCCTTTCCCGTGCCCATATTTCTTCACGTCTCCTGATGATCTTCCTTTTCCTTTCCCGTGCCCATATTTCTTCGTGCCCATATTTCTTCACATGTCTCCTGATCTTGCTTTTCCTTTCCCGTGCCCATATTTCCTCACATGTCTCCTGATCTTGTTTTTCCTTTTCCATGGCCATATTTCTTCACACGTCTCCTGATGATCTTCCTTTTCCTTTCCCATGCCCATATTTCTTCTTCACATGTCTGCTGATGATCTTGCTTTTCCTTTCCCGTGCCCATATTTCTTCACACGTCTCCTGATGATCTTGCTTTTCCTTTCCCGTGCCCATATTTCTTCTTCACATGTCTGCTGATGATCTTGCTTTTCCTTTCCCGTGCCCATATTTCTTCACGTCTCCTGATGATCTTCCTTTTCCTTTCCCGTGCCCATATTTCTTCACATGTCTCCTGATCTTGCTTTTCCTTTCCCGTGCCCATATTTCCTCACATGTCTGCTGATGATCTTGCTTTTCCTTTCCCGTGCCCATATTTCCTCACATGTCTCCTGATCTTGTTTTTCCTTTTCCATGCCCATATTTCTTCACACGTCTCCTGATGATCTTCCTTTTCCTTTCCCATGCCCATATTTCTTCACACGTCTCCTAATGATCTTCCTTTTCCTTTCCCATGCCCATATTTCTTCTTCACATGTCTGCTGATGATCTTGCTTTTCCTTTCCCGTGCCCATATTTTTTCACGTCTCCTGATTATATTGCTTTTCCTTATTCTGGGGACTCACTCCATCATGCTGTGATGTAGGCTGTTAGACCTTCTACATTAAATCCTTCACTTCGCAGGCACTCCATAACTTCAACTTCTGTTTCTTTAACTTCTGATTTACTAATCTTTTCCACATTCCATCTTTGTGATATTATTTTTTTTATTGTGAAATTTTCCAAATCTGGATGCCTTTGCCTGTATTTCTCTTCAAATATCTTTGAGGCTGCCTTCTGTATATTAGTTAACTTGGCTTTCTCCTTTGCATATATATTGCACCATGTCAAATCTCTCTTTCCCATGTCGGTATTTCTTTTTTTTATATTTTTCAAATACCTCTTGTGTTTTGTTTATATTTTCACACTTCCTCAGATACTTCTTTTTCCAAACAGATCAAAGTTTCTTGATCTATATACTGTTTTTCAAAAATGTGTTGCATTAATGAACGCAAATTTTTATTTGAAGCTTCTGACAGTTTTTCCCTGCGGAAGTATTTTTCTTTCCTCTAATTTCTCTCTCAATCATTTTGTTTATCTTGTGTCTGGAAATTCTGGGCTTTTTACATAATAGTAACAATACATAATTTATTTCTTATCCTCAATAGTTCTCTCTATCGTCTTTCTGGCTCTTCTTTGGACAATCAGTTTTTGTGGATAGACTGCTACTTCCTTCGCCAACAGGAGGCCATCCTCCCCCTCGGCCTGGCCTGATCCCATTGTAGTAATGTTTCTGTATTTTGAGCATTCTACACTGTCATTTTTTCCAGTCCTGGCACCAATGCGCCTACCAGGTTTGGGTACTTTTTTATCCTGGATCTTGTGCACTCAGCTATCTTTTTTTTTTTTGTTTTTGAGTTACTTCTGTCCATGATATATGCCATATAACCACAGTCTATATATCAGTGTCACCTTGGTGAGAGTTTGTAAAAAAAACAGGGTCCACCTCGTGAAGGTACTCACCAAGACTTGAGGATGAATTCGGTTTCAGCACTACTACTCTCCTTTGCTTGCTGACTTTTTTTCATCTGTCCATTAGGACCCCAGAGTGTTGAGTCCTATAGCTTGGAAAGTGAATGCTTATCCCTTTCTTCCTCTGTTGCCCAAAGTTTTGCATACGATTGTGAGACAAACCCGAAATCTTGTTGGCGGCTTCCTTTTGGCCCAGGCCACATTAGTTCCCCCTTGTTTCATCTGGCCAGGGGCAGTCATCACAAGTTACTTCACAGGATGGATCTCCTGACACAGGACAAGGCATCTCTCATTCATCCTCATCTGCTCACCCTATATTTGACTGTGTGTGTTAGGGTTTTGTTTCCTTTTCACAATCAATTGTCTGGGAATGTGCTTTGGTTTTACAGGAAGCCAGAAAACCCACTACTAGGAAATCATAGGTTGCCAAGTGGAAAAGATTTTCTGTTTAGTATCACAGGCATGAACAGTACTGATTTTTTACTGGTTATTCCTACTTTTCTTATTTATGTGAATTGCTCAATTCTGATATGACATATTCACTTTTTAAAGCTCATTTGTCAGCCAGTTCTGATTTTCTACCTTTGAATCTGCCATTTTTTCTAGATTTGAGGTTAATTTTTGAAAGGGGTATACTGTCCTCTGTTTCCGTTGGACTGTAATTTTGTTCTGAAAAAGTTGCCTCAGTCTCCTTTTGAACTCGCAGCATCTTTTACTTTGAAGTGTTGTACTTGGATGACTGTTTTGTTTGTGTCTCTTTCTTTTGCCAAGAGAATCTCTGAACTCTAGGCTTTCAAGGCAGTCCCCCCCCCTTTTTTCCCCGCAGAAATGGATTTTCTCTTCAGACGAGTCCTTTTATAACGAAGGTGGTTAATGACGTGTCCTTTTTCCTTCACCTCAGAATGGTGGTGAGAGGATTCTACATATTTAAATTTACATAGACAGCCCAGATTTTATTTGGATAAAATAGATGCTAGGAAATCTGAGCAACTTTGCTTCCTTTCATGCCATGCAGTTGGGTTAAGCCATTTCTAAGCAAACCATTTTCTCTTGCATTTCTAAGGTTATTTCTTTTTGCTATTCATTTAGTGGTAAGACACTTTCTTCAGTTTGTGCTCATTCTATCAGGGCAGTAGTCTCTCTTGATGCTTTTTTCAAGGGTTTGGATACTAAATCCATTCTGGGTGCTGCCACTTGGTTTTCTGTACATATTTTTGCTAAACACTGCAAATAAGATGGGAGGTTATAGGGCCAAAACTAGATATGGCAGGGTGGTCATCGTATGGCAGGGTGGTCATCGCACATGTTCTTTGGAGAGCTCTTCTGCTGCTTCCCATCATCCTCTGCAGTAACTTTTGTCCTCTCCGATTAGTAAGACATACTGCAGCAGTGATAAAGAAGGGCGCGGTACGATGGTGCGAGATCCTACCATAACAGTAATTGTCCTTTTCACTTTTGCTTGCAGTATTCTGTCCCTTCCTCCTTCTCTGTTCTCTTTGCCTTGCCTTCTGGCAGAGGGGTCCTCCTCTCTCCCCCTTTCTGGATCTAGAAGTCCTTTCTTTTCTGTTCTTGGGTTGCTCTGATGCAAATTAGGTGCTCATAAATATCCAGGGAATTGTTATGGCTAGGCTTGTATAGGCCCTAGGGCCGATAGGTTCATAGGTTGGTACTAGGCTATGTGTCACTTGTGTACCTCGAGTCCTGGACGTAGGACATGCATGTGACATATATGGGCTAGAAGAGCCCAAGTCTTTGGTATGCTGGCTAGATATGCAGCTATCCTCTGTAAGAGATCGGTTTAGTAAATAATAATGCAACACTGAAAAGTAGGACAGCTACTGCTGCAGCAAGTTCTTACACAGTAGCACTGTCTTAAAATAGCAGCAGCTAAAATGCCTCTTATACCACTGCCATTTTTATTGGTGGGAGAGTTGTCAGCCAGGAGCCCGGATGGTGAAAGGTACAGCTCTACAACTCTGTCTGGCAAGTCAGGCTACCTGCCGACAGGAATCTCAAATTCAGAAGTGCACCAGTAAGTATACTCCCAACATCTACATTTATGTGAAGTTCCTAACAAGTGTTTTTCGGTCATAGAAAGTTTTTAGTGAACAATATGCAATAGCTTGGTACTGAGTTAACGTCTCCCCAAAGGCATCTTTGGCACAGTTCTGCTGCCTGAAAGGAGGAGAGCCTTCCTGACCAGACACGTCATTTTTTTAAACATCTTTATTAAATTATCACTTGAGACATAGGCAAAGATACATTAATGGAAAATGTTAATATGTTTTTTTTTCAATTTGCATTCATTATACCGTTTTTTCTGTTTGCATTCGTTATTCTTCTTCTCTTTCGGCTGTTCCCATTAGGGGACGTCACAGCGGATCATCTGTTTCCATTTCTTCCTGTCCTCTGCATATTGCTCTGTCACACCAACCGTCTGCATGTCCTCTCTCACCACATCCATAAACCTCATCTTAGGTCTTCCTCTTACCTGGCAGCTTCATCCTTTTCCCAATATACCCAGCATCCCTCCTCAGCACATGTCCAAACCAACACAATCTCTCCTCTTTGACTTTGTCTCCAAACCATCCAACCTGAGCTGATCCTCTAATTTACTGATTCCTAATCCTGTCCATCCTTGTCACACACAGTGCAAATCTTAACATCTTTAACTCTGCCACCTCCTGCTGTGATTCCTGTCTTTTCATTGGTGCCACTGTCTCTAACCTGTATAACATAGCTGGTCTCACTACCCTCTTGTAGACCCTCCCTTTCACTCTTACTGGTACCCGTCTGTCACAAATCACTCCTGACACTCTTCTCTACCCATTCCACCCTGCCTGTACTCTCCTTCACCTCTCTTCCACACTCACCATTACTCTGAACTGTTGATCCCAAGTACTTAAACTCATCCACCTTCGCCAACTCTATTCCTTGCAACCTCACCATTCCTCTATCCTCCCTGTCATTCACACACACATATTCTGTCTTAGTCCTGCTGACCTTCATTCCTCTCCTCTCTAGAGCACATCTCTACCTCTCCAGGGCCTCCTCAACCTGGTCCCTACTCTTACTACAGATCACAATGTCATCTGCAAGCATCATAGTCCATGGGGCCATTCATTATACATCACATATGTTTTCTTTACAAATCGTCTTTCAGTCTAACATTACACAGACTGCTCCGTTACTGCCTTCCCTTAAGCCACGCTCCTCCTCCACAACATTATTGTGCATGTGTTGCTGCTACAACTTCCATTTGTTTCTATGTCATTTGCTGCTACCCTTTTCTAAAGATCCTACTCCCAGTTTTTATCTCTGTTGTAATATTCAGTGCTCCAAATACAGTTGGTTTAGACTTTGATTTCCATTTTCTAGGAATTGCTCTTTTGGCAGCCACCCAGCAGTGTAAACCTTGCCTCTTGGGGATTGTCACTGGTGAAGTGACACCCCGACCCCATGTGCAAAAATGGGAAAAGGGGATGAGGATGGATGGAGGGATGCTGTTTTGGCAGCCAACAGGATTAAACTGAACAAGACCTTGCTGTGTCTAGGCACAGTATTCTGTAGGGAATGTTTAAAATCTGCCCAATTGTTACACTCCCAAAAGTTATTTCTTCCTTATCACACCTTCAACATTTGCTGTTTACCTGCAGGAACATTCCTTGAAGTCTACTTCATATGTCAATCTCTGACAGCTGGCTTACAGGATTAAGGAGCTGTTAACAAGCTGATATTCTTCATGTTTCACTGTTGCAGTCATCACATTTGAGTTATCTGCTTGCAGTAGCCCTCAGTTGGCCTGATTATCAAAGTCTTGGGTCCTGCGTCGGTTGCAGTCTCATCTTCCATGACGTCAGGTAGTCAGGGGTGTAAAGCATACAGCCGATGCATTACATCAGTTTTTTCTTGCCCCAGATGTCAGGGACCCCATAATGGGAAGCAGTTATATACAAGGTTACACCTCCAACAAAAAAGAAAATGCACCAAAATGCTTTAAGCATAGTAAACATAAATAGAGGTATAGTCAGTAAAAGTAAGGGGACTGGAGGGAGGGTAACCAGGACTGCAGCAGTGAATACACTCAAACATCTAAACCTGTAATATGCATTGTAAATATGATTTTGTTTAATGTTTCCTTATTTGTTATCTTGTTAATTTCATTGTTCTATCTTGGAGCTTATCTCCCCGGGCCTCTACTGAAAATGGACATGTTTCCAGTTAGACTAGCCCAGTCAACAAATGTAAAATAAATAAAATAAATAATCTACATTTATGATCAGTGTACACAACTGTACTATGTTCATGTTTCACTGTTGCAGTCATCACATTTGGGTATATTCCCAAAGCTAAGGCTGAGGGGAGGTTATTAGATAGCATTAGGACCAGCTATATAAGGCCCTGCAAGACTGCAGTGGCAAAGCCAGCTCTGGATTTAGAAAAAATTGGCAAGTGGTAATGCTTGGTGAAGATATGTACAGAACTCCAGGTAGCAGCTTCTAGGATGTCCCTGGTAGGGACACCTCTGAGAAAGGCTGTAGAGGTAGATGCAGCCCTGATTGAATGCGATCTTATCCCCTGTGGGGTAGGTTTTCCATGGTGCTTATAGCAGAAATGAATGCAATTGCCTATCCAATTAAAAATGGTTTGCGTTGAGATGGCCTTCCCCTCTGCCCCTGCAGCAAATGCAACCAGCAGCTGTTCAGATTTCCTGAGAGGTTTAGTCCTGTCCAAGTAAAATCTAAGTTGTCTGTGCACGTCCAAGGAGTGCAAAATCCATTCCCCTTTGTTCTCTGGATTACAAAAGAAGGTTGGCAAATGAATGGACTGATTAAGGGCCACACTGGATACTACTTTGAGCATGAAGGATGGATTGGTCCTGAGAGGACACCCTGTCCACATGAAAGATGATGAAAGGCTCTGCCATGAGGGCCTGTAATTCAGACATCCTTCTTGCTGATGTGATGGCTAGAATGAAGGCTGTTTTCCAAGAAAGGAATTTCAACTCTGCATTTGCAGCTGGCTCAAAAGGAGGTAGAGTGAGCTTTTCCAATACAAAGTTAAGGTCCCAGGCTGAAGTAGGGGCTCTCCTGGGTGGTCTTTTAAGTTTTTGGCCCCTCTGAGGAATTGCTTCAGTAGTGGATAAGAGAAGAGGGGTGGTTCTGTGTTGCAATGAGCTGAAATGGCTGAGGCATGAATTTTGATGGAGGAAAAGAAAGAGCCCTTCTGAAGCATCTCAGTTAAGTATTGAAGAATCTGAGGTAAATTGAGCGCTGCTGTGCCCATCCCCTGAGTTTGGCTCCAGGAACAGAATCTTTTCCATTTTTCAGCATAGGATTTTCTAGTACTAGGCTTCCTTGCCTCCAGAATGACATCCATTACTTGCTTACTGAGGGATGGTAACGGAGAGATCAGGTAATTAGCCAGGCTGCCAGGTTCAGGGTTTGAAGCTGTGGGTGCAGAATCTGGCCCTCCTGCTGGGACAGCAGGGCAGGGGTCTGAGGCAGATGCCCGCTGTGAGACACTGCGCAAGAGGGGGGGTACCAGTGTTGGCGTGGCCAGTCTGGTGCAATCAGTATTATCATTGGTTTGTCCTGTTTGATCTTTAGTAGTACCTTGGAGAGGAGAGGCAGAGGGGGAAAGGCATAAACTGATAGGTTTTTCCAGGTGAAGGACAGAGCATCCACTTTCCAAGCTTGTTTGTGGGGAGCCCTTGTGCAGAATTTGTCCAATTGGTAGTTCTGGGGGGGGGAGCAAACCGGTTTATCTCTGGACTCCCCCATTTGTTTCTCAGCATGTTGAAGATCTTTGGTTCCAGTTTCCACTCGTGTGGGTCCATGAGATTTCTGCTTAGGTTGTCTGCCAGTGTATTTAGCTTTCCTGGCAGGAATTGAGCCTGTAGGTGCACTTAGTAGCTCAAGGCTGTGTTCCACAGATCCATGGCTAGTCTGCAGAGAGGGTATGAGTGGGTTCCCCCCTGCTTGTTTATGTACCACATAGCAGTGGTGGTGTACGTTTTTGCCAATAATTGTCCTGGAAGAATGTGGTCCTTGAAGGCTGTCAGAGCATTCTGTACAACTAACATTTCTTTTTGATTGATATGCAGGTGCATTTGACTTGGGTTCCATTTGCTCTGAATGCACTGCCCTGCCAAGTGAGCTCCCCATGCATAGTCTGATGCGTCTGTTAGGGTTTGGGCGGCAGGGGGTAGAGTGAATGGTAGTCCCTTGTTTTGGTGGCAGGTCTCTGCTCACCAAAGGAACTCTATCTGTAGACAAGGTATGATAGGAATCATTGATTCTAGATCCTGAGAATGTTGACACCATGGGCTTTTTAGATGTCATTGTAGTTTCCTCATATGCAGTCTTGCGTATGGAATTAGTAGAATGCAAGAGGCCATGAACCCCAGGGCTTGCAGTATTTTCCTTGCAGATAGCTGGGTCTTTGTGGCCAGTAGTTTGAAGTAGGCTGTCAAATGAACTTGTTTCTCTGGCGTGAGGCAGGCATTCTGGGGAGTTGTATTCAAGCTTGCTCCCAGGAATACAATTTGTTGGCAGGGTGCAAGATGTGATTTTTTTTCGTTTATGGTGTACCCCAGAGAAGTTAGCAATTTCTTTACAAATGCCAGATTTAATAGTATGTCCTGGCTTTCTGCCTGAATTAGACAATCATACAGGTATGGTTATATTTGAATATTTCTTTACCTGCAAAATGCAATGACGGGAGCTAGGCAGTTTGTGAATACCCTGGGCACAGTAGATAAGCCAAAGGGTAGTGCAGAGAACTGATAGTGCATGTAGCCTGCTCTGAAGCGTAGGTATCTTCTGCAAGATTCCCTTATTGGGATGTGTGCAGGGAGGCTTCTTTTAAATCCAGTGTTGCCAACCAGGCATCTTTGCCTAGCATGGGAAGCAGCTAATGATTTAGCATCTTGAATTTTGGGATTAGCAAAAATGTGTTTACGATAGACAGCTCCGGGATAGGACGCCAGGAATTCTCTTTTCTGGGTACCAGGAAAAGTCTTGAGTAGAAACTTTGCCCCCATTCTTCTTTTGGGACATGTTGAATAGCCCTGATGCTTAGAGAGAGAGCTTGCTTTTGAGCCTCTGCCCACTGATTTGGGGTAGATCTGACCAACCGTTTGGGGTTGATAAGGTGTGGAAGTGGAGTCTGTATCCTTGGGAAACTATATTTAAAACCCATTTGTCCTGGGTAATGACTTTCCAATTTTTTGCATGCAGGGCTATCTTTCCCCCTAAAGGAACAGTCAGTTGAGCAGGGCTTGGAAGGTTGAAAGTTAAGTTATTGAGACAGTTTACCATAGGGGGGGAGTCTTACTACTCCCTGCTTTGGAAGTGGGTGCCCCCTACTGCTTAGGCCTGTGAGTATCTTGGGACTGAAGCCTGGGCATTCTGCTGGTTCTGGGCTTGGACTGAGAAGGCCTGGAAGAGGCAGGAAAGAGGGCGAATGCCTACTAAATCTGGGAGGATGTACTTGCAGGAAATCTTTTAACAGTTTGCATAGATTTAGCTTTTTCTTCCATCTTTTTAAGTACTTCTGCTTTGTTGCCAAACAGGCAGTCTTGGTTTAAGGGAGCATCCAGTAATTTAGCTTTAACATGATCTGGCAAAGATTGCTCCTTAAGCCAAAAATGCCTTCTAAGTACAGACCCAGTGACAGCAGTTTTACAACATTTACCACATTGCAAAGTATGCTTTCTAACTTGTTCAGCAGAATGCATTAAACCCTGTAATTCTTCATTTTTAGCACAGTCAGGAATCGTCATCATTTTCTGTTTAAGCAATCCCATAATATGCTGCTGATATTTTAACATATGAAACTGGCAGTTTAAAGCCCTAATGGCCAAAGTTGCAGAAGTGTATACCTTCTACCCCATGTATCCAGTGCCCTGTAATCTCTATCAGAGGGGGGGGTAGTATTTTTGGCAGTAGTAGCCTTAATGCCCTTGGGTCCCTGTGAAATGGTTTCAGGATCCGCAGTAAGATTTTTCAAGAGGAACTTGTGAGAGTCAGGTACCCTGTAATACCTATCAGGTTTTCTGGGAGCAGGAGGCAAAGTGTCCAGGACCTGGCTAGATTCCGAGAAGGCATCATCTACAATGTCCAGTACAGGAGGGCTAGCTAAAGGCCTGTGTTGAGGCAGGAGTAAGAATTCCCTAAGCCTCTTTTTGTAGTTAGAGTAATCCTGGCTTTCCCAGCAGAAATGCTCCCTAAGAGTATGCAAGGTTTCACCAAAACAGAAATCCTCTGGAGGGGAAGCAGAGGGATGGAGTCCTCTGCATCAGAATCCTCATAGGTAGATAAGGGCAAATCTTGGTCATCAGAAAAAAACAGAAATTTCAGAATCCTGATCAGAAGAATCAGAAGGAAAATCAGCCCCAGGTCTGTGAGAGTGGGAAAGGTGGCTTCCCCTGATTAGAGTAACAAGGTCTTCAGCCATTCTTATCTTTTGTTTTTTAGGCATAGGGGCCTGGCAATACAGTCTGGGCATTGGTTTTCTTGGCATGGATGAAGTTTTAGGCCTTGAAGAAGAAGATGGCGTCTGTTTAATATGCAAGTCAGTAGGCCTGAATACACCCTCAGAAGCCGGTGCCTGCACAGCGGCTCCGGACCCATCCAAGGTAGAGACATCCGTGGGTTCCACAGTCGAAGAAGCATCTCGCAGCATACCGGACTCTGAATGGGTCTCAGTAGAGGCCTGTGAATCTTAAGTAGCAGGTATCAGGGGCTGCGAAAGCTCCTCACTGAGTACTGGCGACTAGCTTAGGAGAAGCGTCGTCGGCAGCTTTGGAGCTATGCAGTCTGTCTCTGTCTTTTTCTGTGCATTTTTTCAGAATGTCTGTAGTTGGGTGGCTTACCGAAGCCATTTCTGGATAATTGAACCGAGTACCAAAATATTTGGAAGCGTAAATGAACCAATGACAAATAGTACAAGGTTTGAATAAGGCGCAAAACCGACAGCGAGGTAAGTCATAGTATGGGCCTAAGCAAGGAATGCAGAACGAATGAAAATCTTTGAGGTATTTGCTTTCCACAAGAAATACAATTATTAACTTTTACTGGCATCGGTTTAGAGCAAGAAAAAGGATCCCCAATGGGGTACTTAGCTTAGTTGAAGACTTTGGATCTGAAACTCGAAAATGAAAATTTCAGGAGTCTGCCGACTGGCACTTGCGAACTGCTTCTGCTTCGGGCACCGCACGGCAAGAAAGACTTTTGTAATGGCATCTGCTATATGCTTTATATACCCCTGATTACCTGACGTCATGGAAGATGAGACCGCAACCGACGCAGAACCCAAGGCCTTGATAATCAGGCCGACTGAGGGCTACTGCAAGCAGATAACCCAAATGTTATGACTGCAACAGTGAGTACACTCATCTACATTTATGGTAAGTGTACACAACTGTACTTTTCCTGTGATCCAGTGGTGTTCAATTCCCACAGCTGTCTCCATTTCCTAACTGTGTGACGCTGAGCAAATCACTTAACCAGACACCACTCCTGAGCTGAGTCTGAAAAAAAAGATCCATGGAGGTCAGTGCTCTACCCAAGAAATCAAATACAAAAAAACTAAATACTTCAGAGTAAAAATCCTAAACCTTCTGGACTTTAACAGACTTCAGTTTTGATCTCGGAAATGAAGTAAGCATGAGCTATTCAGGCTGTTTGTTACTCCCATTATGTTATGATAAAGACACCAATTGCACCATCTCGCCAATCTCCCCTCCAGCAGATATCTCTTATGTGAAGGCTGAAAACTCATGAGAGAACATGGAGAAGTTCATGAAGCTTTCAGATTCCAAAAAAAGTATCTGACGTTTGGACATAGAAAAAAAGTCTTGGCCTGCTATCTTTACTGTTTTGTCCAAGTTTTCGATGCCATCATTGAAAGTGATTTACTTGAGCTAGACTGCAGATGCCCATCCCAAAAATAGGCCGGCCCACCCCTTATGTAGAATGAATAAGAATTACATGTAAATGTATAAGAAAATGGTGGCAGATCCTGTGTTGGTGTCTGGAAACGCAGCAAGGACATCAGCTAGCGCCAGGGATCAGCACCCTCTTCATTGATATGTGGAGATGATGCTAGACCATTTTGGGAAGAAAATGTATACCTTGCCCACTTGGAGTCGGAGCCTTTAAACTGCTGGACCCACATAATTCATCATGAGGGTGGCATTTTCAAGCAAACTGAAGACATTGACTAAGGAATTGGAAGATGAGACTCTTGGAGACTGGTGCTGTAAATGTAAACAGACCATACAAAAAGTATGCAGCATGCCATTGTGTGGCTGTGTCCTATAGATGCCTGTCAGAATCAGCTACAAGCCCCCTTCTCTGCGGGTATGCATGACTAGGGATTCGCATCCCCCTATGAAGATATCAAAAAGCATTTATTTTGTGCATCATTAGGTAATGTTCAGCCATTTCGCCCACCTTTTAAGACATATTTAACAGACTGGAAGGGAAGGAGATACCTTCCAGTTTAAAAATACAACATAAAACATCTAACAGAAAAGCAGTATAAGGCGGAACAGTTTAAGTACAGAAGAGCACGTTAAAATGTGCTACAGGCAAAGAGGGGTAGAATGGGCAGAAGAGGAAGGAACAGGGTCTCGCCTAGCCAGGAGTGAACTGCACAGTGTACAATATACAGCTGCCTTCTCTCCCATCCCCTTCACAAACTGAGCAGGAGATTCGTACTTCAAAGGAAACTGGGGGGGGGGGATAAGCGGCCCTGTGGGTATGTTATCTGCCTCCATGGCTTAGAGGGGTGGGGCCTTGATTATGACTCCAAGGACCAGGCTTTGATTAGTAACCCTGACACAGGAAAATCCATATTGGGTGAGAGAGGAATGAAGAGGTGGAGCCCAGTTGCCTCTGTCAGAGAGAAATATGGTAGGTATGTGTACACTTGAGAACATATTTGCAAATCACAATTTCTTTGATGGAGACCAGAGAAGCTGCCTCTGGTACTTGCTGGTAGGTGAGTGAAGCTATTTGTTTCATTTTTTGAAAGAGAAGGACAACCTTGCCCTGACACAGACTGCATGTCTACAGTGCGAGTATGTGCCAGGCATGTGTTGTCAGGTTAGGAACATAGGCAGAAAACCCCCCAACGCCTGGGTTTCTGGTGGTCCTTACATGTGAGATGCAGAGGGGATGTGATTGATGGTGGAGAAACATGGTGGTCAGCAAGCAGGTTGGCATGAAAAAAGTTTGATGGACATATTAATAGAGAACAACTCTGCATCTTTATTGCAGTACTTGTACATTAATCATACCTTTGCAAACGAAGTGCTGTTTCAAATTTAATGCATGATTGTTTTATAGTCTCATAGGAAAGTATGATAAGGTGATGCAGACTCCTTAAGATTTACACTTTTTATAACCTGTTTTGAGTGGCACTATACGTGGGCTGATTCGGCTTCATATACAGGGTTAGTAAAAACAAAACTTTATAAGGGTTGCTTGCTGTTGGCGTAGAAAGTTAAAGCCATGGTTATAGCTCATGTGACGAGTTCAGCTAATAGCTTGAATGCCTGATGGCACATGCAGGGAAGGATGGCTGTGCCCATCTGGGAGGTGGGGATAGTGAGCATGCCAGATGGGAGAACAGATTGCTTGTCTAGTTTGGTGGAGGCTAGGGTCTGATGTGGTCATCTGGTTGTGAGGGGGGTGAAAGGCAGAGGAGGTATGGCTGCCTTGCATGCACTTCTATGGAGGCCATGCCACTGGGTGGTGCAGTGGTTAGTGTTGCCGCCTTACAGCAAGAGATTCTCTGGTTTGATTGCTGCGGTGTCTTCTGTGCGGAGTCTGCATGTCCTGCCTACGTTCGTGTGTGTTTCCTCTGGGTACTGCCGTTTCCTCCCACATTCCAAAGACATACGTCTGGAGCATTTCTCACCAAGCCTCCACTGAAAATGGGCTTTGTCCCAGTTAGACTTTCCCAATAAACAAATGTTAAATAAAGTAAATTGTCCATCCACCCTCATGGGTGGTGTCAGCTTGCAGGAGTGGGAGTAAGGCCATAGATAATCTCTGAGACTCTGGGCAGCTTATTTGACTGTGCTGGCTTTCACCTTCCCTCCACCACCATTTTTCTTTTGCACCCACCAGCAAAAATCCCAGCCAGGGTTATCTCAACCAAAGCTGCTTCTCCATTCCTCTACTTTTGTCAGAGCTAGTCTCTCACAGGGGTGGGGGAGGGGTTGTATCTGACAGAAAAATTGAGCCATTGGCGAAAAACCAAGCAGCTGATGGCTTGTTGGAGAAATGCCAATGAGACAAAAAAAAACTCGCAAGGTTAATGCATACTGCTGTCTACTCTCAATCTGAGCAAAACCAGTATAGACTGGAAATTTTAGGACAGTGCTCATCTGTATGGACAAATTAGTCTGTCATGGCTGTAAAACATTTTGACAGTTCATTTACAATTTTGCTTTTATAATATACAACTTAATTATGTTTACACAACTTTCTTCCTCAAGATGACTGCATTAATGCCCCTAATACATGAAAGGAATGTATGCTGTATTATAAGGTAGTTAAAAGGAAGTAACACTCACTACAGGCTGATTTAAATACAGAAAATTTGTTTCAAATTTCTTGAAAAAAATTCAGTGAAACACATTTAAAACATACTTGTCCATTCCTGCAGGTGAAAATATCAACCTGGGACAAAAATGTGGTATAAAGGAACTTGAAAAGGAGGATGTGTATAAATACTTGGGATTAGATGAAGGGTTGGCAATTAAAACAACAGCAAATGAGAACAAAGCGTAATAAGGAAAGCTTAAGAGTCTAGAACTAGTCCTAATAAAAGCTGCCTTGGGATCTAGGAATAAAGTTCAGGCTGTAAATCAGTTTGCTCTTTTGCCGTTACCGACAGCTTTGGTGTTATTGGCTGGCTCCAAACAGCATTGAATTCAGTTGGACTAGAAAACAAGAAAAACACTTCCTGCTTATCAAATGATATATTGCTATGCACTGCTGTTTTTATGTATTGCCCTTCCCTCATTCTGAAGTAGGTATGGGGCCCTTCAAAAATGATTGGATTATATAGGTCTGCTATTGTGAGACTGCGTGTGTATTTGGTAATCTGATCAAATTCAGATAATGAAAGTTCTAAAGGCTGAAGAAAAGTCTAAGATGCCATTTTTGCTTAGTTTAGCAGAAGCATTCCAGAAAAGACTGGGAATGGAAATTCAATTTGGGAGTCCAGAAAAGGGTGGGAATAGAAATTCAATTTGGGAGTCCAGAAAAGGGTGGGAATAGAAATTCAATTTGGGAGTCCAGAAAAGGGTGGGAATGGAAATTCAATTTGGGAGTCCAGAAGAGAGTGGGAATGGAAGTTTAATTTGGGAGTAGACCAGAATTAGAAAAAAAAGAAAGAAAACATAACGAACAGGGCCAGAAAACCCATAGTTATAGTGGCAAGTACAGAGAAACCACGTTGACCAAGATTTAACACACTAATGGTTAAGAAGTGAATTTAAACCAAAAGATGAAAGTATAATGGCAGAGGTTCAAGATAGTGAGATATGTGCTCACTGGTTTACAAAGTCTATAGAAAAAGTGGGAGAAACTGACAAATGCAGGTCCTATAACAGAACTGGAAACATTTCAAGTCTGGTTGTTTGCACAGCCATGAGTTTATTGTTGCTGTCTGTGTACTGAATGCTTCAAATGTGGCAAGACTGTTGGAATGGGGATTATGCAAGTACTACAAGAAAAAAGAGACAAACGTAAAATTAATCATTGAAATAGCTACATCCAGAGATTATGCCCTAAATACTTAGACGGTCATAAAATACCAAGGTTTGCATGCAGAACTAGAGCAATGAGGGATAAAGACACCAAGACTATTCCAATTGTAGTGGGAGCAACAGGGATGATGAATCATTTTCAGAACTATTTAAATATAACAGTACATGCAACCTTGAAAGCACTGCAGAAAGGCAATTCTAGGTATGTCTTTGGTACTGGGAAGCACATTCTTGGCAAACAGAACTGAAGCAGTACTAATTTCTTGACCTGTAATCATCCCCTGACTCGGGAATGTTGCTGTTATGACTCTGTCATAGTCCATATTAGCTTGAATGACTTTAGACGTGCCTCCCTGAGCTATACGAAGAGAGACCTGATTGAGGTCACTGAATGCGTCCCACGCATATTTCTGTACCCTTAAGCAGCATTCTACTGTCACCCAGAATGTTGCCTTAATACAAACAGAAAATGATTTGACTTTAACAATTTACTTTTAGTTTCTGGTATCATTCCAGGGGGATCCAGTACCTGACAGCCTGTGAAGATATGATTGACAGACCACGAAGCTTTGCTAGAGATGGCCTGCATCTGTCTCACTTCGGCTTCAGGCTTCTGGCAAAGGCTGTTGCCTCCCCCCATAGTGCCTTTTTTAGGAAAAGTGATGAGGTCAAAACTGCCAACATAAAGATTTAAGCAAAACGCAAATTAAAGGTCATGTTGCTAAACGCTAGAAGTATAATCATGAAACTGCACTCATTGCAAGCATTCTTAAACCTGGAGAATGCTGACATCTGTGCAGTCACAGAAAACTGGCTCAAAGCTACAGAGCGCACCCCAGCCTTACCTGGTTACTCATCCTGTCATACATTCTGACCCCAAACGATGGGTAGCAAAACCAAAGAAGGTGGAGTTTCAATATATATTAAAGACATATATCTCCAGGCTTGTCAAACAGTATGACGCACAGGAGACACCAAACTGGAAAAAGAGAAAAGCCCTGCAAGTAGGATCCAAGTGCAAGGCAAAACAAACTATCAGTAACTGAAAAAATGCCAGCACAAAACTCAGTATATATCAGCAACAAAACTACAGCAACACTAAGGTAAAACTTAAGTGTTTTAATACATATCGAACAATTCAGTAATCCAGACTGGTTTCAGCCTAACATGGCTTTCCTCAGTGGAACAAGAAAAGTTCCATTGAGGAAAGCCATGTTGGGCTGAAACCGGTCTGGATTATTGAATTGTTCGATATGTATTAAAACACTTAATTTTACCTTAGTGTTGCTGTAGTTTTGTTGCTGATATATACTGAGCTTTGTGCTGGCATTTTTTCAGGCACCGGAGACACTCCAAATCCAGTTAACCACTGACAAGACCCTTATTCAAATCTGAGCTAGCTAGAGGCCCCCAAATTTGACTCTATGCTCACTCCGCCTATCTGGACCTCTTTGAATCTGTAAAGATTCAACCCTTTACCCTGATCTGGGGCAACTTTAGCTACCCAAACGTAGATTGGAAGAACTCATGCCAGAACACGAATGCTTAGAGATTCCTCAGTTTTGTCAGTGCAAACGTCTTGGAACAGCTGGTCAGTACCCCCACAAAAGGTGATAATATCTTGGACTAGGTGTTAACCAACATGAGTAACCACTGCAGCATCCCCACAGTATCATCCTCCCTGGTAAGATCCGACCATAAAGTGGTCACTTTCGAAGACACAAACTCCACCAACTAGGGCCAAACAAAAAAAACTTCTTCAGAGCTGATTACAACCTCCTGAGGGATGGTATAAACAGCTTCACAGCCCCCCTCCGCCCTCTGTAGGAGCTGGCACCAATGTTCAAATCTACAAGTACTATACAAGCATTTGTATAGATGCATGGAATCAAGAAAACCTGAGAGAACAAAATTATCCTCTGCAAGGAAGAGTAAACCTGTCTGGTGGACATCTGCAATAAATAAACTCTATAACAAAATGTCCAGGACCGAGAAGGAGCAGCTGTCCAATTGGAAGCAGTCTCTCCTTAGCCTGAACAAGCAAATAAGAGCACTAATGAAATCTTCCAAAGCAAACTTCGAGTACATATTGGCCACATCTGCTAATGACGGTCATAAACATATGCCTGCAGTCTCAAAGGAAGCACCCAGATCTGCTCAGAACTGGTGGTCAAGGACACCACATACACAATTGCCGTAGTTATAGCCAACCTGCTGGCTAATAGATTCAGTGAAAACTTCACCCCTCTGCCCCCCCCCAATCAGTTAATCAGTACATCCCCAGTACCTGCCCCCTTCCCCTTATATCTAAAACAGGTCATCATTGCCCTGTCAAAGGCAAAAAAATACAGCTTCCATGGGGCCCAGTAACATCCCAGGCTGTATCCTACATGAACTCAGGAACTTGCTGCACCATTAAGAGCCCTATTCAACCAAAGCCTGAATACCAGCTTCGTCCCAGCTGAGTGGAGGACAGCCACTGTCATCCCTCTGCACAAAGGTGCAACGTCCAGTGATCTGGGAAATTATAGGGCCATCAGGCTAACTAGCCTGATCTGCAAGGCCATAGAACGGATCATCATGGACCACATTAACAAAGACATTGGCAACCTCCAAATACTCAATCCCACACATCTGTTAAATATGGTCGACTTCTTTGAGATAGTCAGCAGCGCCGTGGATGAGGGTAAGACCGTGCACAGGTGGGTAGCAAACTGGCTCACTGATGGAACCCACCTAGTCAAAATAGGGGAAGCCACCTCAAGCAGTAGACCTGTAATGAGCAACATACACAGGAATTGGTTTTGGGGCCTCTGTTATTTGGGATATACTATTCTGAGGTGCAGGCCAAAAAACAGTGGGCTATGCCTGACCAAGTTTGCAGATGACTGCAAGCTGGGTGCTGTCATCATTTCCCCTAGTGATGTGGACATCCTCCAAGAGGGTCTCACCCAAACAAATGACTGGTGCCAGAAACATGGCTCCAAGCTGAATACCAAAAAATGCATCATCATGCCCTTTGGAGAGAGTGACTTCCCCACAAATTATCACATTAATAACATCCTAAGCATGCAATCAGTTGCGAGAGATTTGGGCACCCAGGTTGATAGCAGCCTGACTTTTGACCACCATGTTGCTTCCATTGTACGGAAAGCTTTTTACGTGGCCCACCTCATAAGTAAGGGCATCTCATCCAGCGACAAGCAGGTCATAACAACCCTATATTCTTCCCTTATAAAGGCCCATTATTGTGTACAAGCCCTTTCGGCATGTACCCTGCAAAGCACATGCAGCAGCTGGAGAGACCACAGAGGTTCTCACCAGGAAAATCCAGGGCCTCAAACATCTACCATACACAGATAGGCTAAAAGCCCTGGCCCTGTACTCAGTTTCATACAGACTCCTCAGAGATGACGTCTGTCTGGCGTACAAAGCAATCTCAGACCCCTCCTTGATGGGACTACTGCATATCCACAAGTCAAGCTCCAGTCAAGTAACTTGTACATGCAACCTCAGCCTGGTCTGCGACATCAGTAGGACTTGCTGGTGGGACAGATTTGTATCCCACAGACTCCCCCATCTGTGGAATAGATTCCCCTGTCCACATCAAGCAGAGCACCTTATATCTCATTTTAAGCACAACCTGGATAACTGGATGGAAACAGAAAATACACCCCTGGGATTACACCTGTATCCCTGCTGGACAGGTGCATTAGGTGCTGACTTGTCTAAACAAGGGCTAAACTCTTGACTAGGCTTATAAGGGCCTCGGGGCCAATAGCCTAGTAACTTCCTATAAATGGGGGGGGGGGTCCATTCCTGCCATGGTATTAGAAACCCAAATAATTTGTGGAGAAATTGAAGACTAATAAATAGCAAGAGTGAAGCTTTGCTAGCAGATGCACTTTTTTTTATACAGAGAGAAAATTCAGGTCAGTATTGTATCAGTTAGTAAATGACTCAGTATAAGTAAACCAAACACTATGGAGAAGTCTTTCCTCAGACAAGTCTGGCTTCATTTTCAGACCTTCTGTTATGTAGTTCTTCAGAACATGAGTTAGAAGCTGAGTTCAGTCTCCCCTGCATTTAATAGCAACATTAATGGGATCTGTAATGACTCTGGGCTACTTCACATTCTCCCGCTAGTAAAGTAGGTTCCATATTTTGAAATAATGGCAGTTAATATGGATAGCCTTAGCATTAAATGGTCATTGTTAGGAGCAATGGACAGATCATCACCAACACCAGTGTTACAGTAATTTGAATGTTACTTAAAAGGAAGACACTCATCCTAGTTTAAATGCTATTAATAGTAATTCCTGTGATAAAAAGCCAACTGAAAGACTTGGAGATGAGATTGCTATGGTCAAAAATCACCAATGAATCAATCAGTGCTTATAGGCAGAAGTAATGTTTAAAACATTATTGCCCCAGAGATCTTGTGCTTTGAGAATGTCTGTCTTCTCAGATTGCTACATTAACCAAGATAAACTTTAATGTAGTTTTGTTCATAAAAGTTGCTAATTCGAGGTAAGTTTTGTGATAACTCAGAAAAATGCTGCAAGTAAAAGATGGCAGTGGATTTGGAGAAAACTGAAGAAGAGACTATGAAGGAGGTAATGGAAGACAAAATACATAGTGGATACTACCCAATGTAGAAATTGAGACTGCAATTGAAGGGTGACAGTGTGACTTTGAAAGACATTTAGACTGGACTGGAAGTGATACTGCATGACTTAGACATTTATTACATGCCGATTATGATTCATTAAAGTAGAGCAGCTGTGATGCCAAGTTGCTGTCAAAGTTCTAGATAAGGCAGTTGTGTCTGGTTAGTCAAGTGTCTGTGAAGCAGCAGTTTGTCTCACTTAATGGTAAGACGAATGAAAGAATTTTTAAATTAATTGTAGAATGTGGGTAAAGATGGCACTCCACACTGGTTTAGTAAGAATCCTGTGGCTGTAACGAACTCATTATGGTTTGTATTAACCTGGCTTTGAATGAGAGTATGATCAACCCAAGATGATATTTTTTTATGATCTGGTCTGAAAAGGAACAAGTGTTCTGGCACATGAGGCACTGGGAATGGGACATATGATGGACGGAGGACCAGTGTTTACAGACCATGATGACTTCCCTGATACAGCAGAGATCTCAATTCACGGAGTTAATTCAGGGATGTCGAATGTGGAAAATCAAATGTGTATTTATCTTTCTAGCAGTTTTAAACATTCTTCCAAACTGGTGTGCAACTCCTCACCAATGTGATGCCACAGCAGTGGGCAGTTTACGCGAAATGTTGCAATTGCAAGATCATGTATTTGATCAGAGTTGTAAGTCCTGGTAAGACTTAAATATTTTAAAACCGGCATATTCATAAGACAAATGGGACGAGCAGCCAGATCAAATTGGCTTGATGCTTTCAGTAGTTGACTGTATTGCAAAATGTGCATTGTTTCCGATGTCTTAACACATTAGCTGGGGATGCAGAGGTGGTCTTAATGAGTTAGATATGTACGATTAGAAACCAGAAAATGAGAATTTTGTGCCCTATATTAACCATTCCATGAGTTTTAGTAAAATTATATTGTCAAAGTGAAGTTTACCTTAAGATTGCTGTTTACTACTTGTAGAAATACTCAAAATATCTTTAGGGATGTAGGCAATATTATATTATAAATGGTTGTCATAACATATGATCAATTATATAAATTGTTTATCACATAATCATGTTGCATATATTTTGAATAATGTCCGATTTTCTCCAACATTTCTAGGTAGATACAGCAGTATTAGGCCTATCTGGATTGGTTGCTGAGATAGTAAGAATTGTGTAGTATGTCCAAGGTAAAAGTTAATCGCCTGTTTTGAAATAAGTTTCTTATCTGACGAAATGTGTAAAAACTGCAGAAAGTGTTCTACTGCATTACAATAAATATGTAATGCTTAAACCAGATAATTTTACAAGAATCACATCTGATATTAATTTATTGATCATGTGACTGACTTGAGTAGCTCTCAATTAAGCCTTTTACCAGTGGTTATGTGTTTAGATGAAAGCATCTAGAATATAGTAATGCAGTGTTTATACCTGAGAGACTTCCAAAATATGAAGACTATCTAGACTTTGAAGTTGTGCTTTTATGGTCTTGTAATATATGCATTTGTTAGTTAACTAAGGTTAAAATATCTGCTTGAAATACATTCTTTTTAAAGATGTCAGAAGTAGTGAGGCAAAACTGATACTGATAAGCTGAGCAGATTATCATGAAGTTATTTGGGGCAAGAATGAGGAATGAAGCTACTTAGACTATGTGTAGTGAGACAGACGTTCTTATGTTTTCATGCTAGATATTTGAGTTAAGCAGTTGACTATAATTCGTGTTGCAAAAAATATTGATTTAGGAGTCTTTACTAAGATTTTTTATTTTATGAAGACCTACTTAGGGTGATCTAATAAGTAAGAACAAGTTTTCCTCACTGATGTATTTAAATTTTTGTTGATCAGAGAAATTATTCTGTAAGATAGGAGTGGCCAGAAACTAATTCGCAGATTTTCAGCTTGTAGCTGTGTAAAGGGAGTAGGTCAGACAGCTTCACCTCTTAAAGGGATTCAAGTGCAGAGGGTGTAAAGGTTATATATCACTTCTAGCAGGTTAATTTGTTCCAGCCTTCTGCTTGCAAGTTGTTTACATCCATTTATCATGGCATATGGAATTGGTTAGTCATTTTTATGACAGCTGTATAATCAAACATAATTTCAAAGATCCACATTAATCTGTATTTGGGGGTGTCATAACTGAGGTAGAAAAGGATAGATGTTAGGATGACTTTGTATGTTAAACTTGAGATTGATTTGTGTATGTCAGCTGAGAAGTGACTGGAAAGTGAGACTTAAATAGAAAGTACCTAGCAATTTTGTAATTTACACAAACTAGTCCTGTTTTGGCAAATAGTGTAGCAGGTGTATTCTTCACTTAAATGCCACATATGTCAGTGTGTATTTAGATGCTGTAATAACCAGTGGTTTGGCCTGTTTATTGTTAGATGCAGTAATAACCAATGGGGTGGCCTGTTTAATGTTAGATGCAGTAATAACCAATGGTTTGGCCTGTTTAATGTTAGATGCTGTAATAACCAATGGTTTAGCCTGTTTAATATTAGATGCAGTAATAACCAGTGGTTTGGCCTGTTAAATGTTAGATGTGGTAATAACCAGTGGTTTCGCCTAAATGTGGTAATAACCAGAGGTTTGGCCTGTTAAATGTTAGATGTGGTAATAACCAATGGTTTGGCCTGTTAAATGTTAGATGTGGTCATAACCAATGGTTTTGCCTGTTTAATGTTAGATGTGGTAATAACCAATGGTTTGTAATGTTTAATGTTAGATGCTGTAATAACCAATGGTTTGGCCTGTTTAATGTTAGATGTGGTAATAACCAATGGTTTGGCCTGTTTAATGTTAAATGCTGTAATAACCAATGGTTTGGCCTGTTTAATGTTAGATGCTGTAATAACCAATGGTTTGGCCTGTTTAATATTAGATGCGGTAATAACCAATGGTTTGGCCTGTTTAATATTAGATGCGGTAATAACCAATGGTTTGGCCTGTTTAATGTTAGATGCTGTAATAACCAATGGTTTGGCCTGTTTAATGTTAGATGCTGTAATAACCAGTGGTTTGGCCTGTTTAATGTTAGATGCAGTAATAACCAGTGGTTTGGCCTGTTTAATGTTAGATGCTGTAATGACCAATGGTTTGGCCTGTTTAATGTTAGATGTGGTAATAACCAATGGTTTGGCCTGTTTATTGTTAGATGTGGTAATAACCAATGGTTTGGCCTGTTTAATGTTAGATGCGGTAATAACCAGTGGTTTGGCCTGTTTAATGTTAGATGCTGTACTAACCAATGGTTTGGCCTGTTTAATGTTAGATGCTGTAATAACCAGTGGTTTGGCCTGTTTAATGTTAGATGTGGTAATAACCAATGGTTTGGCCTGTTTAATGTTAGATGCAGTAATAACCAGTGGTTTGACCTGTTTAATGTTAGATTTGGTAATAACCAATGGTTTTGCCTGTTTAATGTTAGATGCTGTACTAACCAATGGTTTGGCCTGTTTAATGTTAGATGCTGTAATAACCAGTGGTTTGGCCTGTTTAATGTTAGATGCTGTAATAACCAATGGTTTGGCCTGTTTAATGTTAAATGCTGTAATAACCAATGGTTTGGCCTGTTTAATGTTAGATGCAGTAATAACCAGTGGTTTTGCAGTAATAACCAATGGTTTTGCCTGTTTAATGTTAGATGCTGTACTAACCAATGGTTTGGCCTGTTTAATGTTAGATGCTGTAATAACCAGTGGTTTGGCCTGTTTAATGTTAGATGTGGTAATAACCAGTCGTTTGGCCTGTTTAATGTTAAATGCTGTAATAACCAATGGTTTGGCCTGTTTAATGTTAGATGCGGTAATAACCAGTGGTTTGGCCTGTTTAATGTTAGATGCTGTACTAACCAATGGTTTGGCCTGTTTAATGTTAGATGCTGTAATAACCAGTGGTTTGGCCTGTTTAATGTTAGATGTGGTAATAACCAATGGTTTGGCCTGTTTAATGTTAGATGCAGTAATAACCAGTGGTTTGACCTGTTTAATGTTAGATTTGGTAATAACCAATGGATGTCCTTCATGGATGCATCTGCAGTCATAACAAGTGGGTTGTCCTGTCGTCAGGCAGCCCTGCAGTCGGCCGGATTCCAAAGTCCGGGTCCCGCTGATGTCCCACTCCACCCGACGTCATCTCTGTTGGTCTTCGGGTATAAAAGCATCAGCCGACGCCATTTTCCTCAGTCTTTCTTGCCGCGTGGCGCCCGAAGCAGAAGCTGTTCGCAAGTGCCGGTCGGTCGGATCCAGAGATTACTTCTACCGAATACTACCAAGACTTCTAAAGCTAAGTACCCGTTGGGGACTCTTTCTTGCCTCAGCCGATGTCAGAAAAAGTTAACAATTGTTTAACCTGTGGGAAACAAATACCTCATAAAGATTTCCACTCTTACTGTCTGCCTTGTTTAGGCCCAGCCCACGACGTAGCAGCCTGTTCGGCCTGTGCCTCTTTCAACTGACGAACGCTAGGCGTCGGTCGGAGTTTGCAGAACAGTTTTTCGGTTCTGATTTTGCGTACATTATGCCGTCGGATCCTCCGACTACCCAATCTACCAAAAAACGCAAAGATAAAGACCGACACTCGCGGTCCGCGGTTTCGGCGGAACCACGGTAAAGCAAACATGAGTGTCTCTGTTTCGGCCGAAACCGAGAAAACTGATCAAAGTACAGCTGAACCTATTCTTACAACTGAGGCCCCTGCTACAACTCTTGAATCGACCTCAGAAATTTTACCCACTACGGTGGTTGACTTATCAGACACCATCCCCTTGGATGTCTCTACCCCAGCACGTGGTGCTGCTAGGCCTCCAGCAGCCATGTCCATTAAGGCCTTCGCCAGGGTTAAAGCAGCCAAGACTACTAAAACAGTGCCTGTTAAACCCCCACATCCAGGCCCTCTTCTAGTTCTCAAATGCTTTCTTTGGCAGAAGATTTAATTTCTTTAATTAGAGGATCTCAATCTCACCCAGACAGGGCCTCTCAGCCCCCAGAGAAGAGACCTAGGGCAGAGCCCCTGAGCCAGTGTCTTCTGATGATTCTGCTGATGAATCAGACATAACTGACCAGCCAGAGGCTCCCTTCTCCAATTTTGAAGATTCTGATGCTGAAGAATCCATTCCAGCTGCTTCCCCACCAGAAGAATTCTCCTTTGGGGAAACCTTGCATGCCATGCGAGAACAGTTCCAATGGCAGCAACAGGATTTTTCAGACTCCAGAAAAGACTTAGGACCTTTCTGCACCTCCCACAGCACAGGCCCTTAGCTATACCTCCTGTTCTCTCTGTGGTGGATGATGCTTTCAATGATGTTTGCTCCGCTCCAGATTCTTTACACCCAGCCCCTGCCAAACCAGATAGATTTTACAGGGTGCCAGATACTCATCACCACCTTTACAAGGCCCCACTTGCAGACCCAGAAACTATATCCCAGGGTCCCAAGGCAGTAGCCGCGACCACAGCTAAAAACCCTATTCCTTCTGAAAGGGAAGCAAGGTCATTAGACAGATGGGGTAAAAAGGTCTACACTTCAGCTACTCT
Source organism: Protopterus annectens (assembly GCF_019279795.1). Taxonomy (NCBI): domain Eukaryota; kingdom Metazoa; phylum Chordata; order Ceratodontiformes; family Protopteridae; genus Protopterus; species Protopterus annectens. Next base: position 52,493,316 of record NC_056732.1, read on the forward strand.
CTCAGCTAGAGCTTTAAACTGTCAGTTTCACATGATACAATACCAAGAGTTTATGCTTGATCAGTTAACTAAAAACTAACCACTGATGAATCTCTTGATAAGAAATATGTATTAGAGATGGTAAATAACATACAACAGGTTAGCAACCATTCCTTAAAATGTGGCTATGATGCACTGGAGGCTTCATTTAGATCAGCCATGACAGGCACAGTGATAAGAAGGCATGCATGGCTAAAGGAACAAGCTTTACCGGATCATGTTAAAGCTAAGTTGCTAGATGCTCGTATGGACAAGACAAGTTTGTTTGGTACACCTGCCCAGCAGGTTATGAAGAAAATGGAAGAAAAGGCAAAATCTGTTCAAACTGTTAAAGATTTCTTGCAGGTTCAACCCCAAGGTTTAGCAGGAACTGGCCTGCCAAAATTGGTCCTTTCCTGACTCCACAAAATTTCAAAGGGGCAGGAATAGACGTTCCAGAGGCAGAAACCAATCCAGAGGAGGTGCCTACAGAGGACGACAGTGGCAAGGTAACAACAGAGGCACAGACACAGCCACTGCCACTACATCAGCACAACCACAGTGACTTAATCCTAAATCCGCCTACCAGGGAACAAATAGCAGCTCCTCTAGGCGGAAAGTTAACCTTATTTTCAAAGAACTGGCACTACATAACAAAAGACAAGTGGATTTTACAAACCATAGATCAAGGTTACGGTTTCACTTCCACACTTTACCAGTCAAAAGAGGAATGCCAAATCTACCTCCAAATCAAAAACAGAGGCTCTACCAGATAATGGAGTTAGCAAACATGAGAGCTGTGGAAAGAGTGCCAACAGCAGAACAAGGAAAGGGGTTCTATTCCAGACTATTCCTAGTTCCAAGAAAGGAAAAAGTTGGAGACCAATTCTCGACCTGTCCACCTTAAATACATACATCATTGTCCCAAAATTCAAAATGCTGACCCTACAGCAACTTCTTCCCATGCTGGGCAAGGAGTCTTGGCTGGTAACTCTAGATCTCAAGGAGGCATACCTGCACGTCCCCATTCGACCAATCTGCAGAAGATACCTCAGATTTCTTGCAGGATCAGAGCACTATCAATTCTCAGCATTGCCCTTTGGCTTATCTACTGCCCAGAGTATTCACAAAATGCCTGGCATCAGTAATCGCCATTGCAGACTACAGGAATTCAAATTTACCCATACCTGGACGACTGCCTGCTACAAGGGGACAACAAAAGCAAGCTGACAACAGATTTACAAAGGGTCATTTACTTGCTACAAGGACTGGGATACACAGTCAATTTACAAAAGTCAAGGCTGATACCATCCCAAACAAGGACATTCTTGGGCGGAATTGGACACAGTACAACAAATGGCATTCCTGACTACAGAAAAACAAAAGAACTTCCTCTTTACTTCTTGGCACTAACAAAACTGAACAAGTTAACAGCAAGAAAAGTTCTGCAGGCCTTGGGCTTCATGGCATCATGCATAATCTTGGTCCCATTTGCCAGACTACATATGAGGAAACTACAGTGGTACCTAAAGAATTTATGGTCCCAACACAGACACAGTCTAGAAACAGAAATCCCACTAATTCCATGCTTAAAACAGGAGTTCCTATGGTGGGCTCAGGCATGCCAGTCAAACCCAGGCCTACCCTTTCGCAGATGTCAACCAAGCCAGACCATCACAACAGACGCTTCAGACCTAGGATGGGGGCCCACATGCTGGACAAATGCGTGCAAGGATTGTGGACACAGGATCAACTTCACCTGCACATCAATCTAAAAGAAATGCTGGCAGTAAAACTGGCAATCCAAAAGTTCAAACCATTTCTCAAAGAGGGCCAGTTGATGATAAGGACAGACAACACCACAGTCATGTGGTACATCAACAAACAGGGAGGCACTCATTCATACCCCTATGCAGAATGACCTTGGAGCTGTGGACCCTGGCACTCAGCTACAACATTCAGTTACAGGCAATATTTGTACCGGGAAAGACAATACTCTAGCAGACATATTAAGCAGAACCACCGGATGCCCACGAATGGAAGCTGCACCGGACATCTTCAAGACCATCTCAAAGAAATGGGGAATGCCACAGATAGACCTATTCGCATCACCTCTCAATCACCAGCTCAAAAATTCTGCACAAGGACATTCCACCCACTAGCATGGAAAGTGGACTCACTCTCCTTCAACTGGAAAGGCCTAACAGCATATGCATTCCCACCTCTTCCTTTGATACACAAGGTACTACTAAAAATCAAGGAAGAACGTCCAAGGATAATCCTGATAGCTCCAAACTGGCCAAGACAACACTGGTACCCACTACTGAAGAGCATGTCTCGAACAATATGTGGCCAATACCCTGATGCCTTTGATGTTAACTCAGAACAACTACAGCATCATACATCCAAACCTAAAACCCTGCAACTGACTGCATGGAACATCACATAGCAGCAGCTAATCCAGAACTTTCCCAAAGAGTTAAAGACATTATTCTTGAAGCACACAGACCTTCAACAAGAAGGAACTATGCTGGAAAATGGAAAAGGTTTGTCATTTGGAGTACGGAAAGCGGAAAAGATGTGTCAAACATAGATATGCCTAACATTCTGGAGTATCTGGCCGAACTTCTTCATTCAGGCCTGTCCTACTCCTCCATCAAGATACATGCATCAGCTATTTCAGCAGAATACAGCTTTGATCCACCTGTTTTTCGCACCCTTTGCTCAGGCAGTTCCTCAGAGGAATCAAGAATGTAAAACCTCCAAGGAAACCACCATTACCAGCTTGGGATTTAAACTTTGTGCTAGAAAAGTTGACACACTCACCCTTTGAACCAGCAGCAACAGCAGACCTACAACACCTGTCATGGAAAACTGCTTTCCTACTGGCAATTACTTCAGCAAGGAGGGTTTCAGAACTACAGGCCTTAATGGCAGTGCAACCCTTCCTAATCTTCCACCAAGATAGAGTGTCCATGAGGACTAATCCTACATTTATGCCCAAGGTGGTATCCAGAGTGTCTTTAAACCAGGCAATCCACCTACCTACCTTCTTTCCCAACCCACAAAACAGAGGGAAAGAATACTGCATACCTTGGATGTACATAGACAGCTACGCTACTACTTGGACAGAACAAAAATAGCAGAAAGACTGACCAACTTTTTGTAGCCTATGCAACAGGAAGGGAAGGAAAAGCTATTTCCAAACAGACAATCTCCAAATGGATAGGAAATTGCATACGATACTGTTACTCCTTCCATGGAAAACCAATTCCACAGAACATAAGACCTCATTCTACAAGGGCAACAGCCACTACCACAGCCTTCTTACGAGGAGTGGCAACCAAAGACATTATTGAGGCGGCTACTTGGACCTCCGTGCATACATTTGCCAAGCATTATAATTTGCCTCTATATTCCAGATCCCGAGCAGGGTTTGCCACTGCTGTACTGCAAGGGATCCTAAACACACCATAATCTACTTTATCCTCCTCCCTAGTTGGCTATGGTATTCTACCCACTTGTTATGACTGCAGATGCATCCATGAAGGACATAGTACAGTTTTGTACCTACCATAAATGTAGATGTCCGAACTGGATAGCATCTGCAGTCAGGATTACCCTCCCTCCTTCCCTCTGTGGTACTCCTAGGGTGTTTACCCTCCTAATAGCTAGCTGTTGGGGGTCTTTATGGTGTATTTGTTTGTATATATGTACATATATGCTTATTGTTGTGTTTACCTCTATCTATTTGGAAACATTGGCATCTATCCAAATTTTAGCCTGCAAGAGGGCTACTGGCATCTGGGGCAAGAAACACTGAGGAAAATGGCGTCGGCTGATGCTTTTATACCAAGACCAACAGAGATGACGTCTGGTGGAGTGCGACATCAGCGAAGCCGGACCCGGACTTTGGAATCCGGCCGACTGCAGGGCTGCCTGACGACAGGACAACCCACTTGTTATGACTGCAGATGCTATCCAGTTCGGACATCTACATTTATGGTAGGTACAAAACTGTACTTTTTGCCTGTTTAATGTTAGATGCTGTACTAACCAATGGTTTGGCCTGTTTAATGTTAGATGCAGTAATAATCAATGTTTTGGCCTGTTTAATGTTAGATGCAGTAATAATCAATGGTTTTGCCTGTTTAATGTTAGATGCTGTACTAACCAATGGATTGGCCTGTTTAATGTTAGATGCTGTAATAACCAGTGGTTTGGCCTGTTTAATGTTAGATGCAGTAATAACCAATGGTTTTGCCTGTTTAATGTTAGATGCAGTAATAACCAATGGTTTTGCAGTAATAACCAATGGTTTTGCCTGTTTAATGTTAGATGCTGCAATAACCAATGGTTTTGCCTGTTTAATGTTAGATGCTGTAATAACCAATGGTTTTGCCTGTTTAATGTTAGATGCTGTAATCAATGGTTTGTTCTGTGTAATGTTTAGATGCAGTAATAACCAGTGGTTTCGCCTGTGTAATGTTAGATGCTGTAATTACCAATGGTTTTGCCTGTTTAATGTTAGATGTGGTAATAACCAATGGTTTTGCCTGTTTAATGTTAGATGCTGTAATAACCAATGGTTTGGCCTGTTTAATGTTAGATGCTGTAATAACCAATGGTTTCGCCTGTTTAATGTTAGATGCTGTAGTAACCAATGGTTTCGCCTGTTTAATGTTAGATGCTGTAATAACCAATGGTTTCGCCTGTTTAATGTTAGATGCTGTAATAACCAATGGTTTGTTCTGTGTAATGTTTAGATGCAGTAATAACCAGTGGATGTTCTTCATTCCACATTGCTGCAGTCCTAACTATTGGGGGTAGTCCGCTGTCCAGTCGGCCCGAATACCAAAGTATATGGCTGACGTCGGTCAGGGCGCATTAGACTGACGTCAGTACGTCAGGGTACTAATGCGCATGACCGACGTCATATCCTCAGTCTTTTTTGCCGCATGGTCCGATGCAGAAGCAGTTTTGCGAGTGCAGGTTGGCGTTCTGAAATTTTCTGAAATCGGAGTTTCAGACCGAATCAAAGTTGGCTAAGTACCCGTTAGGAACATTTTGGTTTTTCTTGCCTCAGTATTTAACCGGATGTCAGAAAAAGTGAATAACTGTATTTCTTGTGGGAAACAGATACCTCATAGGGATTACCATACCTTGTGTATACCTTGTTTAGGGCCTGAGCACGACGTTGTTGGATGCGCTCTTGTGCTAGATTTAACAAACGCACTATTAAGAGAAGGTTAGACTGTGCCAGGTTAGTGTTTGGGAAGCGTTGTAATTATAAAATGCCGTCGGATGCTCCGACGCCCGCTTCGTCCAAAAAGCGCAAGGACAAAACAGCGAAGCCTAGGGTTGATGAACCGGCAGTCCCAGACGTCGGTTCTTTAGAAGGCTCAGTGGAGCCAGAGGTTTTGCCAGGAGTTTCTTTGGAGTCTCAGGCAGAGACTTTACTGTTGCAGGATGTGCCTTCTCAGGAGGTAGGCCAGGCTGAGGGGGCTTCTCAGGTAACTGTTCTTCCCTCTCTTCCCAAGGTAGTTAGAGCCTCTCCTTCTGTTTCCAAAACTTCTTTGAGAGGTAGGCCAAGTTTAGCTTCAGTGGGGGCTTCTCCTAGCACTTCAGGTTCTGTGCCTAAGAAACATATGCTTAAAATGGCAGAAGATTTAATTACTCTGATTAGAGGTTCTATGCCCCCTCCTGATAAGAGGCCTAGGGTGGAACCTGAGTTTGAGAGTTTTGAACAGTGTTCAGAGGCTTCTAGTCTTCTGCGGAAGACTTGCAGGAGTATCCTCCTTATTCTGATTCTGATGTGGATGATTCCACTCCTACAGCTTCTCCTCCTGAGGATTTCTCATTTTCAGAGACTCTGCATTCCATGAGGGAGCACTTTAAATGGGAAGGCCAAGATTACTCTGATTCTAGGAAAAGGCTTAGGGAATTCTTGTTTTTACCCCAGCATAGGCCCTTAGCTATACCTCCTGTGTTGAATGTGGTAGAAGATGTTTTTGCAGAGGCTTCCCTGAACCCTGATTCCTTGCCTCCTGCTCCTGTTAAACCTGATAGGTACTATAGGGTGCCTGAAGCTCATAAGTATCTTTTTAAGAGTCCTAGGGCAGACCCGGAAACTGTTTCTCAGGGACCTAAAGGGCTTTGGATAGATGGGGAAAGAAAGTGTATACTTCTTCCACTTTAGCCATGAGGGCGTTGAATTGTCAGTTTCACATGCTAAAATATCAAAATTATCTCCTTTCACAATTGAAATCTAAGGTGGATGCTTTGGCGGAAGGTATTGAGTGTAAAGAGTTGCTGGATTTAGTTCATGTGTCTGAACAAGTGGGTAAGCATTCTTTGCAATGTGGTTTTGATGCTGTACAGGCCTCCTCGAGGGTGGCTGCCACTAGTTCTGTTCTTCGCAGGCATGCCTGGTTGAGGGATCAGAATTTAGCTGAGCATGTTAAGACAAGGATTTTGGATGCTCCTTTACAGTCTGATGTGTTTGGTTCGCCTGTGGAAGCAGTTTTAAAGAAAATGGAGGACAAAGCTAAGTCTATGCAAACTGTTAAAGATTTTTTGCAGGTGCAGCCACCGAAGTTTAGTAGAAATTGGCCTACTAAGGGATGGACATATCCTGCTTATGATTCCCAGTCTAGGGGTAGGTCTAGGCGTGGTAGGGGCAGAGCTCAAGGTTCTTTTAGGCCTAGAACAGGGAGTTCACCTGCTCAGACTTCTGGTGAGGGCAGGGGTCAGTCCTTTCGTAAACAGACCCAATGACCTGCCTTTTCAGCTGCCAGTAGATTCTCGTCTGGCAGCTCCTTTGGGAGGAAGACTGTCTCTTTTCAAAGAAAATTGGGATTTAATTACTCAAGACAGATGGGTGTTGGATATCATTCACCACGGTTACAGGTTTTATTTCCATACATTGCCCCCTTTCAAAGGCATGCCAGACGTTCCTCCTCCACAAAGGACAGAGGCTCACAAGCAAATTTCTCTGTTACTCCAAATAGGGGCCATTCAGCCAGTCCCTGTATCAGAAAGGGGCCTAGGATTTTATTCTCGCCTGTTCCTAGTACCAAAGAAGGGGAACACGTGGAGACCAATTTTGGATTTATCTATCCTCAACACTTATCTGGACATTCCCAAGTTCAAGATGTTGACGTTACAACAGCTTTTACCCCTGCTGGGCAAAGATCACTGGATGGTAACTTTAGATCTCAAGGAAGCTTGCCTTCATGTGCCTATAAGACTAAGTTGCAGGAAGTATCTGCGTTTTCGAGCTGGAAATTCTCATTATCAGTTCTCTGCATTGCCCTTTGGCTTATCTACTGCCAGAGTATTCACAAAGGTTCTGGCTCCAGTGATAGCTTACTTCAGGCTAAAAGGAATTCAAATCTATCCTTACTTGGACGACTGCCTGATTCTGGCTCAAGAAAAGGAAGACCTTCTACAGCATCTGGAATATGTTATAGCAGTGCTAAGATGCCTAGGGTATTCTGTGAACGAAATAAAGTCCAGTCTAGTACCCTCTCAAGACATGTGCTTTCTGGGTGTGAGACTGAATACAGCAGCCCAGATGGCCTTTTAACCCCGGACAAACAAAAGAGTCTATCACTTTACTTCCATCAACTATCTCATCAGTCCGTGCTGACTGCAAGGACAGTCCTTCAAGCATTAGGGTTCATGGCATCTTGTATTCTGGTGCTTCCCAATGCCAAACTGCATATGAGGAAGCTACAATGGTATCTCAAAAATGTATGGACACAGCACTGCCAGGATTTGGACACTGTCATTCAAATAATACCTTGCCTTCAAAAGAATTTTTGTGGTGGGCTCAGGAATGTCACCTAAACAAGGGACTCTCTGTGACCCGGCCAGAGGCGAGTCAGATTTTAACGACAGATGCCTCGGACATTGCTTGGGGAGCTCATCTAAATGGAAAGTGGATACAAGACAAGTGGCCTGCCAGACTACAGCATCTACATATCAACATGAAGGAGATGTTAGCAGTCCAGTTTGCATTAATGGCTTTCAAGGAGTTACTTCTTCCAGGGCAAGTGTTGATTCTAACAGACAACACAACTGTCATGTGGTACATCAACAAACAAGGGGGAACACATTCTTATCCTCTATGCAGGCAAGCAATGATTTTATGGGAGACTGCGCTCAGCTTGCAACTAACTTTTCAGGCAAGGTTTCTGCCGGAGCACAGAACTCCTTAGCAGATGTGTTAAGCAGACAAATCATGGATCCCCACGAGTGGAAACTGGATCTTCATGTATTTCAGACATTGACAGTGTCATGGGGAACTCCAGACATAGATCTGTTCGCTTCTCCACTAAACCACCAGCTGCCAAAGTTTTGCACAAAGGGGTTTCATCACACAGCTTGGAAAGTGGATGCTCTTTCTTTCAGTTGGAAAAATCTTCATGTGTATGCCTTTCCACCTCTGCCTCTTCTTCCAAAGGTGCTCTTAAAGGTCAGACAAGACAAGCCAAGGATGATTTTAATAGCTCCAGATTGGCCTCGGCAACACTGGTACCCACTACTAAGGAGTCTGGTAAGGAAGCCTCCATGGCCTTTACCTTTGATTCCACATCTGTTATCTCAGAAGGACGGTCATCTGCTCAATGTCAAGCTTCACTCTCTCCATCTAACAGCCTGGCATATTCTGTGTTGAAACACAGCAGGTCTCAACTTCCTCAACAAGTTTTAAATGTGATTATGGAAGCTAGAAGACCTAGTAGAAGGAAAGTGTAATGAAAAATGGAAGAGATTTTTATTTTGGAGTACAGCAAAGAATTTGGAGATTTCTGAGCCTAATTTGACTGTGGCTCTTCAATATCTTACTGAGTTATTGGACAAAGGTTTGTCCTTCTCTTCCATTAAGATTCATGCTGCAGCAATTTCAGCTCACTATGATTGTGACCCACCATTGTTTTCGCATCCTTTGTTCAAGCAGTTTCTTAGAGGGGCAAAGAATATAAGACCCCACGTAGAGCTCCTACTCCTGCTTGGGATCTCAATTTTGTGTTGGAAAAACTTACTCTACAACCTTTTGAGCCTGCGGCTACTGCTGAATTGAAATACTTGTCATGGAAGACTGCTTTTCTGTTGGCTATTACTTCTGCAAGAAGGGTGTCTGAGTTGCAGGCCCTTATGGCAGTAGAGCCCTTTTGATTTTCCATAAGGATAGGGTATCATTACGTACTAATCCTTCCTTTATGCCTAAAGTGGTTTCTAGTGTGGCTTTAAACCAAACTATTCATTTGCCTACTTTTATGCAGACCCCAAAATAAAGGGGAAAAGATTTTGCACACTTTAGATGTACACAGGCAATTGCGTTATTATTTAAGCAGGACTAAGGATTTTAGGCAGTCTCAGCAGTTGTTTGTTTCTTTTGCTTTGAGTTCGCAGGGCAAGCCTGTGTCAAAACAAACTATTTCTAGGTGGATTGGGTTTTGCATTGCATTTTGTTATTCCCATCATGGCAAGGAGATTCCAGCTGGGATTAGGCCTCATTCCACTAGGGCTACTGCCACTTCAACAGCATTCCTAAGGGGGGTGGCAACTAAGGATATTTTGGAGGCAGCTACTTGGAGTTCAGTGCATACTTTCTCTAAGCATTATCACCTTCCTCTCTACTCTAAGTCTAGGGCTGGTTTTGCCACAGCTATTTTGCAAGGCATGTTGTCAGCTCCTACTTCTTTATGATTTGCCAGCCTCCCTTACCTCTGCTTTAGGATTCTACCCAATAGTTAGGACTGCAGCAATGTGGAATGAAGAACATAGTACAGTTTTGTACCTACCATAAATGTAGATGTTCGAGGATCCACATTGCTGCAGTCCAATTTACCCTCCCTCCTTCCCCTCTGTGTTTAGGGGTGGTTGTGTAGGTGAGGTTATATGCTGATAATTTTGTATATATTGTACATTTTTTTGGTGCAGGTATATTGGGCCTTGTCTTTTTAGGGTCTTCTGACATCTGGGGCAAGAAAAGACTGAGGATATGGCGTCGGTCATGCGCATTAGTACCCTGACGTACTGACGTCAGTCTAATGCGCCCTGACCGACGTCAGCCATATACTTTGGTATTCGGGCCGACTGGACAGCGGACTACCCCCAATAGTTAGGACTGCAGCAATGTGGATCCTCGAACATCTACATTTATGGTAGGTACAAAACTGTACTTTTTGCCTGTTTAATGTTAGATGCAGTAATAACCAATGGTTTGGCCTGTTTAATGTTAGATGCTGTACTAACCAATGGTTTCACCTGTGTAATGTTAGATGCTGTAATAACCAATGGTTTCGCCTGTGTTATGTTAAATGGCTGTGATTATTAGTATCCCTGTTTCAGCAATGAAAATACAAGCAAGATCCTGTTTTGAGGACTTTGCAAGGACTGAGTCCAGTTTAGCTGCCTTCCCCCCTAGTGATTTTCATCCCTATGCCTGCTGACTATCAAGACTCCCCTGACTGGATCTGACCCAATTTGCGGTTTCTCAGCATGGAAGCAAGAGTATTGTGAGGGGACTGTTAAGTCAGCCATGATGATGGTTTGTACCCTTGCTAGCATCCCAACAGTGAAGGTAAACAACGTCAAACAAACTTATTGGAGATCACCATTATTTGCAACTAAAACCAGTGAAAAAGGTAATAGCAAGTATAAACCAATTGGTTACGTAAAAAACTTACATGGGGGTTTTGACCTCCATATCCCCTAATGTAGGACACCACACCCCTGTGAAAATGCAGTAACTCCAGGGTTACAGAAACAAAAGGGAAACGCCCAAAGTTATGTAGCAGTTAACTGTAATGAACTTTACATAATTTGACTGACTGTACCCTTATCGAAAAACACCATGTTTCTTCACCCGATGAAATGTATACAGCAATACCTCGTATCACACTCATTTCTAACCTGCTTTCTTTTTCTATCATTTGCACTTATTGTCAAATATTTGGTCTCATCTTTGTGATGTAATTATTTTTTTTGATTAGTGAAGGATAAGCAAAGATGATTTGAGTAAAAAAATAGTTGTGCTCCAGCTGTTTGATACTTAAACTTAGCATAGACAACAGAACTAAGCATGACACTGTTGTGCATCCTTCCTCCCAGCACACACCATTATCTCAGAACATATTGGCAATATATAGTCTAAATCACTAGAGGTTAACTACAGCCTTCTGGGTCATCTCAGCTCAGTTGGAATGGACCCAATAAGATCCAGTTCCAAAGAATAGTTGACAAAGTATGACACAGCAAGTAAACAAAACAACCAGGCAAAGTCCTTTATCTAATACTATAACTAATATATCTTATAGTAATAAATTCTGCCAAGAAGTGCAAACATTTGTGTGCTCCCTTACGTAGTGTGAGTGGCCATTGTATGGCTCTGTCTACATGGTGTCTAGTTGCTGCCCAAGTCCCTCCATTGATAAAAACAACTTTAAATTCCAGGGTCTGTAGAGAATTTCTTCCTCGCAAGAACTGCAGCCTGTAGAAAATTTCTTCCTCACAAGAACTACAGCCAGCAGTAGACTGGTCCCCATTTTCTAATGATGCAGTCCCCAATCACAGTTCCATTCAGCTTTTTGTAACGTCTTCCTTCCAGTCCGAAACTAACTGTAGCCAGCATGAAAGGTGAAACGGAAGCAGCAGTAATATGAACATAAAATGCATGCAAGTAACAAGATCTGGTGCTGTCGGAGCATAAAATGCATGCAAGAAACATGATCTGGTGCTGTCGGAAAGCTGACCCAACAAACACTCAAATTTATAACATTCCTTAAAACAGAGTGCACAGCATCTGCCGTGTGTGGGTAAGGGTGGTGGATAGGGCTCTGGCTGAGTCGCACTTCGCACCATAGATGATATTCCATAGGCCGTTTGTATGCCATCCCCTTCGACTGCATAAGTACCGTCTGGGGAAAGGAGTAGGCATTAAATGGAGGAAAAACACTTTGTCAGCAGCATGACCCCTAGTTTTTTCAGTGTCCTCATCTGCCTTGAACAGTGTGTGGAGTCAATTCAGGGGAGGTCAAGTTAGGATTCAGTAGACTCCATGGATAAGGAATGGCACCGGGAGCAGCTGATGGTCAACTGTAGGGGAGCCAAAACATCCTTCTCAGAATTAAGGACTGGGACAGCATGTGTGTGTACCACAATGTTCTGTCTTAGGCTCACTGCTTTTCTTGCTTATGAGCAGCCTATCCAGTGACCTGTAAACAGTAAATGCAGTTATGTAGGTAAATATCCTCCTCCTAAAATTTACTACTTCAACTTAAAAAAAAAAAAACGAAAATGCTTACAAAGACTGAAATTGAATCAGTTTGGTTGCCAGAAAAATACTGAATATTTATTTGCAGTAAAATAGTTATAATGGAACAGAACAAAATCTATTCTTTGCCCCTGTATTATACTTAACAGACCTTTCAAAGTAGGTGTGGCAATGAAAAAACAAGGTTTAGCTTGTGATTATCTGACATTGTCTGAACACGACGTAGTAGTAATTAAACAGGTTCACCTACTTAGTCTGGTGGACTTCTTTGAGATGGTCACCAATGCAATTAACAAAGGCAAAATGGTGCATGCTGCCTACCTTGACCTGGTTAAAGCATTCAACACAGTGCCCCACTCAGGCATTGTAGACAAACTCATGAAATTGGGTATAAACCCGTATGTCACCCACTGGATAGCCAGCTGTCTCAAAGGTAGGACACTAGAAGTTAGGATAGTGGAATCCAGTGCCACAAAAAGGCCAGTCACCAACAGAGTCCCTCAAGGCTTGGTGACGGGTCACTCCTTTTTGGCATCTGCTTCTCTGAGGTCAGGGCCAACATTAAGGGCCTTTGGTTGAACAAGTTTGAATACCATTGCAAAGTAAGCACAGTCATAGGATCCCCCAAAGAGAGAGATACACTTCAGGATGGGCTGACAGACCAGTAGCTGGTGCCAGAACCACAGTCTAAAGCTCATTGCCAAAACAATGCATGAAGATGGCTCCCCATGTAAAGTATCTCATTGATACACCCCTGTAGACCCATGGTCAGGGATTTGGGAACTCGTGGACAGTAACCTGACATTTGACCATCATGTGTCTACGGTACTTAGGAAATTATTCTTTGTTACACAACTTATAAGCAAGGTTATGGCATCTGGGTACAAAGCACAAGTCCAGAAGCAGTTTGGGATGAAGCTCTCCCAAAAAAGCAGAATGCAATAACAAAAAGTCCAAAATGGGAGTAAACAAACACGGCTCTCTTGATATTAAACAAAAGACACACAAAAAATAAAGTAAAATAAAATTAAAGCAGTAATTCTCACTTTCACTGCTATCAACTATATAACCATACAGAGAAGTGACGGCTGTAGTTGTTAGTAGTGAAAGTGAGAATTAATGCTTTAATTTTATTTTTTTATGTGTAATTTCAGACTTTCTATTTTGTATATAATGATTTTTTAAGCTGGTTGATATGTGAAGTCGTTGACTTCACATTACATTTGTTGACAATTGTCAGCAGGTGAATTTTAATTGCTGAAAATATATGATTGGTTGCTGTGAAATAATGTGGGTGAGGCAACCCCTTTTTATTGAGATTTTTGCAGTGTTTGTATTGTCTGAAGAAGTGCCTCGAGGCACGGAAGCGCTCACTAGTTTGTAGTACCTGAATAAAAGTTTTGTCTTTTATTTAATATCGAGAGTCGTATTTGTTTACCCCATTTTGGAGTTTTTTTTATGGCATCTGGGCCCAAGGATATCATTGTTCTGCTGTACTGTGTCCTCATCAGACCAGTCATTGAGCACTGCTCTCCCTTTATGCACTTGGCAAGGTACATAAAACATCTGGAGTTTCACAGAACTTCCTCATAAGAATGCAGGGCTTAAACAACATGTCCTGTGCAGACTGCCTCAGTGCCTTATCCCTGTATTCTGTCTACTACAGACTGCTGAGTGGCGGTCTATGCCTGACCTGCAAAGCATCCTCTGATCCTGCTCTGATAGATCTGTTGCACATCTGCAAAGCAGATAGCATCAGAATTACCCAATCTACAGACCTAAACCTCATCTGCAATATCAATAGAACATGAAGAGACAGGTATGCATAGGCTTCCCGTCCATGAGAAGACTTCTTCCCTAACCCTGTTCAAGTGCAGCTTGGACCAGTAGAGGGGGGATATTTAATTTAGCTTGGTCTGGTACCTATGTTTCTAATAGGCAGAGGCAGCGTGTAAATGCATGACCAGCATTGCCCAAGCCTACATATACCCCTTAAAATAACTCTAGGATATCAAAAGCTTGTCAGATACTTTTAGGAAGCATGGTTAGGCTTAAAAAGACCCTCTGGGGTTGTCAGCCCAGGAATTACATATGAACTTGGAGACCAAGACTGGACATGTCTATCTTGGAAAAGGAAGGACATACTGGGCGTTGCCCAGTGACCACTGGCAAAGCTTGGGTCTTGTGGGGCAGATATCAAGATGGAGAGGTGAAGGGAAGAGAGTAAAGTGTGACCTCTCTGTGACCAGAAGTGGGGCATATTCTCACTGTGGCCCTCTCGTTGCTTGTCCATCCTACACGTAGGCTGTCAGTATGTTGTGGTGGGTTGATTAGGCTGTGAAAAATTCCCACATGGTTGGATGATGTCTTCTCTACCAGTCCATGCCAGTACTTGCTTTTGCGTATGACACACACTCACTACCCTGACTGAGGTGCAGTGGACACTTCAGGTAAGTCTTTCTCAGTGAAGGGGGGGGGTACACATTGTCTGCTAGGGATGGGACTAGTGGCAGGGATGACTGGGCTAGCAGAGATGGCTTGATAGCTAGTGAGGGTTAAAAAAAAAAAAAAAAAGTAATGCAAAATAGCTGTCAGTATTAAAGTATAAAAGTTACTGACCAGTTTCAGGATGAAGCTGTTCTTCAAAACGGTGTTTTAGCTTTCTCCATTCTAAAAGTCTTCAACAGTTGGCTTAGTTTCTGGTGTCATTCCAAGGGAATCCAGTATGTCTGCCTGGGATGACATGGTTGACAGGCCTCGAAGCTTTGCCAGAGTTGGCCTCCACCTGTCACCCCAAGGATTGCGGATCCTGGCCAAGGCATTTGCCCCCTCCTCTATTGTGCCTTTTTAGGCAATATCCCAACAACAAATCTGCCAACATAAAAGATCTGTCAGAAAGCAAATTGAAGGTCATGTTGCTTAACACTAGGAGCCTTAACCTGAAAATGCAGTCACTGGAGGCTCTTCTCACACTGGAAAATGCTGACATCTGTGCAGTCATGGAAACTTGGTTCAGGGCTGCAGAGCCACCCCTGCCTTACCAGGCTGTACGTCATTCCACACATTCTGACACCAAAATGAGGTCGGGAAGACTAAGGGTATGATGCACTGGAACTACTCCAGGTGCAACTGACAGTTGGCAAGACACCCATCCAAGTTATAGCCGCTATAGACCCCTCTTCATGACTCAGGACACCCACTTCTCCTGCCTGGATCTACTTTACTCCATCAAGGTAGCCCTAACATCCTGATCCTTGATGACTTCAACTACCCCACCATAGATTGGGTGAACTATTCCTGCATTAATGCACTCACCCAACAGTTCCTTGACTTCATCAGTTCTAATGCTTAAGACTAGCTCGTCTTACCCCCCACAACGGGAGATAACATTTTGAACTTGGTTCTCACCAACATGGGCGACCGCTGCACCATGCCTATAGTATGTTCTTCCCTGGTGAGATCATATCATTGGTCTATCTCATTCAAAGTTTCTATCTCACCCAACCCCCCCCCCCCAGCCATAATCAGGCTAAAAAACTTCTCAGAAGCTGACTACAACCTCCTAAGGGAAGGTATTAGTAGCTTCACACCACCACCACCCTCAGAAGATGCAGACAACTGTGCTGAACAGTATGCAAGCACCAGGACAGCTGCATGGACTCAGACATACCCAACAGAACTAAAACCTACTCCTCAAGAAAACACAAACCTGTCTAGTGGGCATCCTGTATCAACAGGTGTTACAACAAAAGGAAGAAACTGTTGTGCAAGGGTAAAAAGGAACAAATTCTAAATTGGAAAAACTGCCTCCTCCACCTCAACAAGCAAATTAGATCACTAGTGAAAACCTCCACAGCCAATTATGAATCAAAACTAGCCTCCGAAACAAAGGGAAACCACAAACCCTTCTTCAGTTATGTCAGGAAACTCCATGGCAAAGCCCAGGTTTGTTCCAAATTAGTACTCAACGGTATCACTTACACTGATCCTGTTGACTTAGCGAACCTGCTAGCAGATAGGTTCAGAGCAGACTTCACCCCCTATCCCCCCCAAAGGCCCTTTTGACATCCCTGATACTTGTCCCGCACCTCACATCTCCGTAGATCAAGTGTTAAAGGCCCTATCCGAGGCAAAGAACACAGCTTCCATGGGCCCTGATAATATCCCAGGCTGTGTTCCACACCATCTCCAGCAAGAACTAGCTTCGCCATTGAGCACCCTGTTGAACCACAGCCTTCGTACAGGCTTCATTCCAGCAGAGTGAAGAACTGCCATTGTCATCCCCTTGCACAGAGGTGGAGCCACTACTGACCCTGAAAACTATTGCCCCATTACCTTGACAAGCCTGATCTGTAAACCCATGCAGCGTATTATTATGGATCCCATAAACAAGGACATAGGTATCTCTATGCACTTGACCCAACCCAGTTCGGATTTGTCAAGGGCAGATCTTGCCTGTTGAACCTGGTTGACTTCTTTGAGACTGTCACCAAAGCCCTGGATGAGGGCAAGTCAGTACATACAGCTTAACTTGACTTGGCCAAGGCCTTTGACACAATCCCCCACTTGGGCATCATCGAAAAGCTAACACAACTTGGTGTAAATCCCTATTTCATCAGGTGAGTGGCCAACTGTCTCGCTGACAGGACCCACAAGGTCAAAATAGGTGCCTCCACCTCCGATGATAGACCTGTCACTAGTTGAATTCCCCAGGAATCTGTCCTGGGACCCCTACTCTTTGGCATCCTCTTCTCAGAGGTGCAGGCAAAGAAAAAAGACCTGTGGCTGACCAAGTTTGCAGACGACTGTAAATTTGGTGCTGTCATTGACTCCCAAAATGATGTTAACAACAAAACGGTCTCAGAGCAACTAATGACTGGTGCCAGAGTCATGGCCTCAGGTTAAATGCAAAGAAATGTATCATCATACCATTCAGCAAAAACACGGCCCCCTACTAATTACCACATCAATAGCAACTCCCTAGGTACACAACCTGTGGTGATTGGCCTGGGTACTCAGGTTGACAACAGTCTCACATTCGGCCATCATGTAGCAGCAGTGGTCAGAAAAGCATTTTACTTGGTTCATCTCATAAGTAAAGTGATTGCATCCAGAAAAAAGGAGGTTATTACCTCTCTATACTCCTCCCTCATTAGACCAATAATTGAGTATAATTCCCCATTTGGTATGTACCTCTCCAAACATATGTACCAGCTGGAAAGGCCACATAAATAACTCAAAGAGAATCCATGGCCTCCAATGCCTGTCCTATATGGACAGGCTCAAATCACTGTCACTGTACTCAGTATCGTACAGATTGCTCAGAGGTGATCTGTGTCTTGCCTACAAGGTGGGTGTTGGACCCTGCCCTACTAGAGATGCTCCATATCCACAAGTGTAACTCCTCTCTATTACCCACGCGAAAGGCCTGAATCTAATGTGTGACACAAACAAAACCTGCTGGAGAGACAGGTTTGTCTCCCAGAGGCTGCCCCATCTCTGGAATAGACTTCCCACACACGTCAGAGTACCTCGCTGATCCTCTTCAAGCGCAACCTTAGTGAGTGGATGGGAAACCACAAATTTATCCCAGAGGTTCCATTTATGCCCCTCATTGACAGGGGCGACAGGTGCTGACTGAGGTTTCTTTTTTGGGGATAAACTCTTGGCTAGGCTTGTAATGGCCCCAGGGCCATTAGCCTAGTAACCTCCTATGATTCTATAAAAAGAAGTAAATGAGCTCCAAAATTACAAAGGGCCAAATTCATCATTACTGTAGGAGAAAGGTCCTTCAACAAAATTGCCACTGCAGTTTGGAATTCGCCTGTAGGATCTGTGATAGCTTCAAGACTGTAATATATTCAGGGAAATACTAAAACAGCACTTGAGTGGAAGTAGATCTGTTATGCTAGTGTTAATTGTCTTACAAGCTTGTCCTAAAAAGCAAGCAGTATTCCCTGTGAAGAAACTTGTAAAATGTGTTTTCTGCATGCTAAATATCAGTAGCAGTGAAAATGCTCATAGGAAACACAGGCACGACATAATTTAACTTGTATTATTTTATTTTAAACTCTGAAATTTTTTTGCAATTAAAAAGCATTTATAATTGCCCCCCCCCAAAAAAAAAACAGTGGGGTAATTTGTTGGCTGCTATAGTAATTGTACTAGTCAAGTAAATTATCCCACAACTTCTCAGTAAAAGATATGGGAAATGTAATCCAGACGTAAAAGTGCATGCTGTTGGCATGACGTCTGACCTCCATCCCTCTTTGATTGTAATAGGATAGAGCAAACCAGACCATGTCCTATTACTGTACAAGTTAAGCAGCTGAGTTCAGTTGCGAAGCTCAACTGACCATAATGCTTACCTGAAAATTTGAGAAGAGACATTTGGGGTGTGTAGACTTTGAGCGTCAGAGACCATTTTCTTTGGTAGCTATAATTTAGTGCTTATCACAAAAAACACACAGTATCTGTAAGAACTGGAGACATTACATATTTCATACATCAGTGATCCACTCATGTTTTTATTGCAGTGATCATGTGCAGTATGTTTGTACCAGCAAGTTGGGATACACTACTGTGACCATTAGTTCTTCCAGTTTAATATCGTGCATCATCAGTGATTGCCAGAAACAGCTATCGGTTTGGGGTGTAGTTTGTTGAAGAAAGCTCAAGGCATGTCTGGGATTACAGTGAAGTGATCATTTGTGTGAATGGTTGTGGGTGGTGGCAGTATATAGGTGTATGAGAACAAGTCAAAATATATTACTTTGGTCTTGTGTTCCTTTCACTTTTATCAGAGTATGACATCAGTGGAGAATGCAGAAGCTGTCCATTTTTTGAGGGGTGGGGGACTGAGGCAGGTTTTATGAAAGCACAGGGGAGTTGCATGTTCATTGTTTAATGTTCATTGCTGTAGCTATCAGGAGACTATGTATGTTTCTGTGAGCAGCGTGTTGATATGCGTTACTGGGGTCATTGTGTATGCCACTTCACGATTTGACATCAGGAATTGCACAAAAAGTGCTATCTTTTTTTTGTGGCAGTCAGTGTAAAAGCAGAATGCAGGTACAACGTCAGTTCTTGGGGGACAGTGTATTTGTTTCTGAGAACCATAATATGGAATACTTTACCTGGATTATTGCTTCTTGTACTTTTTTCCCTTTCAAATGTATGGTGGCTGTTTTTTAGGGAGATGTGGTTACAGAGGCATATGCTCTATCTTGAAATCAGAAGGCAGTTGCCATATCACAGGTGAACAGCCCTTTATATGGCTTTTAGGGAGGTCATGTAAGAGACTATGACAAGTTGAATTACATTACTGTAGCAATAGTTTTTCATTTTGTCCTGAGAGAAATCAAAAATCTACAGAATGTCTGTTGTTTTTGTGAGATAGATTGCAATGTGAGTGACTATTTCAAGTTGATTTACGTTATTGTAGCCTTTATCGCTTTCAGTTTCTTCTCAGGGGCATCAGAAGAGTGCAGAATGTGGCAGTCATTTTTTGGTAGACAAGCTGTATGGGAAAACAAGGGTCAGTTATTAAGATCATTATTAAGTGATCATTGATGTGGCAAGTTTGAAACTATTGTACATCAGTGAGTTCAACACAAACTATTGCTATGATCATCTGTGACCTCGTCACAGCTAGAGGTAGTGTACTGTCTCAGAAGGGGTTATAGGCCATGTGCAAAAGGAGCTTAAATTAGTGCTTACGTGTGAACAGTGAAGAGCCAGTCTGTGTTTTGGCTTTTAATTTGTTACTTTTACTGAAGTTTTGCAGTTTCTCTAACGGAGGTGGTTTTGAGTGCATCTTGTACTCAGATATCTTACTAGATACAAATTCCCTATTATAAATATATTTTGCTTTTATAACACAGAAATTTAAAGTTATTTCTTTGTCTGTTAAGGTAGTGTTTTGATCATCTAAAATTTTATTATAAAAAAAGTGGAAAGAGCCTAGAATTGTGTCTTGGTACTCAAAAATTTAATACACAGCTATATCTGCACCTACAAGAATAACGAAACAGGAGTTTACGAATGCTTGGCCATATTTCTTTAAAATTTTACTAGAAATGTATTGATGGTTTCTATCAATAGCCCTATATGTGTATTAGAAAGTGCCATACTACTAAGTTGTATTAGAAACAATACCAAAACAGCAAAATCTTCAGAAGTCAGGAATCGAAAAAGAATAAAGAATTTGCTTTTGGATTTGACTTTGGTTCCTGTTTTTCGATTCCTGACTTCTGAAGATTTTGCTGTTTTGGTATTGTTTTGGATCAGAGTTGTTTCTATCTGAAGGTGTGTGGAGTGGAGTTTGTGCAACTACTAAGTTGTATTAGTCTCTTATTTCCATTAGATGTGAGTATGAAAGTTTCACTCGGTGGCGGAATGCAGGTCAAAGCCACACAATAAAGTGATAAAAATTTCACCAGACAAGGCAGTCATTTCTATGTCTGCATATGTTGTGAGGCCTAAACTCCATGTAGTAACAAAGTCAGTGTACTGCTGTGTAAGTCAGGATTTTGAGACGCACTGAAGTCCTTGAGGTAGGAATAGAATTGTGTTCAAGCATTTCTGAAAATTTTATTATTAATTGTCATAGAGGATCTGACATGTAGTAGATGCAGTGTTCCAATACTTGCGGTGTCACTGCCTAGCATTATACTCATTTTCCATTGGTGGTGCTATTTTACTTCTGATCAAAAGGCAGGATGAAACTAATGATGTTAAGTTGTCTATCTCGCCTTCATTCTTGCTGGTTGGGTTCGGGGCTGATCCTCTGCTCTGACTTGGTCATCTTCAAAAGCTCGAGAGCTGCATACTGGCTCGAGGCCACCCCATATCCCATGATGCCTGGCACTAGATACCCAGATCTCGTTTGCCGCTTCTGCTGCGAGGTTGATGTTCTTCATCTCACATTGCTGCAGTCCTTACTTATGGGTAGTCCGCTGTCCTCGGTCGGCCCGAATACCAAAGTATTAGGCTGACGTCGGTCATGGGCGCACAGCCCTGACATCAGAGCGTCAGGGTATAAAAGCGCATGACCGGCGTCATATCCTCAGTCTTTTTTGCCGCATGGTCCGATGCAGAAGCAGCGTTGCAAGTGCCGTTCGGCTTTCTGAAATTGTTCGTTTTCGGAGTTTCAGACATACCAAGTTGGGCTAAGTACCCCGTTGGGGAGCATTTTTGTTTTTCTTGCCTCAGTTATTTACCGGATGTCAGAAAAAGTGAATAATTGTATTTCTTGTGGGAAGCAGATACCGCATAGGGATTACCACTCGCTTTGTATCCCTTGCTTGGGACCGGAGCACGACGTAGTTGGGTGTCGGTTTTGCGCTAGGTTTAATAAGCGCACTATTAAGAGAAGGCTAGATTGCGCTAGGTTAGTCTTTGGCAAACGGTGTAATTATATTATGCCGTCGGATCCTCCGACGCCCGCTTCCACGAAGAAGCGTAAAGACAAATCTGTAAAGCCTAGACAGGATGATTCGTCCATTTCGGACGCCGGTCCTTTAGAGACTGCAGTGGAACAGGTGGATCCGGCTGAAGTTTCTTTTGAGTCTCAGGGGGAAACCTTGATTTTACAGGATGTGGCCTCACAGGAGTTAGGTCAGGCTGAAGGGGCCTCTCAGGTTACTATTCTCCCTTCTTTGCCTAAGGGGGTTAGGCCTTCTGCTACTGTTTCTAGGGCTCCTTCTAAGGGCAGGTCTGTTTTGCCTTCTTCTGGAGTTAGTTCTGGTTCTTCAGGGTTTGTACCTAAGAAGCATATGCTTTAAGATGGCAGAAGATTTGATTACTTTAATTAGAGGTTCCATGCCCCCTCCTGATAAGAGGCCCAGGGTAGAGCCAGAGTTGGAAATTTTGGAGCAGGCCTCAGATGTTTCTGAGTCTTCTGCTGAAGATATTCAAGATTTTCCTCCTTATTCGGATTCCGATGCAGAGGATTCTACTCCTCCTGCTTCCCCTCCAGAGGATTTTTCATTTTCAGAAACCTTACACTCTATGAGGGAGCATTTTAAGTGGGAAGGACAGGATTACTCAGATTCCAGAAAGAGGCTTAGAGAGTTCTTGTTTTTACCACAGCACAGACCCTTGGCTATTCCTCCTGTTTTGGATGTTGTTCAGGATGTTTTTTCGGAGGCCTCATTTAATCCGGATTCTATGCCTCCTGCACTAGTTAAACCGGACAGGTATTATAGGGTACCTGAGGCTCATAAATACCTATATAAGAGTCCTAGGGCGGACCCAGAAACTATTAGTCAGGGGCCTAAGGGTGTTAGAGCTTCTGCTGTAAAGAATCCGTTTCCTCTAGATAAGGAAGCTAGAGCTTTGGACAGATGGGGTAAGAAGGTGTACACCTCTTCTACTTTAGCAATGAGGGCTTTAAATTGCCAGTTTCATATGTTGAAATATCAGAATTTCCTCCTTTCTCAGCTAAAATCTAAAGTGGATGCTTTGGCAGAGGGCATAGAGTGTAAAGAATTGCAAGATTTGGTGCATGTTTCTGAACAGGTGGGGAAACATTCTTTGCAGTGTGGCTTTGATGCTTTGCAGGCTTCTTCTAGAGTGGCTGCCACTGGTTCAGTTCTTCGTAGGCATGCCTGGCTTAAGGATCAGAATTTATCTGAGCATGTTAAGTCTAGAATTCTGGATGCCCCTTTACAGTCCGAAGTTTTGTTTGGTCCTCCTGTGGAGTCTGTTTTGAAGAAAATGGAGGACAAGGCTAAGTCTATGCAGACTGTTAAAGATTTTTGCAGGTTCAACCTCCTAAGTTTAGTAGAAATTGGCCTGCTAAGGGGTGGACGTACCCTTCTTCTGATTCCCAGTCTAGGGGTAGATCTAGGCGGGGTAGGGGCAGAGCTCAGAGTACCTTTAGGCCTAGAACATGGAGTTCGCCTGCTCAATCTGCTGGTGAGGGTAGGGGCCAGTCCTTTCATAAACAGGCCCAATGACCTGCATTTTCAGCTGCCAGATTCTTCTTGCCTGGCAGCTCCTTTGGGAGGAAAGCTAGCTCTCTTCAAGCAAAATTGGTTTTTAATCACCCAAGACAAATGGGTGTTGGACATTATAAACAAAGGTTACAAGTTTTATTTCCATACATTGCCTCCCTTCAAAGGTATGCCAGACATTCCTCCTCGACAAAGGATGGAGGCTCACAAACAGATTTCATTACTTCTTCACATGGGAGCCATACAGCCAGTACCTCCTTCAGAAGTGGGTCTAGGGTTTTATTCCCGCCTGTTTCTAGTACCAAAGAAAGGGAACACGTGGTGACCGATTTTGGATTTATCTCTCCTCAACACTTATTTGGACATTCCAAAGTTCAAAATGTTGACATTACAACAGCTTTTGCCTCTCCTGGGAAAAGATCACTGGATGGTAACTCTGGATCTAAAAGAGGCTTATCTTCATGTTCCTATCAGGTCCAGTTGCAGGAAGTACCTGCGTTTTTGAGCTGGAAATTTACATTATCAGTTCTCTGCATTGCCCTTTGGCTTATCTACTGCGCCCAGAGTGTTCACAAAGGTTCTGGCTCCAGTGATAGCCTTTTTCAGGATGGAAGGAATACAAATTTATCCTTATTTGGACGATTGCCTGATTATTGCACAAGACAAGGACGAGCTTCTTCAGCATCTACAGTATGTGATGGCAGTGTTAAGATGCCTAGGGTATTCTGTGAACGAAACAAAGTCCAGTCTAGTACCCTCTCAGGACATGTGCTTTCTGGGTGTGAGACTGAACACAGCTTCCCAGATGGCCTTTTTGACCCCGGACAAACAGAAAAGTCTTTCACTTTATTTCCATCAAATGTCTCTACAGTCCAGGCTGACTGCAAGGACAGTCCTTCAAGCCTTGGGGTTCATGGCATCTTGTATTCTGGTGCTTCCCAATGCCAAATTGCATATGAGGAAGCTTCAATGGTATCTCAAAAATCTATGGACACAACACTGCCAGGACCTAGACACTGTCATTCAGCTAATACCTTGCATTCAGAAGGAATTTTTGTGGTGGGCTCAGGAATGTCACCTAAACAAGGGACTCTCTGTGACCCGACCAGAGGCGAGTCAGATTATAACGACGGATGCCTCGGACAAGGCTTGGGGAGCACACCTCGATGGAAAATGGGTGCAAGACACGTGGCCTGTCAGACTTCAACATTTGCATATCAATCTGAAGGAGATGTTAGCAGTACAATTTGCATTGATGGCTTTCAAGGATTTACTTCACCCTGGGCAGGTGTTGATTCTAACAGACAACACAACTGTCATGTGGTACATCAACAAGCAAGGGGGAACTCATTCTTACCCTCTTTGCAGACAAGCGATGATTTTGTGGGAGACAGCTCTCAGTTACAACCTCAATCTTCAGGCAAGATTTCTACCAGGAGCACAGAACTCCTTAGCAGATGTATTGAGCAGACAAATAGTGGATCCTCACGAGTGGAAATTGGATCCTCAGGTATTTCAAAAGTTGACAGTGTCATGGGGAACTCCAGACATAGATCTGTTCGCTTCTCCACTAAATTACCAGTTGCCAAAGTTTTGCACAAAACGGTTTCATCCCACAGCTTGGAAGGTGGACGCTCTGTCATTCAGTTGGAACAATCTTCATGTATATGCCTTTCCACCTCTACCTCTTCTGCCCAAGGTTCTCTTGAAGGCCAGACAAGACAAGCCATCCATGATCCTGATAGCACCGGATTGGCCTCGACAACACTGGTACCCACTACTGAGGAGTTTGGTCCGAGAGCCTCCATGGCCTCTGCCTTTGATTCCACACCTTTTGTCTCAGGAGGGCAATCACTTTCTCAATGTCAGAATTCAGTCTCTGCATCTAACAGCCTGGCATATTCTGTTTTGAATTCTGGAGGTTCTCAGCTTCCACAACAAGTTTTGAAGGTTATTTTGGAGGCCAGGAGGCCTAGTACAAGGAAAGTTTATGCTGATAAATGGAGGAGATTTTTTATTTGGAGCATAGGGAAGGACTTTGATGTTTCCAAGCCTAATTTGAGTGCTTCCTTACAATATCTTACTGAGTTATTAGACAAAGGTTTGTCCTTTTCCTCCATAAAGGTTCATGCTGCAGCCATTTCGGCTCACTATGACTGTGATCCTCCTTTATTCTCTCATCCTTTGTTTAAGCAGTTTCTCAGAGGGGTAAAGAACATAAGACCCCCACGTAGTGCTTCTACTCCTGCTTGGGATCTCAATTTTGTGTTGGAAAAGCTTACTCTACAACCTTTTGAGCCTGCAGCTACTGCCGAGTTAAAGTATTTGTCATGGAAGACTGCTTTTTTGTTGGCCATTACTTCTGCAAGAAGGGTTTCTGAATTACAGGCCCTTATGGCAGTGGAGCCTTTCTTGATTTTTCATAAGGATAGGGTATCTTTGCGTACTAATCCTTCCTTTATGCCTAAAGTGGTTTCTAGTGTGGCCTTAAACCAAACTATTCATTTGCCTACTTTTTATGCAAATCCTCAAAATAAAGGGGAGAAGATTTTGCATACTTTGGATATTCACAGGCAGTTGCGTTATTATTTGAGCAGAACCAAGGAGTTCAGACAGTCTCAGCAGTTGTTTGTTTCCTGTGCTTTGGGTTCACAGGGTAGACCTGTTTCAAAACAAACTATTTCTAAATGGATTGGGTTTTGTATTTCTTTTTGTTATTCCCATCATGGTAAGGAGATTCCGGCTGGAATCAGACCTCATTCCACTAGAGCTACTGCAACTTCTACTGCCTTTCTAAGGGGGGTAGCTACAAAGGATATTTTGGAAGCAGCCACTTGGAGTTCAGTACATACTTTTTCTAAACATTACCACCTTCCTCTTTATTCTAAATCTAGGGCTGGATTTGCCACTGCAATATTACAGGGCATTCTAGCTGCCCCTAATGCTTTATGATTTTTCCAACCTCCCTTTCCCGTTGCTTTGGGATTCTACCCATAAGTAAGGACTGCAGCAATGTGAGATGAAGAACATAGTACAGTTTTGTACCTACCATAAATGTAGATGTTCGAAGATCCACATTGCTGCAGTCCAATTTTCCCTCCCTCCTTCCCCTCTGTAGCTTAGCATGGTTATATGGTTTGGGTGATGGCTGTTGTTGGGCATTTCTTTTGGGAAGGTTCTCTGTTTTTTGGCTGTGGCCTTTCTTTTAGGGCCTTCTGACATCTGGGGCAAGAAAAGACTGAGGATATGACGTCGGTCATGCGCTTTTATACCCTGACGCTCTGATGTCAGGGCTGTGCGCCCATGACCGACGTCAGCCTAATACTTTGGTATTCGGGCCGACCGAGGACAGCGGACTACCCATAAGTAAGGACTGCAGCAATGTGGATCTTCGAACATCTACATTTATGGTAGGTACAAAACTGTACTTTTTACTGGCTCAGGTCATATATTTTCATTATTTACTCATTTTTTGATAAAAATTTATAGCTTGTTAGTGTAGATTGTTTATACTAGTTAACCTTCCTATATATAGATATATATACTTGTAGTGTCTATAATTATTTCTTTACCTTCCCCTATCCCTTCAGAAAACTCGTTTTAGTTAGTTTTCCCCTCCCCCTTCTTTTTCTTAGGTAGCCGTTTAAATTAGAGGCTAACCTTTTTCACTT
Organism: Protopterus annectens; assembly: GCF_019279795.1. Classification (NCBI taxonomy): domain Eukaryota; kingdom Metazoa; phylum Chordata; order Ceratodontiformes; family Protopteridae; genus Protopterus; species Protopterus annectens. The sequence continues at coordinate 52,520,246 of NC_056732.1, forward strand.
TCTCTATTCTTTAAAAAAAAAAAAACTTTTAGATCTTACTTAGTTTTGTTTAGCTTATATATATATATATATATATATATATATATATATATATATATATATATATATATATATATATATATATAATATTGTTAGTTCTTGGCTGTATTTTGGGTGTCTTAACTGTGTGTGTGTGTGGTAGTAGTTACATCCGAATTTCTTTAGTGTGTTGTCCTTGTTTTTTTTTTCCCCCAATTCCTTTTCAGGGATGTCCAAGGATACCAAGGTGTCCGGATTCAAGAAGTGTGACTCATGCTGTCAGAAGATGTCTTTGACAGATGGTCACACTTCTTGTGTCTATTGTCTCGGTGCCATGCACCTGCAGGACTCTTGTTCGGTTTGCCATGCCTTCAGCCCAAGAGTCCTGCAGGAGAGTAAAAATCTTAATCCTACGAGGATTACTTAAACAGGATTCACCAGCTAAGACTCAGCCCGTGAAGACCTCTAAGCCACCAAAATCTTCGGCTCCCAGTCCGGAGCCGTCGATGGGTGAAGCTGTTCCTTCAGCCTCTGTTCCGGCTGGAACCGATTTACCTGTCTCCCAGTCTGTTCCGACTCTCCCTTCGGAGTCGATGGGGAGTCGAAAGAGATGTACGTCTCCCTCCCTGGAGTCGATACGCTCGGCTCAGAGGTCTCCTCTGCTCCAGTCGGAGCACAGTCATCGGTCCTCAAGACTATCTGATCATGATGTGGAGAGAGTGGTCAGTAGGCTGTTAAAATCGCAGGCCCTAGCAAAAATGTTGTCCAGCCCCCGTCATCAGGTGTCTGCTCCGTCCATATCTGCAGTTATTCCTCCTCAGACTCCTTCCTTGAGCTCGGAGCCGGAGTTCATTGGGGTTCAGGTCGTGGAACCATCAGCACCGATACCTTCTGCTTCGGTTTCATCATCGGCTCCGATCACTTCGTTGGTACGGTCCTTGGAAGGGTCTGGGCGCCGAGACTCCCTCGTTGGCTCCGAGGGGGTGAGTGGCAGCGGACCCTTGTCCAACCCCGTTCTCCCTCTCAAAGCTTCGGCGCAGGTGAGCTCTGCTCCTACATCGGCTTCAGAGCCGTCCCCCTCGGTGCGGAGAGGGCTCCGGTCTCTTCGGAACCGGAGCCTTCTCTGCATCTGAGCAGGGACGCCTTTGAGTTCATGAGGAGTGTGCTGGCCCCTGAGTCAGCCCCACGATCATCCCCACCAGCTCCTCCCACTGTGGTGCCTGCGTCTGCCTCTGTCCCTCCTCCAGACCCCAAGCGTGGGGAACCAACGCTCCAGGGCACCCCATTGGGTGCATCTTCCTCTTCCGAGGCATCCCCTGATCATTCAGAGGAGCCACCTCGTAAGAGGAAATGCAAGAGGAAGCATGTTGACTCCCCTGAGTCTGTCACATCAGATACCGACTTGGAGGATTCGGACGGGTCCCAGAGATCCCCCTCTGAAGATGTCGCCTTCTCAGACATCCTTGAGATGCTTAGGCAGAGGGGGAATTGGACTACCTTAAGCCCCTCCGAGGATGAGTCTGTATTCCTGGATGCGTTTGGATCCCGACCTTCCACCTCCTGGGTGTCTCTGCCTTTCGACCCACTGATGTCCGTGGTGGCTCGGAAGGCATGGTCAGCTCAGGACACAGTGGAACCCACCCCCAGAAGACCCCTCTAAATTCATAACAGCACCACAGGATAAACAGTTTTTGACCAAAGGTGTCCCTGTTGATGCCATGGTGATAGTGGCGGCCACAAAGGAGGAGTTGGCTGAAACGTCATCTGTCCATTCCTCTAACAAGGAGTCCAGGATGATGGACAGATATGGGAAGCAGATGTTCTCTTCAGCAACCTTTTCTATGCGGTCTCTGAATTATTTGTGCCACTTTACCCGCCTTCAAAGGGATCTCCTTAAAGAGCTTGGAGATACCCTCCAAGATCCATCAGCTAAGGGGGCCCGGGCTAAGGCAGCCTCCCAGCTGGCGACTCTTAATTCAGTGGTGAACTCCTCCATGAGGATCATTTCTTATGCAGCCGATGGTGCGAGTAGAGCCGCAGGCACAGGTGTTGCTCTAAGGAGACACATTTGGATGCGGCTATGTAACTTTGCGGAACCGTTCAGAGTGTCTTTCACCAACACCCCCTTTGATGGTTCCTCTCTTTTTGGATCACAGGTGAAGGGACACCCTCACCAGGTGTGAACAGGAAGGCAAGACTCTCTCTGCCATGGGAGTCCATTTTTCCACTCCTTCCAGACCATATCCCAAGGGTCAGAAGAGTGGAAAGATGTGGTTCTGAAAATCTCAGGGGGCCTTGCCGGACACATATGGTGAGGTTCCCATCCAGGGGCAGAGGAGGGAACAATAATAGACGCCGCCCTCATGGCAGAGGGGGTCCGCAAAACCAGGGCAGCAGAGAATCCTTCTCTGAGAAGCCCTCCCACCATCCCTGAAGGGTTGCCCCGACTGCCCATCACCGGAGGCAGTTGGGGGAAGATTATCACTGTACCCAAGAGCCTGGCAAGACATAACACAAGACAAATGGGTACAGTCAGTTATATCCGGAGGCTACAGAATACCCTTTGTTCGCACTCCCGTAGTGTCAAACAAGTCCCTTCCAGATGTTCCACCCAATCTTAAGGGATCAAGCAGTACAAGAAATTTCAGAACTGCTAAGAAAAAGGGCCATCCAGCAAGTCCCAGCAAGGATCCGGAATTTACTCAAGGTTCTTTTTGGTACCAAAAAAGACAGGGGACTGGAGACCCATTCTGGATCTCAGCAGACTGAACAGGTCTGTACAAAGAACCAAGTTTCGGATGGTCATGCTACAGTCCATTTTGCCCTTTCTGGGTCAGGACAATTGGATGTGCTCTATAGATCTTCAGGATGCGTACTACCGTGTCAAAATGGACAGACGCTCCAGAAGATTCCTTCGCTTCTGGCTGGGAGCCAGCCATTACCAGTTCAGAGCTCTGCCCTTTGGTCTCACCACAGCCCCCAGGGTGTTCACCAAATGTATGGCAGTAGTTTCCGCTCACCTGAGACGGCAAGAATTACAGGTGTTTCCATATCTAGACGACTGGCTCCTTACTGCTACCACCAGGCATCACCTTTTGCGAGCCAGAGACTACACTATCGAGACTTGCTCCGGACTAGGTATCTCAATAAATTTCAGAAAGTCTGCATTGACGCCCTGTCAGTCTATCACCTTTATAGGCGCAAATTTAAATACAAAAGACATGTCAGCGAGCCTTCCACCAGACAGGGTATTAGTGATTCGTCAACATGTACAGGTCTTATTAGCATGCAAGAGAATTCAAGCCAGGTTCGTCCTCCAAACTCTAGGTCTCATGGCAGCAGCAATCATACTTGATGTCCTTCATGGATGCATCTGCAGTCATAACAACTGGGTTGTCCTGTCGTCAGGCAGCCCTTCAGTCGGCCGGATTCCAAAGTCCGGGTCCGGCTTCGGCTGATGTCGCACTTCACCCGACGTCATCTCTGTTGGTCTTCGGGTATAAAAGCATCAGCCGACGCCATTTTCCCCAGTCTTTCTTGCCGTGGCCAAGCAGAAGCTGTTCGCAAGTGCGGTCGGTCGGATCCAGAGATTACTTCTACCGAATACTACTTCGAAGACTTCTAAAGCTAAGTACCCCGTTGGGGACTCTTTCTTGCCTCAGCCGATGTCAGAAAAAGTTAATAATTGTTTAACCTGTGGGAAACAAATACCTCATAAAGATTTCCACTCTTATTGTCTGCCTTGTTTAGGCCCAGCCCACGACGTAGCAGCCTGTTCGCCTGTGCTTCTTTCAACCGACAACGCTTAGGCGTCGGTCAGAGTTTGCAGAACAGTTTTTCGGTTCTGATTTTGCGTACATTATGCCGCCGGATCCTCCGACTACCCAATCTGCCAAAACGCAAAGATAAAGACCGACACTCGCGTCCGCGGTTTCGCCGAAACCATGGTTCAAGCAAACCTGAAGTGCGGCGAAACCGAGAAAACTGATCAAAGTACAGCTGAACCTATCTCTACAACTGAGGCCCCTGCTACCACTCTTGAATCGGCCTCAGAAATTTTATCCACTACGGTGGTTGCCACTGACTTATCAGACACCATTCCCTTGGATGTCTCTACCCCAGCACGTGGTGCTGCTAGGCCTCCAGCAGCCATGTCCATTAAGGCCTTCGCCAGGGCTAAAGCAGCCAAGACTACTAAGACAGTGCCTGTTAAACCCCCACAACCAGGCCCTCTTCTAGTTCTCAAATGCTTACTTTGGCAGAAGATTTAATTTCATTAATTAGAGGATCTCAATCTCACCCAGACAGGGCCTCTCAGCCCCCAGAGAAGAGACCTAGGGCAGAGCCCCTGAGCCAGTGTCCTCTGATGATTCTGCTGACGAATCAGACATAACTGACCAGCCAGAGGCTCCTTTCTCCAATTTTGAAGATTCTGATGCTGAAGAATCCATTCCAGCTGCTTCCCCACCAGAAGAATTCTCCTTTGGGGAAACCTTACATGCCATGAGAGCAGTTCCAATGGCAGCAACAGGATTTTTCAGACTCCAGAAAAGACTTAGGACCTTTCTGCACCTCCCACAGCACAGGCCCTTAGCTATACCTCCTGTTCTCTCTGTGGTGGATGATGCTTTCAATGATGTCTGCTCCGCTCCAGATTCTTTACCCCAGCCCCTGCCAAACCAGACAGATTTTACAGGGTGCCAGATACTCATCACCACCTTTACAAGGCCCCACTTGCAGACCCGAAACTATATTCCAGGGTCCCAAGGCAGTAGCAGCGACCATAGCTAAAACCCTATTCCTTCTGAAAGGGAAGCAAGGTCATTAGACAGATGGGGTAAAAGGTCTACACTTCAGCTACTCTCTCAGCTAGAGCTTTAAACTGTCAGTTTCACATGATACAATACCAAGAGTTTATGCTTGATCAGTTAACTAAAAACTAACCACTGATGAATCTCTTGATAAGAAATATGTATTAGAAATGGTAAATAACATACAACAGGTTAGCAACCATTCCTTAAAATGTGGCTATGATGCACTGGAGGCTTCATTTAGATCAGCCATGACTGGCACAGTGATAAGAAGGCATGCATGGCTAAAGGAGCAAGCTTTACGGATCATGTTAAAGCTAAGTTGCTAGATGCTCCTATGGATAAGACAAGTTTGTTTGGTACACCTGCCCAGCAGGTTATGAAGAAAATGGAAGAAAAGGCAAAATCTGTTCAAACGGTTAAAGATTTCTTGCAGGTTCAACCCCCAAGGTTTAGCAGGAACTGGCCTGCCAAAAATTGGTCCTTTCCTGACTCCACAAAATTTCAAAGGGGCAGGAATAGACGTTCCAGAGGCAGAAACCAATCCAGAGGAGGTGCCTACAGAGGATGACAGTGGCAAGGTAACAACAGAGGCACAGACACAAACACTGCCACTACATCAGCACAACCACAGTGACTTAACCCTAAATCCGCCTACCAGGGAACAAATAGCGGCTCCTCTAGGCAGAAAGTTAACCTTATTTTCAAAGAACTGGCACTACATAACAAAAGACAAGTGGATTTTACAAACCATAGATCAAGGTTACCGGTTTCACTTCCACACTTTACCAGTCAAAAGAGGAATGCCAAATCTACCTCCAAATCAAAAACAGAGGCACTACAACAGATAATGGAGTTAGCAAACATGAGAGCTGTGGAAAGAGTGCCAACAGCAGAGCAAGGAAAGGGGTTCTACTCCAGACTATTCCTAGTTCCAAGAAAGGAAAAAGTTGGAGACCAATTCTCGACCTGTCCACCTTAAATACATACATCATTGTCCCAAAATTCAAAGTGCTGACCGTACAGCAACTTCTTCCCATGCTGGGCAAGGAGTCTTGGCTGGTAACTCTAGATCTCAAGGAGGCATACCTGCACGTCCCCATTCGACCAATCTGCAGAAGATGCCTCAGATTTCTTGCAGGATCCGAGCACTATCAATTCTCAGCATTCTGCTTTTGCTTATCTACTGCCCAGAGTATTCACAAAATGCCTGGCATCAGTAATCGCCATTGCAGACTACAGGGAATTCAAATTTACCCATACCTGGACGACTGCCTGCTACAAGGGACAACAAAAGCAAGCTGACAACAGATTTACAAAGGGTCATTTACTTGCTACAAGCACTGGGATACACAGTCAATTTACAAAAGTCAAGGCTGATACCATCCCAAACAAGGACATTCTTGGGCGGAATTGGACACAGTAAAACAAATGGCATTCCTGACTACAGAAAAACAAAAGAACTCCCTCTTTACTTCTTGGCACTAACAAAACTGAACAAGTTAACAGCAAGAAAAGTACTGCAGGCCTTGGGCTTCATGGCATCATGCATAATCTTGGTCCCATTTGCCAGACTACATATGAGAAAACTACAGTGGTACCTAAAGAATTTATGGTCCCAACACAGACACAGCCTAGAAACAGAAATCCCACTAATTCCATGCTTAAAGCAGGAGTTCCTATGGTGGGCTCAGGCATGTCAGTCAAACCCAGGCCTACCCTTTCGCAGATGTCAAGCAAGCCAGACCATCACAACAGACGCTTCAGACCTAGGATGGTGGGCCCACATGCTGGACAAATGCGTGCAAGGATTGTGGACACAGGATCAACTTCACCTGCACATCAACCTAAAAGAAATGCTGGCAGTAAAACTGGCAATCCAAAAGTTCAAACCATTTCTCCAAGAGGGCCAGTTGATGATAAGGACAGACAACACCACAGTCATGTGGTACATCAACAAACAGGGAGGCACTCATTCATACCCCCTATGCAGAATGACTTTGGAGCTGTGGACCCTGGCACTCAGCTACAACATCCAGTTACAGGCAATATTTGTACCGGGAAAAGAAAATACTCTAGCAGACATATTAAGCAGAACCACATCGGATGCCCACGAATGGAAGCTGCACCCGGACATCTTCAAGACCATCTCAAAGAAATGGGGAATGCCTCAGATAGATCTATTCGCATCACCTCTCAATCACCAGCTCCAAAAATTCTGCACAAGGACATTCCACCCACTAGCATGGAAAGTGGATTCGCTCTCCTTCAGCTGGAAAGGCCTAACAGCATATGCATTCCCACCTCTTCCCTTGATACACAAAGTACTACTAAAAATCAAGGAAGAACGTCCAAGGATAATCCTGATAGCTCCAAACTGGCCAAGACAACACTGGTACCCACTGCTGAGGAGCATGTCTCGAACAATATGTGGCCAATACCCTGATGCCTTTGATGTTAACTCAGAACAACTACAGCATCATACATCCAAACCTAAAACGTTGCAACTGACTGCATGGAACATCACATAGCAGCAGCTAATCCAGAACTTTCCCAAAGAGTTAAAGACATTATTCTTGAAGCACGCAGACCTTCAACAAGAAGGAACTATGCTGGAAAATGGAAAAGGTTTGTCATTTGGAGTACGAAAGAGGAAAAGATGTGTCAAACATAGATATGCCTAACATTCTGGAGTATCTGGCGAACTTCTTCATTCAGGCCTGTCCTACTCCTCCATCAAGATACATGCATCAGCTATTTCAGCAGAATACAGCTTTGATCCACCTGTTTTTCGCACCCTTTGCTCAGGCAGTTCCTCAGAGGAATCAAGAATGTAAAACCTCCAAGGAAACCACCATTACCAGCTTGGGACTTAAACTTTGTGCTAGAAAAGTTGACACTATCACCCTTTGAACCAGCAGCAACAGCAGACCTACAACACCTGTCATGGAAAACTGCTTTCCTACTGGCAATTACTTCAGCAAGGAGGGTTTCAGAACTACAGGCCTTAATGGCAGTGCAACCCTTCCTAATCTTCCACCAAGATAGAGTGTCCATGAGGACTAATCCTACATTTATGCCTAAGGTGGTATCCAGAGTGTCTTTAAACCAGGCAATCCACCTACCTACCTTCTTTCCCAACCCATAAAACAGAGGGAAAGAATACTGCATACCTTGGATGTACATAGACAGCTACGCTACTACTTGGACAGAACAAAAAATAGCAGAAAGACTGACCAACTTTTTGTAGCCTATGCAACAGGAAGGGAAGGAAAAGCTATTTCCAAACAGACAATCTCCAAATGGATAGGAAATTGCATACGATTCTGTTACTCCTTCCATGGAAAACCAATTCCACAGAACATAAGACCTCATTCTACAAGGGCAACAGCCACTACCACAGCCTTCTTACGAGGAGTGGCAACCAAAGACATTATTGAGGCGGCTACTTGGACCTCCGTGCATACATTTGCCAAGCATTATAATTTGCCTCTATATTCCAGATCCCGAGCAGGGTTTGCTACTGCTGTACTGCAAGGGATCCTAAACACACCATAATCTACTTTTATCCTCCTCCCCTAGTTGGCTATGGTATTCTACCCAGTTGTTATGACTGCAGATGCATCCATGAAGGACATAGTACAGTTTTGTACCTACCATAAATGTAGATGTCGAACTGGATAGCATCTACAGTCAGGATTACCCACCCTCCTAGAGCTCTGTGGTTCTCCTAGGGTGTTTACCCTCCTAATAGCTAGCTGGTGGGGGGGAGTCTTTTATGGTGTATTTGTTTGTATATATGTACATACATGCTTATTTTTGTGTTTACCTCTATCTTTTTGGAAACATTGGCATCTATCCAAATTTTAGCCTTCAAGAGGGCTACTGGCATCTGGGGCAAGAAACACTGAGGAAAATGGCGTCGGCTGATGCTTTTATACCCGAAGACCAACAGAGATGACGTCGGGTGAAGTGCGACATCAGCCGAAGCCGGACCCGGACTTTGGAATCCGGCCGACTGAAGGGCTGCCTGACGACAGGACAACCCAGTTGTTATGACTGCAGATGCTATCCAGTTCGGACATCTACATTTATGGTAGGTACAAAACTGTACTTTCCTCTAGCTCGTTTTCACATGAGGATCCTCCAGTGGCTGCTTTTCACCCAATGGTCCTTCCAGCAGCTTCCCATGTCTCACATGATCATGATCACAGAAGCATGCAAAAAGCACCTTGCATGGTGGATGGTCTCCACATCAGTACCCCTAGGCAGACCATTTGTACCCCCCCAGTTGCTACGGTTACCACAGACGCTTCCCTGAATGGGTGGGGGGGCATTACCAGGGCAGGACAGTCCAAGGCACCTGGCAACCTCACGAGTACCACCTGCATATAAACGTCTTGCAGATGAGGGCTGTGCTTCTAGCGTTGCAAGCTCTTTAGGACCCTCTTCCTACCGGGACCATTGCATTTCAAACTGACAATATGTCAGTAGTGTGGTACATCAATAAGCAGGGCGGAACCAAGTCCTACCCCCTATGTCGGGAAACACTCAGACTCTGGCAGTGGGCGATCTCTTCCCAATGGTTTCTGATCGCAACGCACATCCCTGGGAAGTCCAATGTCATAGCAGACCGGCTGAGCAGAGCAATTCTCATGCCTCACGAGTGGTCTCTGAATCAAGTAGTTGCGGACCAAATAATTCCGCAAATGGGGCCAGCCTTGCTGTGACCTTTTTGCCACCCCCTTCAACAGCAAGTGCAACAAATTCTTCTCTCTCCTTCCACTTCCCGGACATTCCCCCAGAGACGCTCTAGTCCACGATTGGCCTCAGGGACTTCTTTATGCATTCCCTCCGTTTCCCCTTATTCCAAAACTAATACAGAAAGCTACCATTTTGGGCTGCAAAATTATCCTCATTGCTCCTTACTGACCTCGACAGATATGGTTCCCGTTCCTGCATCATCATCTTCTGGAGCAGCTTTGGACTCTGGACCCAGTTCCAGACCTTCTGATCCATCAGTCGGGCGGGCTGCACCAATCCCTGCAATCTCTCCAGCTCACTGCTTGGTTGCTCCACTTCCAACCTTAGCCAGGCTTTCAGATACCTCCCCGTCTGTGCTGGAAATAATTTTATCATCGCACAAGTCTACCACTAGAAAAACTTACGCTAGTAAGTGGAAACGTTTTTCTTCCTGGGCAGTGACTAAAAGTATAGACCCCTTTTCAGCCCCTATACACCACATTTTGGATTTTCTTGCGGAACTCTTTCATTCTGGGTCCGCTTCCGCTACAATTAGAGTTCAGTTAGCTGCCATTTCGAATTTTCACATTGGCCTGTCGGGAAATAATATCATGTCGCATAAGCTATGTAGAGCCTTTCTCAAAGGGACCACTCTGCTCAGGCCCCCAGTGAGAGATCCTCCACCTCCTTGGGATCTAAATTTGATTTTAGCTTCTCTAATATTGCCTCCCTTCGAACCTGCAGCTTCTTGTTCCCTGAAGTTTTTATCTTGGAAAACTCTCTCTGTGGTAGCCATTACTTCAGCCAGAAGAGTTTCAGAACTGCAGGCTGTTTGTACACGTCCTCCGTACCTAGTGTTCCTCAATGATAGGGTTGCTCTCAGGACTAATCCTTTCTTCCTTCCTTCCTAAGGTCCCTTCAGAAAATAATTTGAATCAGTCCATAGACCTTCCTGTGTTTTTTCCCAACCACTCCAACAGGGTGGAATATAAGTTGCATCAGTTAGATGTTCACAGGCAACTACGTTTCTATTTACGTAGAACTAAGGATATCAGGAAATCGGACAAACTTTTCCTTTCTTATGCTGAGGGTAAACAAGGTCTTCCAGTCTCAAAAGTAACCTTGACCAGGTAGTTGACTTCTGTCTTCACATTTATCTATCAACTGAGGAATAAGCAATTACGTGTTAAACCAAAAGGTCACTCCACCAGGGCTTTAACAACTTTGGTGGCCTTTCAGGCTAGGTTGCCAATGGAATCTATTTGTGCTGCGGCTACGTGGGCTACCCCACATACTTTCATTTTGCATTATACGTTGGATGTGGTTTCCAGAAACAGAGCAGATTTTGGTTCCACTGTTCTGAAGAGTTTGTTCTGATGAGCCACCCAGGATTTTGTGCGCTAGGGATGCTATCCCAACCAGCAAGAATGAAGGTGAGATAGACAACTTAACATAAAGAAGTTATGTACCTACCATGTTAGTTGTCGTCTCCTCGCCTTCTTTCTTGTGTCCCACCCTCCATCCCCCTATCCTTGTAGACCGAGAAGAGTTACTTATGTTTTTTTTTTTCACTGGCTGAGTCTTCTCTGGCTATTCCTTTCTGTCTAGTAGCCTCTCTGGAGGTTTTATATATTCCAAGATAGGATCCTCTCCTTATTATGTCTGCAGTTAGACTTACCAAACGAGATCTGGGTATCTAGCGCCAGGCATCATGGGGTATGGGGTGGCCTCGAGCCAGTATGCAGCTCTCGAGCTTTTGAAGATGGCCGAGTCGGAGTCGAGGATCGGCTCCGAACTCAACCAGCAAGAAAGAAGGCGAGAAGAAGACAACTAACATGGAACGTTATGGTAGGTACATAACTTCTTTTTCAGAATACATATACGCAAAGCTGTTGTACAATGTTGGGTCATAAATATTTCACTAGGTAAAGCAACTTTCTTGTTATTCCATATAGGGTAAGCCCTAAACACCTTGTACTGACAAAAGGGAGTGTGCTACCATGTATGTCAGAATTGAGTTGAAGCAAGTCCTTCCGAGACATAGTAGTATTTTGAGCATATCTTGTATCCAGGTATCTTATTAGGCAAGAATTCCCCCCAGATTTTCTTTATTATGAGATGTAACAGGGGGTCTGCTGTATGGTTTCGTATACCCAAATAGCAAATGTATTGTGTCAGAGGACTTTTGATGTCAGTCTGGCATTCTCTGATTTCTTTGGTGGTGGAGGAAGGCTCTTTGAGTGCTGCTCAAAATCAGGTGAAAGTAGTGCCCAGAGTAAATGTGGAATTAATTACCATTACACAAGAAGTTAAAAAAAAAAAAAAAATTCTCCAGAAGAAGCTGTGTTTCTGATACTGCATGCAAGATGAAGCCTAAACTCCATGTATTGAAAAAGGTTGTGTGATGGCATGTAAATCAGAATTGAGCTACAGTGAAGTCTTTGGAGGTAGAATGGTATTCTTGAGTGTGTTTTGTCCCCAAGTATTTTAGCAGAATTCATTAAATATGTTTTGACATGGGTGAACTGATGGCCTCTTTTATACAGGTAGCAGAGGCTGTGTTTCAGTGGATGTTTGGTGTCCGTCTCACATTTATGCATGGTTTCCAGTTGGGGGTGGGATTTGACCTCTGCTTAAATGGTAGGGTAAAAGTAATGTCCAGAGAATGTGTACTAAGTTCTCATATCAAAAGTGAAAAAAAGTTCTCCTGGAAATTTTTTTTTTTTTCATTTATAATATACTGTAGCTGAAATGCTGATATCTGCAGCAAATAAGGTCAAATTCAGAGTTGTGTTGCACCGAAATCCATCTGGGTAGAATTGTTCATTATCATAGCCAGAGATTTTGCATTGTACTCTATTTCCTGTTGGGATATTATGCTGAACCTCTGCCTGGAATGTAGAATATGATAATCTAGAATGCTTTTTTTACTGAGTTGTTACATCAGAAGCAAAAGCCATGTATATTTCACAAGAAAAAAATGTTTCCGTTGTAACATGCAGTGGCTGAATTTCATGCTTTCAATTAGGGGGTCAGTTTCAGCATTGGAATGTACCAAAATCCCTAACGTTACCCTTGTATACATTTTGTGGTTGACTGCCATGTACCCACTGCTTGAAAGTTTCATACTGATGCCCACTGTCTGAAGGTTTCATACTGAACTCTCAGTGGTATATTGGTTCCTATGCCTTTACTAGCTCAGTCTGATATTTTGCATTATATTCTGTTTTCATTGGTGGTATTGGAACATCATTTGTTCAGTTTTCAGCATGAAGTATTCGTCTAGAATACTGAAGAGTGTCATCCTTAGATAAGAAATTAAATTTTGTACATTTTACTAAAGAAAGCATGTATATTTATTTCTTGTTTTCAGTTTAAGGCGATGTGCTTGCTGGCAAGCAGTTAAGCAGTGAGTCAAATTTATTGTTGAACTGCATTGATATCCTGAAGTAGTCTTAGATGCGTTTTTGTAGCAAATCATTGCGATAATACCTGAAAGTTTTATAATGAGGTCTCAAAGGAAGGATTTAGATCAGGCTGTTTATGCATGGGCATCAGATGCACTGGTTTACACACCTTTACCGTCACAGACAGCAAGTTTGCTTCATACTTGGTTTCCATTTGGGGGTGTTCTGAAAAACTTCAGGCTACAATAATTCTTAAATATTGAGCTGTCATTATATCAAAAGTAAACATATGCATTTTACACAAAAAAGTGTGTGTGTGTGTACATGTATATATATATATATATATATATATATATATATATATATATATATATATATATATATTTTCCCCCCCATTTCTAACATGTCATGGCTGAAATGCTGTAGTATGAACTGGTTAACTTATGACCTACGATTCACTGAACTGCTTTAAAATCCCCAAGTATTGAGGTCTGATGTGCATTATGTATCTAATTACTGTGTTACTTCCCAGGAGATTCTTAATTAAATCTCAAAAGGGAACTGTGGTATGTTCTTTTATAGTCTGGTGAAAGGGTTAATAGGCTTTCAACTGTCACAGTATAATATTTTGCTTTAATTGTACTGTTTTCACTGTGGGTGGCTTACATATCTTCTGTTCGTTATGCAGATATAGTAATGATCGAGATAGAATGCATGCTTTCTAAATTGACATTGCACCAGAAATAATTCTATATATTTTTTCTTGTGCAAGAAGTTTATCACTAGAATTATACCATTCAAACTAGATGTGTAGTCATTGAAGTGCATTACATGAAGATAAATTCTGTACTTCTCTATAACTGGAATTACCAGCTAGATGCATTCTGTGGTTGAAGGTTATGATGTATTATTCTAAGACATTTGCTGTAATATAGATGATATGGCTGGAAAGAGCTATGTGGTCCTGTAGTGTTAGCTCATATAGCCATTTCAGTATGTTTGCATTTGTTTCCCAAATGTGCTTTTTTAAGGCTGACAAGCTCTGTTTGTAATCAAATCATTTGGAGGTAGTCCTATCCCCATCAGAAAAATATTTCTGTATATGTATATATATTGTAGCAAAATCCTCCTATTTTACTTGTTTTCAAAGGCATACACATTTGAAATTTTGTTTACTTTTTAGAACTGCTATCATACCTTACAATATGCAGTAAAAACCTGACTCAGGAGTCTTGTTCTGAAAATATCTTGAAGGAACCTGGCTGTGCAGTGCAGAGAAATGAAGTTGTGACTATGAGTTAGCAGTCTGATATTTGATTAATGGCACTGGTGCTAAATGAGCAAAGTGATTGGCTGGCGCAGCTTGCCCATGCTGGAGAAAGGAGGCAGCTCTGGCTTAATGCTTGGTTGGCATCCAGAGAGATGTCTGTGTGCTTCACCTGAGGAGTTTGAATCTACTGAGGTGCACACTTCCTACTGGTGCACTGCTTAGCCAGGGAGGTAATGTGCCAGCGAGGGAAGGTGGTACGACATGCATGCTACTGTTGGTCAGCAGTATTTCAGGGAGCTCGAGCAAGCTGCAGGACATTAGTAGGAGAAACCTGCAGGGCCCTACAGACTAAGCTGCTCACAACTGCCCTGCTGTCACTTCTCTCTGTGGGAATAACTGAACTGATTAGCCTCTCTAATCAAGAACAAAATGAACTGCAAGACTATCTTCATGATTATTGCTGCCCCCTGGAGAAGTGGAATGAATGCATGATTGTTGGGGAGCTATGGGCCAACATCCTATGGATGAAGGTTGGGTGGAGGTGGAGAATATCTTGAAGCAAAAGAGAGAGATTGTTTGAAGTTTTGATCAAATTCAGGTTAGAATTGCCTTTTAAAATGTACAGACTGCAGTGTCTAGAAATCCGTCATTTGAAAAAGCGTAGCTTTCATTTCTGTGTAACAAAATGTTGTTTCAGGCATAATAAAAGTATGTATATCTATATAAAATTGATACTTTTGCATGTTACTGAATGAACTGCAGATGTTACTTAACATAGAAACTTTATTTCTGAAATTTTTAGCAATGCTTAATCCTACCAGTTATAAAAGTGAATTTTATAGGACTAGTAAAAAGTAAATTTATTGCACATTCATTGGTTATATCTTGGAAAAAGCTTCCTTTAGAAACTAGGAAAAGTTCATCTTTTCATATTTTTTTAAAACAAATGTACATAAGTGGATGAATAAAAAGGTATGGTCTCTGAATGTGGGGACAGTGCTTTGATAAGGCCAACAGACTGTTGCGTAGTTGCACCAAACTATGAAACTATGTGGAGACGCAAAGAAATGGCATTTCAAATTTGAGTTTTTTTCCTTACAATTCAAGATGCAGATGCCCCTTTGTCTTTGATGGTAGGGACTCAGTCTAGTTATTTATTGTAGATATTTGTAACAGTAATGATGTCCTGACTGAGGTCACTGTTGCTGTATTCCAGACAGATGGGTTTTCGCTGATGATGTCCAACCGGGGTGCGAAAGCCTAACTTTCCTCTGGATTGCACATCCAACATATGACCTCAGCTCATGAGCGTAGTGGTTTGTAGGCAAACATTTCAGCATAAATCCCCAGACTAGCTCGCTGCCAACCCAAAACGCAGGTCTTGCACCCGTCAGACTGATCTTCATGTGGCTGTTGGTATTGTACCTACTAAAAACAGAAGTGCTCTGTTATAAGTAGTTTTGCCATATCTGTGTTAGAGATCATCTAGGATGGGATGAGTGAGTGTAGTAGGAAAATTCTCTAGAAAGACATCTATACCCTGTCGCTGCTTTGTCTTGGCTCGGAACATGACTATAAGGCCTGTTCCATTTGCCATACGTTCGTGCCCAGTAATTTTAGATGTGAAGTTGTTCAATCTCACCGTTCATTCTTACCCATGGGTTTGGAGCCGATCCATCGGCTCTATGTCGGCCGCTTTCACAAGCTGAAGATCTCAGAGTAGCTCGAGGCCAAGTCCCTATCCCATGATGCTCTCTGTCCTACCTCAGATCTAGTTTGCCGCTGCAACTGATCTGAGGTCATTGGAGAGCTCGGGCCAGTATTGTGGATTTTTTTCTACTCTATTGTATCTTTATAGCAAAATTTGACAGTTTTTCTGTATCGACTGTTTTTGTTGGGCTAGTTAGCCTTTGTTTAGCTCAGCCTTTTGTTGTGCTTGACGAGAATTCGTCCTTTAAGAGCGGCTGCTATTAGGCCCTTGACCGTGCTTTAGTTGTAGTTCCCTATCCAGCTTATCCTATTTTTAGTGTGTTTATATAGATAGTTTTCTTAAAGTTAAGATTTATAGTTAGCTTTTCACTAGTTTATACTTGTATTTAGTGTGTTTAGATAGATAGATAGCTTTACAGTGTTTATACTGTTGTAGAGTTTGTGGTGTGTGTGTGTGTGTGTGTGTGTGTGTGTGTGTGTGTGACCGCTGTAGTTTGAGTGACTAAATAATGGATGTCCTTTATGTTTCACTGTTGCAGTCATCACATTTGGGTTATCTGCTTGCAGTAGCCCTCAGTCGGCCTGATTGTCAAAGTCTTGGGTCCTGCGTCAGTTGCTGTCTTATCTTCCATGACATCAGGTAGTCAGGTCTGTTCATTTACGCATCTAAATATTTTGGTACTCTGTTCAGTTATCCAGAAATGGCTTCGGTAAGACACCCGACTACCGACATTCTGAAAAAACGCAAAGATAAAGACAGACCGCTTGGGTCCAAAGCTGCCGACGACGCTTCTCCTAAGCTAGTCACCAGTTCACCGGTACTCAGTGAGGCGCTTTTGCAGCCCCTGATACCCGCTACTTCATATTCACAGGCCTCTACCAAGACCCATTCGGAGTCCGGTATGCTAGGAGATGCTTCTTCGACTGTGGAACCTGCGGATGTCTCTACCTTGGATGGGTCTGGAGCCGCTGTGCAGGCACTGGCTTTTGAGAGTGTATTCAGGCCTACTGACTTCCATATTAAACCAACACCATCTTCTTCAAGGCCTAAAACTCGATCCATGCTTAGAAAACCAACTCCTAGACCGCATGGGCAGTCCCCTATGCCTAAAAAAAATTATAAGGATGGCTGAAGACTTTATTACTCTAATCAGGGGGAAGCCATCCTTCCCCCTCTAAGAGACCTAGGACTGATTTTCCTTCTGATTCTTCTGATCAGGATTCTGAAATTTCTGTTTTTCCTGATGACCAGAATTTGCCCTTATGTACCTATGAGGATTCTGATGCAGAAGACTCCATTCCCTCTGCTTTCCCCTCCAGAGGATTTCTGTTTTGGTGAAACCTTGCATACTCTTAGGGAGAATTTTCACTGGAAAAAGCCAGGATTACTCTGACTCCAAAAAGAGGCTTGGGGAATTCTTACTCCTGCCTCAACACAGGTCTTCAGCTATTCCTCCTGTACTGGAGATTGTAGATAATGCCTTCTCGGAATCTAGCCTGGCCCCTGACTCTCTATCTCCTGTTCCCATAAAACCTGATAGGTATTGCAGGTACCTGACTCTCACAAGTTCCTCTTTAAAAATCCTACTGCGGATCCTGAGACCATTTCACAGGGACCCAAGGGCATTAAGGCTACTACTGCCAAAAATCCTACCCCCTCTGATAGATATTCCAGGGCGCTGGATAGATGCGGTAAGAAGGTATACACTTCTGCAACCTGTGCCATTAGGGCCTTAAACTGCCAATTTCATATGTTAAAGTACAGCAGCAGCATGTTATTGGATTGCTTAAACAGAAAAAAGATGTTGATTCCTGATTGTGCTGAAAATAAAGATTTACAGGATTTAATGCATTCTGCTGAATAAGTTGGAAAACATACTTTGCAATGTGATTTTGATTCATTAGAGGCATCTTGCAGGGCTGCTGTCACTGGATCTGTACTTAGAAGGCACGCTTGGCTTAAGGAGCATTCTTTGCCAGATTATGATAAAGCTAAATTACTGGATGCTCCCTTAAACCAAGACTGCCTGTTTGGCAACAAAGCAGAAGTATTGCTTAAAAAGATGGAGGAAAAAGGTAAATCTATGTAAACTGTTACAGATTTCCTGCAAGTACAGCCTCCCAGATTTAGTAGGCATTAGCCCTCTAAGAATTGGTCCTTTCCTGCCTCTTCCAGGCCCTCTCAGTCCAAACCCAGAACCAGCAGAGCACCCAGGCTTCAGTCCCAAGGTACTCACAGGCCTAAGCAGTGGGGGGGGGGGCTCCCACTTCCAAAGCAGGGAGTAGTAAGACTCCCCCCTATGGTAAACTGTCTCAATGACTTAACTGTAAGCCTTCCAAGCCCTGCTCAACTGACTGTTCCTTTAGGGGGAAAGATTTCCTTGCATGCAAAAAATTGGGAACTCATTACTCAGGACAAATGGGTTTTAAATATAGTTTCCCAAGGATACAGATTC
Organism: Protopterus annectens; assembly: GCF_019279795.1. Taxonomy (NCBI): domain Eukaryota; kingdom Metazoa; phylum Chordata; order Ceratodontiformes; family Protopteridae; genus Protopterus; species Protopterus annectens. Next base: position 52,538,661 of record NC_056732.1, read on the forward strand.
CACTGTTTACCAATCCCAAACGGTTGGCCAGACCTACCCCCAGATCAGTGGGCAGAGGCTCAAAAGCAAGTTCTCTCTCTTAAGCATCAGGGCTGTTCAACCTGTCCCAGAAGAAGAATGGGGACAAGGTTTCTACTCGAGACTTTTTCTGGTTCCCAGAAAAGAGAATTCCTGGCGTCCTATCCTGGACCTGTCTATCCTAAACACATTTTTGGTAATCCCAAAATTCAGGATGCTAACGCTTCATCAGCTGCTTCCGTGCTAGGCAAAGATGCCTAGTTGTCAACACTGGATTTAAAGGAAGCCTACCTGCACATCCCAATAATGGAATCTTGCAGAAGATACCTATGCTTCAGATCAGGCTACATACACTATCAATTTTCTGCACTGCCCTTTGGCTTATCTACTGTGCCCAGAGTGTGCACAAAGTGCCTAGCTCCAGTCATTGCATTTTGCAGGCAAAGAAATATTCAAATATACCCATTCCTGGACGATTGTCTAATTCAGGCAGAAAGCCAGGGCAATACTATTGAATCATCTGTTGTTTGTAAAGAAAGTACTAACGTCTCTGGTGTACACCATAAACGAAAAGAAATCATATCTTGTACCCTGCCAACAAATTGTATTCCTGGGTGTAAGCTTGAATACAACTTCCCAGATGGCCTACCTCACGCCAGAGAAACAAGTTCATTTGACAGTATACTTCAAACGTCTGGCCCCAAAGACCCAGCTATCTGCAAGGAAAATACTGCAAGCCCTGGGGTTCATGGCCTCTTGCATTTTGCTAATTCCATATGCAAGACTGCATATGAGGAAACTACAGTGGTATCTAAACAGCCTGTGGTGTTAACATTCTCAAGATCTAGAATCAATGATTCCTGTCATACCTTGTCTACAGATAGAGTCCCTTTGGTGGGTAGAGGCCTGCCACCAAAACAAGGGACTGCCATTCACTCTACCCCCTGCTGCCCAAACCCTAACAGATGCATCAGACTATGCATGGGGGGCTCACTTGGCAGGGCAGTGCATTCAGGGCAAATGGAACCCAAATCAATTGCACCTGTGTATTAATCAAAAAGAAATGTTAGCTGTACAGTATGCTCTGACAGCCTTCAAGGACCACATTCGTCCAGGACAATTATTGGTGAAGACTGACAGCACCACTGTTATGTGCTACATAAACAAGCAGGGGGGAAACCCACTCATACCCTCTCTGCAGACTAGCCTTGGCTCTGTGGAACACAGCCTTTTGCTACCAAGTGCACTTACAGGCTCAATTCCTGCCAGGAAAGCTTAATTCACTGACAGACAACCTAAGCAGCAATCTCATAGACCCACACGAGTGGAAACTGGAACTAAAGATATTAAGCATGTTGAGAAACAAATGGGGGAGCCCAGAGATGGACCTGTTTGCCTCCCCCCAGAACTATTCTGCACAAGGACTCCCCACAAACAAGCTTGGAAAGTGGATGCCCTGTCCTTCACCTGGAAAAACCTATCAGTTTATGCCTTTCCCCCTCTGCCTCTCCTCTCCAAGGTACTGCTAAAGATCAAACAGGGCAAACCAAGGACAGTACTGATTGCACCAGACTGTTCACGCCAACACTGGTACCCCCTCTTGTGCAGTGCGTCACTGCTGGCTCCATGGCACCTGCCTCAGACCCTTGCCTTGCTGTCTGAGCAGGAGGGCCAGATTCTGCACCCACAGCGTCAAACCCTGAACCTGGCAGCCTGGCTAATTACCTGATCTCTCCGTTACCATCCCCTCAGTAAGCAAGTGATGGATGTCATTGGGTGGCCTAATGGTTAAGGTGTTTGCCTTACAAACACAAGGTGCAGGGTTTGAGTCTCACAAGGGATAATTGGCTAGGCTTAAAATGGCTCACAGGGGCATTTAGCTTTATACTAATCTATGAACCTATGGAGGCAAGGAGACCTAGTACTAGAAAGTCCTATGCTGAAAAATGGGAAAGATTCTGTTCCTGGAGCCAAACTCAGGGAATGGGCACAGCAGCACCCAATTTACCCCATATTCTTCAATACTTAACTGAGATGCTTCACAAGGGCCTTTCCTTTTCCTCCATCAAGATTTATGCCTCAGCCATTTCAGCTCATTACAATACAGAACCATCCCTCTTCTCTCATCCACTGCTGAAGCAATTCCTCAGAGGGACCAAAAACTTAAGACCACCCAGGAGAGCCCCTACTCAAGCCTGGGACCTTAACTTTGTATTGAAAAAGCTCACTCTACCTCCCTTTGAGCCAGCTGCAAACACAGAGTTGAAATTCCTTTCTTGGAAAACGGCCTTCTTTCTAGCCATCACTTCAACAAGAAGGGTGTCTGAATTACAGGCCTTCATGGCAGTGGAGCCTTCCATCATCTTTCATGCTGACAGGGTGTCCCTCAGGACCAGTCCCTCCTTCATGCCCAAGGTGGTATCCAGTGTGGCCCTTAATCAGTCCATTCATTTGCCAACCTTCTTTTGTAATCGATAGAACAAAGGGGAACTAATACTGCACTCCTTGGACGTGCACAGACAACTTAGATTTTACTTGGACAGGTCTAAGATTCTCAGGAAATCTGAACAGGTAGTGGTTGCATTTGCTGCAGGGGCAGAGAGGAAGGCCATTTCAAGGCAAACCATTTCTAAGTGAATAGGCCATTGCATTCATTTCTGGTATAAGCACCATGGAAAACCTACCCCACAGGGGATAAGATCACATTCAGTCAGGGCTGCATCTATCTCTACAGCCTTTCTCAGAGGTGTCTCTACCAGGGTCATCCTAGAAGCTCCTACCTGGAGTTCTGTACATACCTTCACCAAACATTACCACTTGCCAATTTTTTCTTAATACAGAACTGGCTTTGCCACTGCAGTCTTGCAGGGCCTTATAGCTGGTCCTAATACAGCTGGTCCTAATACTATCTAATTACCTTCTCCCAGCCTTAGTTTTGGGAATCTACCCAAATGTGATGACTGCAACAGTGAAACATGAACATAGTACAGTTGTGTACACTTACCATAAATGTAGACGTTCGAGTGTATTCACTGTTGCAGTCCGGGTTACCCTCCCTCCAGCCCCTTGACTTCTATTGACTATACCTCTATTCTTGTTTACTATGCTTAAAGCTTTTTGGTGTATTTGCTTTTTTGTTGGAGGTGTAACCTTGTATATAATTGCTTCCCATTACGGGGGCACCTGACATCTGGGGCAAGAAAAACTGATGTAATGGCCTCGGCTGCATGTTTTGTACCCCTGACTACCTAATGTCGTGAAAGATGAGACGGCAACCGACGCAGGACCCAAGACTTTGATAATCAGGCCGACTGAGGGCTACTGCAAGCAGATAACCCAAATGTAATGACTGCAACAGTGAATACACTCTAACATCTACATTTATAGTAAGTGTACACATCTGTACTTTCTGATTGGTGCATACTGTTGTTTTTTTTTTTTTTTTGTGAGTATAGCTGATCAGAGAGAAAAGCAGAAGTCAGGCTTTAAGTGCCCAAAATGCGGGCAGAGAATGTCTATCACTGACTCCCGTGTCAGTTGTGTTTATTGCTTGGGGCCAATTCACCTCCAAGAGGATTGCTCTATCACCCATTCATTTAGTAGCCGGATATTGCTAGAGCGAAAAAGAAAGCTGCTGGATAGAGGCTTGCTGAAGCCAGATTTTTCAGGAGTCCTTGGACAAGGCTGACCAGACTTGCAAGTCGTTGAAGGGGTCGAGTATTCCAAAGCTTCCTCTGAGCCCAAGTCTTTGGAGCCGTGCACCGAGCCAGTGTTTCAGAGCCGGTCCCCAGTTTTGAAGCTGATCTCGGAGACCTTAAGGTCACCCATTCTACAATCGGTGGCTTCTTCGGTTCCTTCAACTCGTTCGAGAACCCTCTCCGATTTGGATGTGGACTGGGTGGTGCAGAGGCTTCTCGAGAACCCGGCACTGGCCAAATTATTTTTGGCTTCGACCCAACCAGTTTCAGAGCTGAAGACCATTGCAACTGCTGTGACTACTCCTCCTCCGAGCCGAGCCAGGCCTTTGGAGCCGGGGGAGGGGATCTGGTGATTGTGGAGCCTTCGGAGCCAAGGCCTGTTCCATTGCTATTGGCTCCGTCAACCCTGACTTCTTCGTTGCCGTTTGAAGAGTCTGGGAACCGACACTCTCTGGTCGGCTCCGGGAGGGAGAGTTGAACCGATGCGTCAGTTCCGACCCTTCCTCTTGGTGCGTCAGTGCGGATGAGCTCGCCTCCTTCCTCTGGGTCGGAGCTCACTGTCTCGGCGCCAGGGTGGTTGCCATCTTCTTCAGAATCGGTGGCTTCCTCTGGTCGGAGCAGTGGAGCCTTCAATGCTATGAGGAGGGTTATGTCTTCCAAGACGCACATGTCATCAGGGCCCTCCCCCTCCTCCCCTAAAGTGCCGCATTCTGCCTCTACATCACAGGTCCCTGTGAAGTTCGAGACTCAGAGCCTCCGGTAACCCCATTGGGTGACCCATGTTCTACTGAGACCTCACTGATGAGGTTCCCAGGAAGAAACTTTGCAAGAGGAGGCATTTAGACTCCCCGCAGGAGTCTCTGACATCAGACAGCGACTTAGAGGAATCAGAAGGGTCCCCACGGTCCCCCTCTGAGGATATCTCATTTGCTGATATCCTCGAGGTACTTAAGCAGAGGGGTGACTGGCAGTCCGTTAGCCCTACTGAAGATGAGTCAGTGCTCCTGAAGGCCTATGGGCCTCAACCTTCCACCTCGTGGGCGACTCCACCCTTCGATGAACTAATGGAACTGGTTGCTCGAAGAGCGTGGGAGTCTCCTGATACTATGGAACCTGTCCCTCAGAGGCCCAACAAGTTTGTTACGTCCCCCCAAGATAAGATGTTCCTCACTGAGTGAGTGCTGGTTCATGGTGGTGGTGGCGGCCACCAAGAAAGAGATGTCTGAAACCTCTTTTAATGTCCATCCTCCTAATAGAGATTCCAGGACTATGGACTGGTACGGGAAACGCATCTTTAGTTCTGTGACCTTTGCTATGCGATCGCTCAACTACTTGACTCATTTTACCTGTATTCAAAGAAATCTTCTAAAAGAGCTCGGAGGTACTCTGCACGGTAGTACAGATGGAGGTGTCTCTGAGAAGTTGACAGCCCAGCTTAATTCCATAGTTAACTCGTCCATGCTGCTCGTTTCCTATTCAGCCGATGGTTCGAGTCGGGCAGCTGGTTCAGCAATAGCTCTTAGGAGACATTCCTGGATGCACTTATGCTCCTATGCTGAAGCTTTCAAGTCTTTTTTCGTTAACACCCCATTTGATGGCTCGTCTCTTTTCGGGCCCAAAGTCAAGGAGACTCTCACTAGGTGTGAGGAAGATGGAAAGAATCTATCTGCCGTAGGAGTCCGTTTTTCCACCCCTACTAGACCATACCCCAAAGAGCAGAAAGGTGGAAAAATGTGGATGTTCGTGTTACCTTGCCGCAGTCATCACACTTGGGTTATCCTGCCGTCAGGCGGTCCCGCAGTTGGCCAGAGTTCCAAAGTCTTGGTCCGGCGTCGGTTGTTGTCACTTCCTCCCTGACGTCAGTGCGCCAGGGGTATATAAGAGGCATCCGACGCCATTTTCTTCAGTCTTTCTTGCCGCGCGGTGCCCGAAGCAGAAGCAGTTCGCAAGTGCCGGTCGGCCGACACCTGAGATTTTCAAATTGAATTTCAGTCCGAAGTCTTCAATAAAGCTAAGTACCCCATTGGGGAACCTTTTCTTGCCTCAGTCTGATGTCAGAAAAAGTTAACAATTGCATTTCTTGTGGGAAGCAAATACCTCATAAGGACTTCCATTCTTATTGTATTCCTTGCCTAGGCCCAGACTACGATGTCACAGGTTGTCTGTTTTGTGCTAGGTTTAATAAACGAACTATCAAACACCGTTTTGACTTCGCACGACATTACTTTGGTAGGAAATTTAATTACATCATGCCGTCGGAGCAGCCGACGACCGGCATGCATAAAAAACGCAAGGATAAGGACAGGCAGCCTAGAACCAAGCCAGACTCCGAGGCCTCTGGTGGGCCTGTCGCCGGTTCTCTGCTTTTCAGTGAGGCGCCTACGCAGCCCCTAACGACCGCAGAAATGGAACCCCAGACAGCTTTGGATTCTCAAGTGGAGTGTACTAGGCCGTCGCAACCATCTTCATTAGGCCCTTCCGACACCGGAGCAGAAGGTGATCCCGGTGCAGTGGAAACGCCTTCGGTTTCAGAAGGTGTCTTCAGACCGACTACACTCACCATTAAATCTTATGCTAAGCTAAAAACTCCATTAAAACCAAAAAAGACTGTACATCAGTCTTCTGTTCAAGGTCCCATGCCTAAGAAACAGATGCTGAAGATTTGATTTCCCTAATCAGGGGTTCCCATCCCCCTCCTGATAAAAGGCAAAGACAAGAGGAGGACTATGCTTCCTCTGACCAGGTTTCTATTTCCTCAGATTCTTCTGAGGAACAGGATTACGCTTTTCCCCCTTATGAAGATTCTGATGCTTAAGACTCTATTCCCTCAGCATCTTCCCCTGAAGACTACTCCTTTGGGGAAACTTTACATACCATGAGGGAACATTTCCACTGGGAAGGCCAGGGTTACTCTGATTCTAAGAAAAACAGACCACTTGCTCTCCCTCCAGTTTTAGATATTGTGGATGATGTTTACTTAGAGTCTAGTCTAAATCCAGACTCCCTACCTCCTGCTCCAGCCAAACCAGACAGATACTACATTGTACCTGACACACACACATTCCTTTATAAAAGCCCTCTGGCTGACCCAGAAACAATTTCCCAGGGTCCAAAAGGGGCTAAAGCTTCTATGGCTAAAAATCCTGTACCCCCTGAAAGGGATTCCAGAGCCCTAGATAGATGGGGAAAGAAGATATACACCTCAGCTACTCTGGCTATGAGAGCATTAAATTGTCAGTTTCACATGCTGAAATATCAGCAATTCCTAATGTCTCAATTAAAACAAAAACTGAGCACACATTCTGAACAGGCTGAATTCAAGGAAATGCAGGATCTGTTGCATGCAGCTAAACAGGTGGGCAAACATACTTTACAATGTGGATTTGATTCATTGGAAGCTTCCTGTAGTGCAGCTGTTACTGGGTCATACGCAGACATGCTTGGTTAAAAGAACAAAACCCTACCTGATCATGTTAAAGCAAAATTATTGGATGCACCTTTACAGCAGGATGTATTATTTGGTGTCAAAGCAGAAGAGGTTTTAAAGAAAATGGAGGATAAGGCAAAGTCTATGCAGACGGTCAAGGATTTTTTTACAGGTACAACCCCCTCGTTTCAGCAGAAATTGGCCAACAAAAAACTGGTCCTTTCCAGCTTCTGACAGACCACAGAGGGGCAAATACAGATGCCCAAGGGGCAGAGGTCAGTCACAAGGCCCTTACAAACCTCGCCAATGGGGTGCCACAACCCAGAAAGGAAGTGAAGACAGGCCCCAAGCTAGCAGAAGACAAACACAATGACTCAACCCTCCAACTACCAAGCAAATCTCTCTTGGCAGCTCCCTTGGGAGGAAAATTAGCACTTTTTGCAGACAACTGGCACATCATCACAAAAGACAAATGGGTCCTAAACATTGTCTCACAAGGATACAGATTCCACTTTCATACCTTGCCAAGGATAAAAGGAATGCCAAACCTGCCACCAAATCAATGGGCAGAGGCATAAAAACAAATTACAGCTCTCATGGACATGAGAGCCATTCAACAGGTACCCACACAGGAGCAAGGACAAGGATTTTACTCAAGACTCTTTCTAGTCCCCAGAAAGGACAAAGCATGGAGACCCATTCTGGATCTTTCAATTCTGAACACCGATCTGCAAGTACCAAAATTCAAGATGCTAACACTACAGTAGCTTCTTCCCATGCTGGGCAAAAGGCTTGGCTAGTAACGTTGGATCTCAAGGAGGCATACCTGCATGTCCCTATCAGACAAAATTGCAGAAGATACCTCCGATTCATTGCAGGTTCAACCCATAATCAATTCTCTGCACTGCCCTTTGGCTTATCTACTGCGCCCAGGGTCTTCACAAAATGCCTGGCACCAGTAATTGCATACTGCAGACAAAGAGGAATTCAAATATACCCATACCTGGACGACTGCCTTAATCAAGCAGCAAGCAAGGACATTCTTTTAAAACATCTGGTATTTGTCAAACACCTTCTAAGTTGCCTAGGGTACACAGTAAACGAAAATAAATCAAAACTAGTGCCCTCACAAAACATAATATTCCTGGGTGCCAGCTTGAATACAACGGCCCAGATGGCTCATCTCACGCCAGACAAACAACAACAGCTGACTCAGTACTTCAAAATAATGGCAACAAATAATGGCAACAAAGACCCAACTCCCTGCAAGAAAAATTCTGCAGGCCTTGGGATTCATGGCATCTTGCATACTACTAATACCATTTGCAAAACTGCATATGAGGAAATTACAATGGTACCTGAAAAGCGTATGGACTCAGCACAGCCACAGCTTGGAAACAATGATACCACTCATTCCCTGCCTTCAACAGGAGTTTCTGTGGTGGGCACAGGCATGTCACCTCAACAAGGGTCAGCCTTTCACATTACCCACAGCCAGGCAAACTATGACAACAGATGCATCGGGCTATGCCTGGGGAGCACACATGGCAGGACAGTGCATTCAGGGCAAATGGACTACAGATCAAAGGCATCTGCATATCAATCAAAAGGAAATGCTAGCAGTACAGAATGCTCCAACAGCTTTCAAGGACCTCTTACACCCAGGACAACTAATAATAAAGACGGACAATACCACAGTAATGTGGTACGTCAACAAGCAAGGGGGCACACATTCCTACCCTCTATGCAGACAAGCAATGACCTTGTGGAACACAGCACTGTCTTACCAAGTTCAACTACAAGCACAATTCCTGCCAGGAAAGAAAAACACATTGGCAGATGACCTAAGCAGAAACATCATGGATCCCCACGAGTGGAAACTGGATCTACAAGTATTTGCAATAATAACTCAAAAATGGGGACGCCCAGACATAGATCTGTTTGCCAACCCCCAAAACTACCAACTTAAAAATTTTGTACAAGGGCATTCCACCCACAAGCTTGGAAAGTGGACGCCCTCTCGTTCAGTTGGAAAACATTAACAGTGTATGCCTTTCCTCCACTGCCTCTTCTAGCAAAGGTGCTGCTGAAAGTCAGATTAGAGGCCACAAATGATGCTCATTGCACCAGACTGGCCACGCCAGCACTGGTATCCAATTCTAAAGAACATGCCCCACTGCCCACCATGGATTTTACCACAAATTCCTCACCTGCTTACCCAGCGAGACAATCAAATTCTACATAGCCAGCTCAAGACTTTAAACCTGGCTGCATGGAAAATTACCTAAACAGTCAACCAACACCTCTATCCAAAGCTGTTATGGATGTCATTCTGGAGGCCAGGAGGCCCAGCACCAGGAAAACCTATTCAGACAAATGGAAAAGATTTTGCACCTGGAACCAGGCTAAAGGCCAAAATCCCCTTGATCCAAACATTCCTCAGATTCTACAATATTTAACTGAGATGTTGCACAAAGGACTTTCCTTTTCATCTATTAAGATCCACGCCTCAGCAATTTCATCTCATTACAACATGGATCCTCCTTTATTTTCACATCCACTCCTAAGACAGTACTCAGAGGGGCTAAGAACATAAGGCCACCCAGGAGAGCACCAACACCTACTTGGGATCTCAACTTTGTTCTTGAAAAACTTACACTGCCGCCCTTTGAACCAGCTTTCTCAGCTGAGTTAAAGTTTCTTTCATGGAAAACTGCCCTGCTACTAGCAATAACCTCAGCTAGAAGAGTCTCAGAGCTGCAGGCACTAATGGCAGTGGAGCCTTTCCTCATTTTTCATCAAGACAGAGTCTCTCTGCGAACTAACCCTTCCTTTATAAAGCCACAACGGGAGATCCGTTCCTGTCAATAAACAACAAAAAATATATAAACTTAAACTCCTGGACAGGAACTTGAACGGCAGTTTACAAGATTCAACTACGAATAGAATGGAACTCCATATGACACTATTATAAAATAAAACTTCTTTTATTTGGACACAGAGTAAGCGCTTTCACCATCAAGCTTCTTCAGACTGCAACACTCACATAAATCATTGGTTTTATATATTGATGTAAAATAATTAAATTAACTGACGTCTGTGTTATCTATTGACTTTTAAAGTAACAAAACACAGAAAATATCTCAGTACATAGCGAGCATATACAAATAGATCAAGCCTAGTCTCATTCATCGCACAAGATACAAAATGATATCCCTAACTGCAAACATTTGCACAAAAACGTTGGTTGAATACAATCTTATATTTCTTTATAATACAACTACGATCTATTGAACGTGATCTAACTATGATGAAAAAATCTGATAAACATCCTAAAACTTACAAGAATAAAAAACTAGTAATGTCTGTTAAAAATAACAATGACACAAGGGATAGCTTGATACATAGCAAACATGAACATACATATCGACCTAATTGCACTTATTAGTAAAATAACAAAATACTGTTCCTAACTCCATACATTTACACAAGTAATAATTAAGAACAATTAATTAACTTTTAAAATAGCAGAGTGCAAAAATAACTAAGTGCATCACGGAAGGGTATAGTCACATCAAGCCTAGTTGCATCTAACAATGGAGTACCAAGGTACTATCCCTGAGTGCATATATATGCACAAAACTTGCACTCTGCTATTTTAAAAGTTAATTAATTGTTCTTAATTATTACTTCTGTGTAAATGTATGGAGTTAGGAACAGTATTTTGTTATTTTACTAATAAGTGCAATTAGGTCGATATGTATGTTCATGTTTGCTATGTATCAAGCTATCCCTTGTGTCATTGTTATTTTTAACAGACATTACTAGTTTTTTATTCTTGTAAGTTTTAGGATGTTTATCAGATTTTTTCATCATAGTTAGATTACGTTCAATAGATCGTAGTTGTATTATAAAGAAATATAAGATTGTATTCAACCAACGTTTTTGTGCAAATTTAGGGATATCATTTTGTATCTTGTATGATGAATGAGACTAGGCTTGATCTATTTGTATATGCTCGCTATGTACTGAGATATTTTCTGTGTTTTGTTACTTTAAAAGTAAATAGATAACACAGACGTCAGTTAATTTAATTATTTTACATCAATATATAAAACCAATGATTTATGTGAGTGTTGCAGTCTGAAGAAGCCTGATGGTGAAAGCGCTTACTCTGTGTCCGAATAAAAGAAGTTTTATTTTATAATACAGTGTCGTATGGAGTTCCATTCTATTCGTAGTTGAATCTTGTAAACTGCCGTTCAAGTTCCTGTCCAGGAGTTTAACCCTTCCTTTATGCCAAAGGTGGTATCCAGTGTGGCCCTAAACCAAACCATTTGCCCACCTTTTTTTCCAAATCCCCAGAACAAAGGAGAAAGACTCCTGCACTCTTTGGACATTCACAGACAATTACGTTACTACTTGGATAAAACTAAGGCTTTCAGAAACTCTGACCAGCTCTTTGTAGCCTATGCTGCAGGATCACAAGGAAAAGCTATCTCAAAACAGACCATTTCAAAATGGATAGGACCTTGCATACGTTTCTGCTACACGCATCATGGGAAACTGGTACCTGCTAGCATTAGGCCCCACTCCACCAGGACTACAGCTACATCAGGAGCCTTTCTCAGGGGGGTGCCAACCAAGGATATTCTGGAAGCTGCAACTTGGAGTTCAGTGCACACCTTCACCAAACACTATCACTTACCTGTATATTCTAAGACTAGAGCTGGCTTTGCCACTGCAGTTTTGCAGGGCCTACTAGCTTCTTCTAACCCTGTTTAACTCCACCACCCATCCTTAGCTTTGGGATTCAACCCAAGTGTGATGACTGCAGCGGGGTAACACGATGAACATAGTACAGTTTTGTACCTACCATAAATGTAGATGTTCGAGTGTTCTCCCTGCTGCAGTCCAGGTTACCCTCCCTCCATCCCCTCTGAACTAGCTGAACTTATCTATACCACTCTATCCTATACAACCTCTGTGGTGTATTTGCTTGTGACAGAAAGTATTGTTTTATTTTTACTTGTATATTTTTATATAGCAATATGTATTGCCTACCTATTGGGGGCACCTGACATCTGGGGCAAGAAAAACTGAAGAAAATGGCGTTGGATGCCTCTTGTATACCCCTGGTGCACTGACATCAGGGAGGAAGCAACAGCAACCGACGCCGGACCAAGACTTTGGAACTCTGGCCGACTGCGGGACCGCCTGACGGCAGGATAACCCAAGTGTGATGACTGCAGCAGGGTGAACACTCGAACATCTACATTTATGGTAGGTACAAAACTGTACTTTCCGGAAGTCCCAAGGAGCTTTCCAGAACACACGTAGTGAACCCCCCCCCCCTCCAGGGGCAGAGGAGGGGGTAATAATGGAAGACGCCGCCCCGGCGTCAGAGGAAGTCCGCAAAACCAGGGAGACAGGGATCACTTCCTTGGTAAATCCTGTCCTGAAAGGAGGCCCGACTGTCCTACTCTAGAGGCAGTCGGGGGTTGCTTGTCTTTGTATCCGGATGCCTGGCTAGGAATTACAAAAGATTCTTGGGTACAAAGCATTGTTACCAGAGGTTACATCATCCCATTCTTAGAAAACCCACCTGTTTGAAAGAAAATCCCAGAAGTTCCACCCAGTCTCAGGGGTCAAGCAGCCATAGAAATCCAGAGGCTGCAGGAAAAGAGTCATCCAGCCAGTCCCAGCAGACCAGATAGGATCTGGAGCTTACTCCAGATTCTTTTTAGTTTCAAAGAAAACAGGGGACTGGAGGCCCATCATGGACCTCAGCAGACTCAACACATTCATAAAGAAGGAGAAGTTCCAAGTGGTCACGCTTTAGTCGATCCTCCCGTTCCTAGGAATGGGCGATTGGATGTGCCCTATAGATGTTCTTCGTGTTTCACTTTTGCAGTCATTACATTTGGATTATCTGCTTGCAGGTTGCCCTCAGTCGGCCTGATTTAACAAAGTTTTGGGTCCTGCATCGGTTGCTGTCCCTTCTATGACATCAGGGGTATAAAACAAGCAGCCGACGCCATTACATCAGTCTTTCTTGCCATGTGGTGCCCGAAGCAGAAGCAGTTCGCAAGTGCCGGTCGGCTGACTCCTGAAATTTTCATTTTCGGGTTTCAGAACCGAAGTCTTCAACTAAAGCTAAGTACCCCATTGTGGAAACTTTTTCTTGCTCCTTACCAATGTCAGTAAAAGTTGTTAATTGCATTACTTGTGGAAAGCAAATACCTCATAAAGATTTTCATTCGTACTGTATTCCTTGCCTAGGCCCTGACCACGACGTACCTTGCTGTCGGTTTTGTGCTTTATTTAATCAGCGCACTGTTCGTCGTCTGTATATTTTCGCCTCTAAATATTTTGGTTCTCTGTTTAATTATCCAGGAATGTCATCGGTTAGCCATCCTACTACCGGGATTCCGAAAAAATGCAAAGATAAAGACTAGAGACAGGCCGCCGAGGTCCAAAACTGCCGATGACGCTTTTCCTAAGCCAGTCGCCAGTTCGACTGTACTCAGTGAGGCGCTTTTGCAGTCCCTGATACCCGCTACTTCTGATTCACAGGCATCTATTGAGACCCATTCGGAGTCTGGTATGCCGCGAGATGCTTCAACTATGGAACCTGCGGATGTGTCTACCTTGGATGGGTCTGGAGCCGCTGTGCAGGCACTGGCTTTTGAGGGTGTATTCAGGCCTACGGACTTGCATATTAAATCAACACTTCCTTCATTACTTAGGCCTAAATCTCAATCAATGTCTAAAAAACCGACACCCAGGCCACATCCTCAGGCCTCTATGTCTAAAAAACAAATGATAGGAATGGCTGAAGATCTAATAACTCTAATCAGGGGTAGCCACCCCCCCCTTTCTAAGAGGCCTAGGACTGAAGTTGATTATGTATCTTCTGATCAGGATTCTGTTTTTTCTGACTCTTCTGATGATCTGGATTTGCCCTTACATACTTATGAGGATTCTGATGCAGAGGACTCTATTCCCTCTGCTTCCCCTCCTGAGGATTTTTCTTTTTTGGAAACCTTACATACTCTAAGGAAGCATTTCCACTGGGAAAGCCAGGATTTCTCTGATTCAAAAAAGAAGCTTAGGGATTCCCTTCTCCTACCTCAGCATAGGCCTTTATCTATTCGTCCTGTACTAGACATTGTTGATGCTTTCTCGGAATCTAGTTTGGCCCCTGATTCCCTACCTCCTGCTCCCAGAAAACCTGACAGATACTACTGGGTCCCTGAGTCCCACAAGTTCCTTTTCAAAAATCCTATTGCAGATCCAGAGACTATTTCACAGGGGCCCAAGAGCATTAAGGCTTCTACTGCTAAAAATCCTACCCCTTCTGATAGAGACTCCAGGGCATTGGATAGATGGGGTAAGAAGGTTTACACTTCTGCAACCTTGGCCACTAGGGCATTAAACTGCCAGTTTTATATGTTAAAATATCAGCAACATGTTATTGGACTGCTTAAACAGAAAATGATGTTGATTCCTGACTGTGTGGAAAATAAAGAATTACAGGATTTAATGCATTCTGCCGAACAAGTTGAAAAACATACTTTGCAATGTGGTTTTGATTCATTAGAGCCCTCTTGCAGGGCTGCTGTTACTGTGTCTGTGCTCAGAAGGCATGCTTGGCTTAAGGAGCAATCTTTGCCTGATCATGTTAAAGCTAAATTGTTGGATGCTCCTTTAAATCAGGACCGCCTGTTTGGCAACAAGGCTGAGGGAGTTCTTAAAAAGATGGAAGATAAAGCTAAATCTGTGCAAACTGTTAAAAGATTGTTTTACAAGTAGGCACTGGCCCTCTAAGAATTGGTCCTTTCCAGCCCCTTCCAGGTCTTCTCAAGCCAAACCCAGACACAGCAAAACCCCAGGTTTCAGTCCCAGGGGACCAAAAACAGGGGGGGCCCCAAAAAAATGGGGACCCCGGAAACTGTTCAAGCCCTTTTTTTAAAATTTTCCAAACCTCCCCCCTTTGGGAAAGATTTTACAAAGTTGGGAACTTTTACCCAACGGGGTTTTACCCAGGGTCGAACCCCCTTTAAACCCGGGGTGGCCAGCCCTCCCCCAAACAGGGGGAACCCAAAAAAAGCTTTCTTTTTTAAAAGGGGGCTACCTGGCCAGAAGAAAAAGGGACAATTTCCCCAAAGACCCTGGCCAGAAAAGAAATTAGGGCCCCTGGCCTTTTCTCTAAAATTTTTGGGTTTAAAATTAAAATTTCTGACCAATTTCTTCCATTGGAAAGATCCGGGTTGAAATAAAAAAAAACCCAATCCCTTGGGAACTTGCGGGAAATCAGTTAAAAGCGGGCAAAATTCAGCTCGACCCCCCTTTGGCTTTCTCCCCCAAAGGGGACCAAAGTTACTCCGTTTTTTTTTGGAAAAAAAATTTCAAATTCCCTCCGGATTTTAAACGGGCGAAAAAGGACAATTTTAACAGGCCGTAAAATTCAACTTTTGGCCCCCCTTCCCGCAAAAATTATTTTCCGGGGCAAGCTTGAAACAACCCTCTTCCCAAAAAGAAATTCTTTTGACAGTTTTAAACAATCCAAAAAAACCCTGCTACTAAGAAAAATTCTGCAACCGGGGTTAGGGCCTTCATTTTTTAATTCCATATGAAACTCTTGAAAAAAGGGGTTTTAAAAATTTTGGTTTAACTTTCAAAAGAAAAAAAAAAAAATTTCCTTAATTCCAGCTGATTTCCCTTGGGGGGGGGCAGAGGCCGAAAAAAAGGGGACTCTAACCCCATTTCCCGAACCCCCAAAAACCAGATCATCAGACAGGGGGGTGTCACCTGGGGAAGTTTTGGGGAAATGGAAAAGCAAAACCTGTTCAAAAAAATTTTAAAAATCTTGCAGTTAAAAACCAAATTTTTCCCAGGACCAAAAGGCCCAAACCATTTTGGGGAATAAACCAGGGGAAACATTCAAATTTGCAACAGATGGCAGTAACAAGCCGGGCCCCAAATGCCCCTAAAACCCCCAAAAAAAAATTAAAATAAGGGGCCGGGAAAATAGGACCCCAGGGGAAATAACCAAATTTTCAAATTTGACAACAAAGGGGCCCCAGTGATTTTCCCCCCAAAACAGAAGGTTTTTTAAAACCAAAAAGGGAAAGGGGATCTCTTCCTTCAAAAAAACCTACAGTTTTCCCCCTTGCTTAAAGATCAAAAACAAAAGGAAAACCGGGATATTTTTCCCCAAAAAAAATGGCCCCCCGGGGGTTTTTATTCCATCACCCCCCCAAACCCCCCCCTTTGCTGCTCAGAAAAAACCTTTCTGCACCCCTTCCAACCCTTTCCGGTTTTACACCCCCTTACCACCCTCAGAAACCCTTTGGATTTAATTTTAAGAATAACCTAGATGTTTTATCAAAAAGGGAAAAGATTCTTGCCTGGCCAACCCGGGGATGGCCAGCAGCCCCAGATAAATTTTTACAAATTAACTGAGATGCTTCAGGGGGCCCCAAAAAAGGGTTCAACGGGTTTTCCCCCAGGGCATTTTTTTAAACAAATGGTTTCCCTTTTTAAATTTAGCTACCCCCCGGGGTTTTTTTGCCCCGTAAAAAAAAATTTTAGAAACCCAGACTCCCTACTCTCAAACCCTAAAAGTAAGAGGAGAAACCGGCTGGGTTTTTTTCCAATGAAACCTTGGGGTTTAAATTGCCCTCCAATGATTTACAGTGTATTTTTCCCCCGAAACGACACATTCCATTAACGGGTTCATGGTTTCCAGGAAAAGGCCTCAAGGGGGTCCCTGAGTAGAGCGGATTTCAACCGCAATTTTGGGGGGGCCCCCTTTGGCTTTGGGGGTTTTTTTCCATTTCTCATGCTTAATAAAAAAAGGGCTTTTTAAAAAAAAGTAAATTAAAGAGGAAAATGATGTTTGAGGAACCCCATATTGGTTAAAAAAAACCATTTCCCTTTGCAAATAAAATTGTTAACGGGGCCCCGGGTCCCAATTACCTTTTTTTGGAAACCCACCTAGGGAATTTCCCTTTTTTCCAAAGGAGACAACATTTTTGGCATTTTGGGGATGGGGGCCCCAGTTGCTTTTCATACCCTTTAACGCTAATCGGGTTTTTTAAGGGACCCCCCTTCCCATGGGCCCTTTCCCCAAAATATATCCCGGGCCCCAGGACTGATTGGGACCCAGTAACTTTTTAGTCAATGGCCCAGAACAACAGGGGGTTCCCTTGAGCCAGTTTGAACCATTGTGACAATTTTTTAAGCTTGAGTTACTAAACCCGGGGGTTTTTATCAACTTTTCCATGGCGGGGGACCATTTTTCCCAATCCGGGATTTTTCAAAAAAATAACCATTTAAGAGGCGGGACTCAACAAAGGGAACTGGGAGGAAGGTTTGTATATATTTTTTAGGGGGAAATTTTTTCCCCATAGTTTGCAAAAACTAGTCGGCTTTATTTTTTCCCAAATCCGGGGACCACCTTTTGGAAAACCCATTTTACCACTTTTTCAAACCTTGTAAGGCAGTTCAGAGTTTTAGGGGGTTTACCTTCAAAAAACCCCACACCTTTATTGTGCGGGTTTTTGCTTTGGGGGGGCCCTTACCGAGCACGAGATTCAGGGAAAACTGTTTTTTTCCCCTTTTGGGGGGGGGCGAACCGCCAAGGATTTTGGCAATTCTTTTCAGGTATTTTGTCTTTTTGGACTAATTTACATTTGGGGAATTACCGGGTTTCCCTAAAAAAAAAGAAACCTTTTTACCTTTTCCCAAGGGGGAGAAATTTTTAGGGTTTTTTTTTAAAGACGTACCCCCCGGGGGAGCTCACTTTGTAGCTTTCCCGAAGGAGGGGGGTCCCCAACGGGACCTCCTTTGGAGGTTTGGGGTCTTGGTTTTTTTGGGAAAATTTTCCAGACCTAATTTAAAGAAGCAAAAGGGTTCTCATTTTCCCACCGGGCTTTTAAAGGATTACCTCGTTTTAATTGAAAGTTTTAAATTTTCCTTTTTTCCAGGGGGGGGAAATTTCCATGGATTGAGGTCTACACCAAATAACTTTTTCTGGGCAGATCCCCATTTTTATGACGGCCAGATGCCCCCTTTGGGATGGTAAGTTTTCCTACATTTGATTTTATAAATTCTAGGAACCTCTTTTGGGACTAGTGTCCCTCTATTTTTGGGAGAAAAAATTTATTTTTTTTTTAAAAATTTCCATCTGGGGGGGGGTTTTTTTTGGGATGGTCTTCATTAAAAACTGAAGGACCCACGGGAAAAAACCTGAGGGGCCCCCCGGGAATCGAAACGAACCCCCTTTTGGGCCCAAGGGGGCTGGAAGGATAAGGTTGCGGGGGCCCCCTGAACCGGGTTTCGTTCCAAAATTAATTTTTGTAAAATTTTGGGGGGTTTTGGGTTTTTTTTTGTGAGTAGCATTACTTTTATTTCTTATCCCTTGTGATACCTATGGAGGTGGGTTTGTCTTTGACCCTTTCCAAAAAGGCACTAGGGGGAAAGCCTTTCCAATATCCGCCCAGGGTGACAGGTGCAACCCAAACATCGGGCTTTGCATATCATCCCAAGCTGACAGGCATTGATTTTGAATGACACCAGTACTTGCCAATTGTTGAAATTGATCATCTTGTCTTCAATTTGGCATCATTCTTGGTGAGGGTAAGATGCTTCAAGGTCAGGGCAAGCCTGGGCTACATGCTCAGGAGTTTTTTGTCTTTTTCATTTGGGGGGGAACCCCGGTCATTCACACCAGCATGGACTGACTAAAAAATATTTGTACTTGCCTTAGTGACCCGAGTGCTTGTGTTATGTGGCGGATCCTAGCACACAGGCTGCTCACCGTGACCCCCCCTTTTTCAGCCGGGGGCGGGGCGCCCGTGTGCCTGACCAACAAATGTATCAGGGTGTTGTTTAGTCTTGGGCTTTCTGTTTCACACTGGCTTTGTGAGATATGTGTTTCCGGTTTTTTTTTGTCGGCTGCTTGGGTGTCTGCTTTGAGGTCTCTGCCGCAGATCTTTATTTAGAGCCTCCAGTATGTTTTTTTTATTATGTGTTTGGTTTGCTGTCGGGGAGGTCTATGTGAGACTGGAATTGTAGTGAGGGGGCCCTCCCCTGCTTTTTGGGACTGAGTTGAGAGAGCTTAGCCTCCAGTTTGGCTATATGGTTGCATTTTCACATGTGTTGGAATTTGTTGGGAGGAGGGAGGGTTGTCTGACATGAGGCAGTTGTAACATTGCCTCAAGATTCCCAGCCCCACCGGGGGGAGATTGACAACTGACCTTGGACATGCTAGAATAATATTGGGAATTCCTTTAATTGAAAACCAGGGCCAGTGGGGAGTGAGGGGTAGTGCTTTTTAATTTTTTGTGCTGACTTTATAATTGCTTTAGTGAGCAAGTGCCAGGTAACTTAATGCAATTTTTGGGAACTTAAATGCAAAACGACAAACAGTAACTTTTTTCAAGTGAAAAAGGAAATAAGTACAGTAAGCAATGCAGATATCACTAGTGATCCACAAAGGGCCCGAGAAGCAGTTTTGGGGGAATTAGCCCCGGAAATAACAAGCAAAAAAAAACAAGCATATAAACAAAGCTAGATTCCCGGCCTGGATCTAGTCTATGCTAAACAAAAATTCCCAATTTTGAAAACATTCAAATATTTCCCTATAAACCAACCAGAAATTCCCCGCTCAGAAGGGCAGAGTCCAGCCTCTTCTCCCACAAGAGTGCAGACCCAAACCTTCTTGATGTAAAATAACTGGCCTGAAGGCCAAGTGCTTAACACAGAACTAATACCCTTTAAGAATGACAGGCACTGGGCTCTCAATCAGCAGGTCCCTACTTAGAAGGATGGTTTGTCCTGCCACCACAGTGCATGCCACAAACCTTCCTAATGTAAAACAACTGGTCAAGCCCAAGTGCTTAATCCAAAAAACTTAGAATGATAGCTACACTTTAATCAAGTTACTGCAGTAATAAATACAATTGAATACTTTAGAGAATGCCTGGATTAGTGCTCAAGTTACACAAACAAAGCTAGATCCAGCAGGCCCAATCCAGTCTATGCCACAGCAAACAAGGCGCACAACTTCAGTAAGAAGCAGTTCAGATATGCATGCACTATAAGCCTTCCCCGAAATTCCCAGCTCAGAAGGGCAGAGTCCAGCCTCCTCCCACAAGAGTGCAGACCACAACCCTCTTTAAAGTAAAATAACTGGCCTGAAAGCCCAAGTGCTTAAACCAGAATTAATACACTTTTAGAATAACGGGCACTGAGCCCTCAATCAGCAGTTCCCAACCTAGAAGGATGTAAGCTACCTGTTCTGCCACTACAGTGCAGACCACAAACCCTCTTTCAAAACAACTGGTCCAAGCCCAAGGTTTTAAAACCAAAAAAATGAGTTACACCAAGCAAAAAAAACAATTGAGTACAAAAGATGCAAAAATAAAAAAATAGGTAGAAACACAAGTACAGTAAAAGCAAATTTTTTTTTGAACAAGTGCTGAGATCAAAGAAACAGATTTGAGTGCTGAAACTAGAAAACTGGCTAGTTTAAAAAAAAAAAAGCTAAAAGGCTTCCCCCCAACACAGAAGGGGTTGGGGGGGCAGAAGCCCACAAAAAATCTATACCACTTAACACGAAAAGCAGGGAAAAAAGTTAAATTTTTTTTGATTCTTTTTTACAGTAGGAGTGCCTGAAATCAGAATATGATCTCACTGCACCAGTTGAGTGAGCAAATGAGATGGGCCCAGAAGGAGTATCCAAACACAAATTTACAAGAGGGCAGTTGGGGCCCCTAAGATTAACACCAAAACAAAAACATGGAGGGTGGGGGACTAACAAAAAGAGTGAAAACTTCCAGTTCAGTTAATATTCCTTCCACACAGTTAAAATCAATTTAAATTATTTTTTGAAAAAAAAAGGTATTTAAAATTTTTTATTCCAGTTGAATATAAAATTCTTCCGGGCCCAAAACTGAGGTTTTAAGCAGAAAATATTTCCCCACCCTTAAATGGCAAGGACAGGAAATCAAAAAAGTGACTACCCCACACCTGTTTAGCAAAAAACAAAATTCAGCAAACACTGACTAACCCAGTTCAGCTAAACTTCCACACAGTTAAAATCAATTTAAATACTGTATTTTTGGAAAAAAGAGCAGATAAAGGTACTTAAATTCTTCCCAGTTGAATATACAATTTTTCCAAAATTTCCAAGCCTTTTCAGCTCATTATAACACAGAACCTCCCTCTTCTTCATCCACTGCTCAGGGAGTTCCTCAGAGGGCCAAAATTTAGACCACCCAGGAGAGCTCCAACCCCTCCTGGGACCTTACCCTTTTTCTTGGAGAAACTCACTCACCTCCTTTCCCCGCTACTGCAGACTTAAAATTTCTTTTTTGGAAAACAGCTTTCCTTTTAGCAATCACTTCAGCAGAAGGGATCTGAATTACAGGCCCTTTATGGAGCCTTTCATCATCTTTCATGCAGACAGGGTGTCCCTCAAACCAATTCTTTCCCAATCCACAAAAAAGGGGGAAAGGATACTGCATTCCTTAGATGTGCACATACAACTTTGATTCTACTTGGGCAGGACTAAACCTCAAAGGGAAAACTGAAAAATGCTGGATTTGCTGGGGGGAGAGGGAAGGCTATTTCAAAGCAAACCATTTCCCAAAA
This sequence comes from Protopterus annectens, assembly GCF_019279795.1. Lineage (NCBI taxonomy): Eukaryota > Metazoa > Chordata > Ceratodontiformes > Protopteridae > Protopterus > Protopterus annectens. Next base: position 52,560,468 of record NC_056732.1, read on the forward strand.
AAACCATTGCATTCATTTCTGCTATAAGCACCATGGAAAACCTATCCCCAGGGATCTATCACTCCACCAGGGCTGCATCTACCTCTACAGCCTTTCTCAGGGCCCTACCAGGGACATCCCAGAAGCTGCTACCTGGAGTTCTGTACATACTTTCACCAAGCATTACATTTGCCAATTTTTCTAAATCCAGAGCTGGCTTTGCCACTGAGTCTTGAGGGCCTTATAACTGGCCCCAAGCTATCAAATTTTTCCCAAACCCTAGCTTTGGGAATTTCCCCAAAAGTAATGACTGCAAAGTGAAACATAAAACATATAATTGTGTACACTTACCATAAATGTAGATGTTCATGTTTTATGTTGAGGGGCCCCCCTTTCCCCCCCTAATTTTTTCAACCTTTTTCCTTTCCTTTTTAGTTTTGGTATTTTTTTTTGTTTGGGGGAAAATTTTTGTGTTTTTTTTAATTGCTTCCCTTAGGGGGGCCACACTGGGGGGGAAAAATGTTGAGGTGCCCTTTTTTAACCCTGACAATTGCAGGAAAAAAAACCAGGCCCAAGATTTAATCAGGCCAATGGCACTACCTCAAGCATTCCCTGTTTATGCAATAGGTCCTCAAACTCTCAATGGTTTAAAAAACTTATTCATTCAAAATGGCCCGACCTCCCCCAGATCAGGTTTGGTGGTTGACACCAATTCAATGCCCTTTGGCCCCCCGCCCCAGAGTTTTTTCCCAAATCCGAGGGTTGGCTCACGAGGCATCTAGACCAGTGCTCCTATCTGGGCGAGGCTCCTTGCCTCCCGGGATCAATTTTTCCGGGACACATCAACCTGCTCTGGCTAAAATAAAGCAAGGGGACCAGCTACCCTTTTCGAGCAGAATTGGACACCACCCCTCCCGGTTTTTCGGACAGAAAGCCATCTTAAAACCAGGTTCTGAATTTTGAGAAAAAAAATCCAGCCTCTCATTTTAAAAACTAGGTCCATGGAGCTACGCCCCGATTCCCGGGACACAAAAGGTTTCCAATGGTTACTCTTATGGGTTTCCAACAACTTTCCTGATTCTTAATAATGATTAAGCTTTGCAAAAGGGTTTGGTTTTTGACCCCCACCCGGGTTGAGGGACCTTTGTTTTTCCCGTTCAGTCCGGTGACCACGGCCTTCTCTTTTGGGGGTTTTCAGGGGGACGCCCGGCACCGGTCAAATAGCCAGTTCACACACTTTCTTAGGGTGCTTTTGGCCACATTAAAACTTCCCTTTGGGATTTCAAACAAAGAATGTTTGTTTGGACTCAAAAACAAGTCTTCCCTTTTTCAGTCCTTTGGGAAATTTCTGTGGGTATCCCGCAAACATTCCCCCAAATCCAAATTCCACAAACTGAAAAGGTTCTTTTTCCCCAATGGTTTTCAAAAAATGGAGGTTTTCTAAAGGGGCCACCTTGGCACTGTTTGTTCTCCTTGAATCAAACTTTTGCCCCGTACCGGGGGAACCCCTCCTTTGAGGCCCGGGACTCCTATATCTTTTACCCAACCCCCGATTTACCAGAAACCGTTAAGGGGTTCGAGGGGGGGGTTTTTTTTTTTTAAGGCCCCCCCCCCCCCCCGGCCCTCCCCCCCCCCCCCCCCCCCCCCCCCCCTTAGCTACTAAACCCACCCCAAAAATTTGGTTTTTTCAAACCCTGACAAGGGGAAAAAAAAGTTCCCACCCCCGGAAAAGGGACTTTTTTTTAATCCTTCCAAAAATTTTCCTTTCCAAAAAGTGTGGTTCGAGAAAAAATAGGGGCCCCCCACAAGCAAACAAACAACAAGCATATAAACAAAGCTAGATTCAGCAGGCCTGGATCTAGTCTATGCTACAGCAAACAAGGTGTACCAATTTCAGTAAGATACAGTTCAAATATTCTGGCACTATAAACCTTTAACCAGAAATTCCCAGCTCAGAAGGGCAGAGTCCAGCCTCTTCTCCCACAAGAGTGCAGACCACAAACCTTCTTGATGTAAAATAACTGGCCTGAAGCCCAAGTGCTTAAACCAGAACTAATACCCTTTAAGAATAACAGACACTGGGCTCTCAATCAGCAGTTCCCAACTTAGAAGGATGAAAGCTACTTGTCCTGCCACCACAGTGCATGCCACAAACCTTCCTAATGTAAAACAACTGGTCTGAAGCCCAAGTGCTTAATCCAAAAGACTTAGAATGATAGCTACACTTTAATCAAGTTACTACCAAGCAGTAATAAATACAATTGAATACTTTAGAGAATGCCTGGATTAGTGCTCAAGTTACACAAACAAAGCTAGATCCAGCAGGCCCGAATCCAGTCTATGCCACAGCAAACAAGGCGCACCAACTTCAGTAAGAAGCAGTTCAGATATGCATGCACTATAAGCCTTCAACCAGAAATTCCCAGCTCAGAAGGGCAGAGTCCAGCCTCTCCTCCCACAAGAGTGCAGACCACGAACCCTCTTAATGTAAAATAACTGGCCTGAAAGCCCAAGTGCTTAAACCAGAATTAATACACTTTTAGAATAACGGACACTGAGCCCTCAATCAGCAGTTCCCAACCTAGAAGGATGTAAGCTACCTGTTCTGCCACTACAGTGCAGACCACAAACCCTCTCAGTGCAAAACAACTGGTCCGAAGCCCAAGTGTTTAAACCAAAAGGCTTAGAATGAGTTACACCAAGCAGTAATAAATACAATTGAGTACTTTTAAGATGATGCAAAAGTAAAAAAAGTAGGTAGAAACACAAGTACAGTAAAAGCAGATTATTTTTTTTTTCTGAACAAGTGCTGAGATCAAAGAAACAGATTTGAGTGCTGAAACTAGAAAACTGGCTAGTTATAAGAAAAAAAAACTAAGCTAGAAGGCTTCCCTCCAACACAGAAGGGCTTGGGGGCTCAGAAGCCTACAAATAGTCTATACCACTTAACAGGAAAGTCAGGAAACAAGCTTAAATTTTTTTTTTTTTTTTTTCCCAGATGCTCTCTTTGTACACAGTAGGAGTGCCTGAAATCAGAATATGATCTCACTGCACTCAGTTGAGTGAGCAAATGAGATGGGCCCAGAAGGAGTATCCAAACACAAATTTACAAGAGGGGCGGGCAGTTGCAAGGCCACTAAGATTAACACCAAAACAAAAACATGGAGGGTGGGTGGGACTAACTGAAGAGCAGAGTGAAAACTTCCAGTTCAGTTAATATTCCTTCCACACAGTTAAAATCAATTTAAATACTGTATTTTTTGAAAAAAAAGAGCAGATAAAGGTACTTAAATTCTCTTATACGTCCAGTTGAATATAGCAAGTTCTTAGCCGGCCAAAGCTGAGGTTTTTAAGCAGAAAATATTTCACACTGTACCACTTAAATAGGCAAGGACAGGAAATCAAAGAATGTGACTACCCCCACACCTGTAATTACTAGCAAATAACAAAATTCAGCAAACACTGACTAACTTCCAGTTCAGCTAATATTCCTTCCACACAGTTAAAATCAATTTAAATACTGTATTTTTTGGAAAAAAGAGCAGATAAAGGTACTTAAATTCTCTTATACGTCCAGTTGAATATAGCAAATTCTTAGCCGGCCAAAGCTGAGGTTTCCAAGCCTCAGCCATTTCAGCTCATTATAACACAGAACCTCCCCTCTTCTGTCATCCACTGCTCAGGCAGTTCCTCAGAGGGGCCAAAAATTTGAGACCACCCAGGAGAGCTCCAACCCCATCCTGGGACCTTACCTTTGTCTTGGAGAAACTCACTCTACCTCCTTTCGAGCCAGCTGCTACTGCAGACTTAAAATTTCTTTCTTGGAAAACAGCTTTCCTTTTAGCAATCACTTCAGCTAGAAGGGTATCTGAATTACAGGCCCTTATGGCAGTGGAGCCTTTCATCATCTTTCATGCAGACAGGGTGTCCCTCAGAACCAATTCTTTCCCAATCCACAGAATGAAGGGGAACGGATACTGCATTCCTTAGATGTGCACAGACAACTTAGATTCTACTTGGACAGGACTAAACCTCAAAGGAAATCTGAGCAACTGCTGGCGGCATTTGCTGCAGGGGCAGAGGGGAAGGCTATTTCAAAGCAAACTATTTCCACCTGGATAAACCATTGCATTCATTTCTGCTATAAGCACCATGGAAAACCTATCCCCCAGGGTATCATACCTCACTCCACCAGGGCTGCATCTACCTCTACAGCCTTTCTCAGAGGCGTCCCTACCAGGGACATCCTAGAAGCTGCTACCTGGAGTTCTGTACATACTTTCACCAAGCATTATCATTTGCCAATTTTCTCTAAATCCAGAGCTGGCTTTGCCACTGCAGTCTTGCAGGGCCTTATAACTGGCCCCAATGCTATCTAAATTCCTCCTACCAATCATAGCTTTGGGAATCTACCCAAATGTAATGACTGCAACAGTGAAACATGAAGAACATAGTACAGTTGTGTACACTTACCATAAATGTAGATGTTCGAGTGTATTCACTGTTGCAGTCCTGGTTACCCTCCCTCCAGCCCCCTAACTTCTTTTGGCTGTACCTCTACTTTCCTTTACTCTGCTTATAAGCCTTTTTTGTGTATTTGCATTTTTGTTGGAGGTATATCTTTGTGCTTTTATGTTTAATTGCTTCCCATTAGGGGGCACCTGACATCTGGGGCAGAAAAACTGATGTGATGGTGTCGGCTGCTTGTTTTATACCCCTGACAACCTGATGTCATGGAAGAAGGGACAGCAACCGGCGCAGGACCCAAGACTTTAATCAGGCCAACTGAGCGCTACCTGCAAGCATATAACCCAAATGTAATGACTGCAATAGTGAATACACTCAAACATCTGCATTTATGGTAAGTGTACACAACTGTACTATCATATCAAAATGGCCAGACCATCCCAGAGATCATTTGCGTTTCCGGCTGGGAGTCTGTCACTACCAATTCCAAGCACTGCCCTTTGGCCTCACAACAGCCCCCAGAGTATTTACCAAATGCACGGCAGTGGTTACGGCTCACTTGAGGCATCTAGGATTCCGAGTGTCTCCGTATCTGGACGACTGGCTCCTTACCGCCGCCTCCAGGCGTCAATTCTGTCCAGGGATCACACACTCAATCTCTGCTCTCAGGCATAACTATAAATTTTGACAAGTCTGCGTTGTCGCCGTCGCAGCGTATCTCCTTTATCGGAGCAGAATTGGACACCACCACTGCCACGGTAAAATTGCCTCTGGACAGAATAGCCACTCTTCGAAACCAGGTATCTGACATTTTGCAGAGAAAAAAAATACCAGCCTCTCAAGTATTGAAACTGCTAGGTACCATGGCAGCTACGCTCATAGCAGTTCCTCTGGGGTGTATGCACATAAGGTTTCTTCAATGGTTACTCTTCACCCAGTGGTCTTACCAACAACTTCCAGTGTCATTCTTAATAATGATTACAGACTCTTGCAAGAAGGATCTTCGTTTGTGGTTGGTGGTTGACCAGCCACCAGGTTACAGTAGGTCGACCATTTGTTTCTCCCCCGCTGTCAGCCACGGTGACCACGGACACTTCTCTGATAGGGTGTGTGGGGGGGGGCTTTTTCAGGGAAGAGCTGCCCAAGGCACCTGGTCGGAAATAGAATCACAGTTGCACATCACTATTCTGGAGCTGAGAGCGGTGCTTTTGGCGTTGCAGCACTTACACAACTCTCTTCCTTTGGGGACGATTGCAATACAGACAGACATGTCTCTGTGGTCTGGTACATCAACAAGCAAGGGGGAGCCAAGTCTTACCCTTTGTCGAGAGGCCTTGAGAATTTGGCTGTGGGCAGTATCCACGCAACACATATCCCGGGGAAATCCAACATGATCGCGGACAAACTGAGCAGAGCCATTCTGTTACCACACGAATGGTCTCTCAAAGACGAGATTGCGGAGATGATTTTCTGCAAATGGGGCCAGCCTTGCTGCGAGCTGTTTGTATCTCCTATGAATGCCAAATGCAGAAGCTACTTTGCCCTGAATCCCCCACCAGGGGACAGCCCAAGGGACTCGCTCGTACACGATTGGTCCCCGGGACTCCTATATGCTTTTCCACCAACTCCCCTGATTCCGAAGAAAGCCAGAATCCTGGGAAGGACTGTAATCTTAATAGCCGCTTTTTGGCCTCGACAGATTTGGTTTCCCTTCTTTCGACACTATCAGTTGGAGGAACCTTGGATTCTGGACCCAGTTCCAGATCTGCTGACACATTCATCAGGGGCCCTCCATCTCTCCCTTCGTTCCCTCAGACTGACAGCTTGGCTACTCCGATTCCCAACCTAGCCAGGTCACACGACTTTTCTTCAGAGGTACAGCATATTCTTGTATCTTCACATAAAGCTTCCACTAGAAAGTTGTATGCCAACAAATGGAAGTGATTTGCTTTTTGAACCTCCCAGAATAACATTGATCCTTGCGTTGCCCCGATTGCTAGTATTCTGGAATTTCTGTCTAAGTTTTTTCATGCTGCCGCTATGAATTCAGTTGGCTGCAATTTCGAATTTCCACCTTGAATCTGTAGGTTCTAACCTAATGTCTCAGACTATGGAGGGTCTTTCTTAAAGGGTACCATTCATCTTAGGCCATCTGTTAGACAACCTTTTACTCCCTGGAATCAAACTTTTGTGCTGTCACGGATTATTCTCCCTCCCTTTGAGCCTGCATCGTCCTGCCATTTAAAATTCCTCTCTTGTAAAACAATTTTCTTGGTAGCCTTTACCTCAGCACGTAGAGTGTCCGAGCTTCAAGCCCTAGCTACTAAACCACCATATTTGGTGTTTCACCCTGACAGAGAGTCACTGAGGACTAATCCTTCATTCCTTCCAAACGTGTGTTCCGAGACTAGCCTAAGTCAAACTGTCGAACTTCCAACCTTTTTCAGTAACCATTCTAACAAGTTGGAGTACATGTTGCATAAGCTTGATGCTTACAGACAATTGAGATTCTGTTTGGACAGAACAAAGGAATTTAGGAAATCTGAATAACTCTGTTTCTCATGCTGATACTAAGAAAGGGCTACCAGTATGAAAAGTTACCCTTTCCAAATGGTTAACTGACTGCATTAAATTTACATTTATTTTATTTATTTATTTATTTAAAAAGGAAGTTTCATTGCTCACCAGTGGGAGTGGGGAGCCTTGAGCAGCCTATCTGCCCTTGAAGGAGTGACCTCAGCACAAGAATCTGTAGTAATTGGCTGTTTTGGGCCATTTCTAGCTCTTTGAAGTTCCCTGCATAAAAAACCTGCCTAGGCGAGGTTTTTTCGCTTATACTACTCAGCTACAGCTCCTCGTGGTCCTGCAGAGTGGTGCTAGCAGCGGAGAAAAGAAAAGAGTGACTGCTATCCAGATTTAAGTATATTTTTCTGTCTCTACCTGTGCAACCGTCTTTTCTCGCTGAAAAGAGAGCTACACTGCTGTTTAAACTGTTCTAAGCTGTTTTTTGTGTCCTCATTACCTGCACTTGCTAAATAGTTTGTTTGCTGTGTTTTTTTAACTGCCGAGGCTGCCCACTCAAGTGCACTAGCCTGTGCATAAAGTATACTGTGAATTATCTGCTGTTTACCTAAAAAAAGAAAAAAAAAAAAAAAATATCATTGTTTCCCGCCTTTCCTAGACTAGAATAATCCCCATACAGGCTTTGCTGTATTCGGGACTCTTGGATAGCTCCTGTGTTGCCCATTTTCCTTACTTGTACAAAAGGAAGTTTCATTGCTCACCAGTGGGAGTGGGGAGCCTTGAGCAGCCTATCTGCCCTTGAAGGAGTGACCTCAGCACAAGAATCTGTTGTAATTGGCCGTTTTGGGCCATTTCTAGCTCTTTGAAGTTCCTTGCATAAAAAACCTGCTGTAATGCGGCTTTGCGCGATTGTGCGCATAGCGCAGCAGCGGTCAACTGGGTTTAAACTATTCCCGGCTCCACAAAGTCTGCTCTTCACTTTTTCCCTTAGAACTGCTCTAGTCTCTCAAATTAAACACCCTATACTCAATGTAAGGCCCAGCACTTGCAGAAAAAGCAATTTTACTATTTAGCACTAATAAACTAAAAGCACTACATCCTCATAGACTCTTTGCGGTCACCTCGTCCCCCATTGGTCCTTTTAATTCAGTGAAAAGAGATCCCTATATTACTCTAGCATGTCCAAAGGGCAGTTAATGGTTTCCTCTCCAGTCCAACTGGTAAATCTGGGAATCCTGAGGCAATGTTACAACTGCCACATGTACACGGACAACCCTTTCCTCCTCCAAATAGGCTCAAATATATGTGAGAGATGCAATTTTATAGCCAAACTGGAGGCTGAACTCTCTCAACTCAGAACTGGTGTAACCAGTCAGGAGGAGAAGGTAACCTCACAGAACACAAATCCAGTCTCACATAGTCCTACAACATCAGCAAGCCAAACACATAAAGACACAAAAACATACTCGGAGGCTCTAAATAAAAATCTGCCAAAGCAGCAGAGACCTCCAAAGCAGACATCCAAGCAATCGCTACAACAGAACAACTCACGTGCAACACACAGTTCACAAAGTCAGTGTGCCAAGCAGTCACAGCCCTTAAGGCTAAACAACACACCTGATACACTTGTAATAGGTGATTCTATAGTCAGACACACTGATGTCCCGCTCACCAGGCTGAACAAAGAGAAGGTCACAGTGAGCTGCCTGTCGGGTGCTAGGATCCGCCACATAACGCAAGCACTCAGGTCACTCCAAAGTAAGCACAAATATGACTCGGTCATAGTACATGCTGATGTGAATGACCTGAGACGTACCTCCCTCGAATAAATGAAAAGAGACATAGAGGAGCTCTCTGATCAAGTAGCCCAGGCCGGTATGACCCTGACCTTTAGTAGCATACTACCCTCACCTAGAATGATGCTGCAGTACAAAGACAAAATGATTGATTTTAACAATTGGCTAAAATTTTGGTGTCATTCAAAGGGGATCCAGTGTCTGTCATCCTGGGATGACATGCTCAACAAGCCACGTTGCTTCACTAGGGATGGCTTGTACCTGTCACCCCTGGGTTCTCGGATATTGGCGAAGGCTCTTGCCACCCCCATAGTGCCTTTTTTAGGCAAGGCTCAAAAGACAAACCCACCTCCATAAACAGCACAATGAACAAAAAACTAAGGGTAATGCTGCTAAACGCCAGAAGTCTAAACCTCAAGATGCATGCACTCGAAGCTCTCCTCAGCATGGAGAACATCGAAATATGTGCAGTGACAGAAACCTGGTTCAAGGCTCCAGAGAGCACCCCAGCACTACCAGGTTATACCTCATACCATGCATTTCGGCCCCAAAACTCTGACCGAACCACAAAAGGAGCGGGGGAGTATCCATTTTTATCAAGGATACTCACACCTCCAGGTTAGTGGCGTTTCACGAAGCATCGGAGACCATCCATGTGCAACTAATAGTGGGCAAAACTGCGTTTCAGTTTATAGCATGCTACAGACCACCCTCTCAAAATCAGGAAGCCCACTCGGCTTTTCTGAAAACATTGGAGAACATGAAGATCTCTCCAAACACCACCATATTGGGTGATTTCAACTACCCAAACATAGACTGGGAGCATTACTCAAGCCCCAACACCCTAGCCCAAAGGTTCGTGGAATTTATAAACTCAAACGCCATGGAACAGCTAGTCACCACCCCCACAAGAGTGGATAACATACTCGACCTGATCATCACCAACATGGGGACTCTGTGCTCCATACCAGAAGTAAACCCCTCATTGGTAAGATCAGACCACAAATTAATCTCACTAGACATCCAAAGCCCCTCCCCACCCCCAGCCCAGAAAACCACAGTGAAAAACTTCTCAGAAGCGAACTTCACACTTCTCAAAACAGAGGTGGAATCCTTCAAGACCCCCGGGCCAAGGGAAACTACGCCCAAACAGCTGAATCCTATATAAATGCATTCTATGGACACCTCCAGGAATGCATGGATCATGCTATCCCAAACAAAACCAAGACCCAATCATCCAAAGGCAGGCGTCCAGCCTGGTGGACCCCAGCCATAAACAAGCTATACAACAGAAGAAGGAAGCTACTACATGATAGAGCAAAATCCCTAAAAGGGAAGGCATCTCTGATCAGTACTAGCAAAAAATTACGATCCCTCATAAAATCCTCAAAGGCAAACTTCGAGAAAAAAATTGCACAAAACACTAAGGATAATCACAAGGCTTTTTTCAGCTATGTTAGGAACCTGGGGTGCAACTCCCAGATTTGCTTAGAGTTAATTCTAAATGACAAAAAATTCACGGAACCCACAGACATTGCCAACATCCTGGCAGACAGGTTTAGTGCAAACTTCTCCCCCCCCCCCCCAAAAGAGCAAATATCTATCCCAGCAGAGTGTAGCCCCCCCCCAGCATCTCAGATGCTCAGGTGAAAGACGCCCTCTCCAAAGCAAAAAACACTGCATCAATGGGACCGAACGGTGTCCCGGGCTGCGTACTACATGAACTCCAAGAAGAATTAAATCCTCATATAAAAATGCTGTATAATCTCAGCCTTACTACAGGATATGTACCCAATGAATGTCATACAGCAACAGTGGTCCCTCTCCACAAAGGTGGTGCCTCAACGTACCCTGGAAGCTACCGCCCCATAAGCCTGACTAGCCTAGTCTGCAAGGCTATGGAGAGGATCATCATGGAACTCATAAACAATGACATTGGGGACCTACAGACACTGGATCCTACCCAATTCGGCTTTGTAAAGGGCAGATCCTGCCTCTTGAACCTGGTCGACTTCTTTGAATCCGTCACCAAGGCCATAGATGAAGGGAAGGTAGTCCACACAGCCTATCTGGACCTTGCTAAAGCATTTGACACAATACCCCACTCAGGCATCATAGATAAGCTATCCAGCCTAAATATAAACCCCTGTGTCACAAGATGGGTTGCAAACTGGCTCAAAAACAGAACCCACAGAGTCCAAATTGCTGGTGCCATGTCTGACTCAAAACTTGGTCACAAGTGGTGTCCCACAGGGCTCAGCCCTGGGGCCTCTCTTGTTTGGTATATATTTCTCCGAGGTACAGGCTAACACGGAAGGACTGTGGCTGGCCAAGTTCGCAGATGACTGCAAACTGGGAGCCATAATAGACTCTCCAGCTGACACAAGCATCCTTCAAAAAAGTCTCACAGAGACGAATAACTGGTGCCAGAGCCACAGACTAAAGCTTAATGCCAAAAAGTATATAGTCATACCCTTTGGCAAAAACAAAGTACCCACAAATTATCACATAGGAGGAAACCCATTAAGCACGGAGGAAGTAATCAGGGATCTGGGAACCCAGGTTGATAGTAATCTCTCCTTTGACAACCACATTGCCAAAGTGGTTAGAAAAACCTTCTACATAGCCCACCTTATCATGAAAGGATTCACATCTAGATCAAAGGAGGTCATAGTGCCCCTTTATGCAGCCCTAATTAGGCCCATAATAGAATACAATTCCCCTTTTGGAATGTACCTAAACCGACACTTGCAGCAACTAGAAAGACCCCAAAAGTACCTCACAAAAAGAGTCCAGGGACTCAAACAGATGCCATAGACGGCTCTGTTAAAAAAAAACTCCAGCTCTACTCAGTTGCGTACCACTTACTTAGAGGCGATCTATGCCTGACATATAAAGCTATGTCCAACCCAGAATTAATGAACTTGCTCCACCTCAGAAAATCCAAATCCCTTAGAGCTACACGCTTGTGGGATCTGAACCTCAGCACAGAAATAAACAGAACATGTTGGAGGTACAGATTCATAACCCAGAGGCTCCCCTTGCTCTGGAATAAAATCCCAGTCCATGTTAGACAAAGCCCCTCACTGACTCTCTTCAAGAAAAATCTTGATGAGTGGATGGGGGATCGTAGGTTTACCCCGGGGATTACTTCAGTGTCATTACTAGACAGAGGCACGGTAAACTAACCTTAGTAAGGGCTCGGTAAACTCGAATCAAAGGGTGGCGAAAGCCAAACGCACTTGGGCTAGGCTTGTAAATGCCTCAGGGCAGATAGCCTAGTATGAACCTATGAACCTATTTGTTAACCAGGAAAGTCCAACTTGGAACAAAGGCAATTTTCAGTGGAGGTCTGGGGAGAAATGCCCCAGATGCATGTCTTTGTAATGTGAGAGGAAACCGAAGCACCCAGAGGAAACCACATGAACGCAGGGAGGACATGCAGACTCCGCACAGAAGGCACGCCAGCCGAGAATCGAACCGGAAAACCTCTTGCTGTGAGGCGACAATGCTACAGCTGCACCACTGCGCCGTCCATACATACTCCTCAGCGAACCAACCATTAGAGCATGGTGTGAAAGCGCATTCCACTAGGGCTGTTTCCACCACTTCTGCTTATGCGGCTCGATTGCCTTTGGACACTGTATATGTGCAGCTGCCCCTTGGTCTAAGCCGCATACCTTTATCACTCATTACAAAGTGGACATGGCCTCCAGGGACAGGGTTTCCTTTGGTTCCACTGTCCTCAGGAATATACTCCTGTGAGCCACCCAGGATTAGGGTGCTTGGGACACTACCCATGTGTAAGAATGAATGGTGAGATTGAACATCTTCACATAAAGAAGTTATGTTCTTACCATAACGTTCAATGTGAGTTGTTCATCTCGTCTTCATTCTTACATTCCCACCTGCCTTCCCCCTCCAGGCTCTCGAAGAACGAGCAAGACTTATAGTCTGGTGGGTCTTATGTGACTTCTTACTCCGGTTGGAGTATATGTTGTGTTATATCTGTTACATGCTGGTGTCAGCAAACTAGATCTGAGGTAGGACAGAGAGAATCATGGGATAGGGACTTGGCCTCGAGCTACTCTGAGATCTTCAGTTTGTGAAAGTGGCCGACTCTGAGCCGATGGATCAGCTCCGAACCCATGTGTAAGAATGAAGGTGAGATGAACAACTCACATGGAACGTTATGGTAAGAACAGAACTTTTTTCTGTTTGTCTTCACTCAGCACCTTCTTAGAGACCCAATGTCAGAAGCTTTTGCCCCATGCCAAGATACAAGATTGTGCTTCTCCAGGACATCTCACAAGAAAAAAATTGAGGCCTAGGGCTGACTCTATACAGGCTGATTCCGACACATCTGCTGAGGCTACAAAACTTATGATGTTATGTAGTCCAATCTCACCTACATTCTTACCTGTGGGTTCAGAGCCGAACCTTTGCTCCGAGTCGGCCATACTCTAGCCCGAAGTCTTTCAGTTGGCTGGGCTAAGAAGGTATCCCATGCTGCACTGCTCCCTTTCCCCAGATCTCGTTTGCCACTCCTATAGCTCGGACGTGGTCTCGCTCTTGGCTCTGGCTAAGTATCACCTTTGTCTTTATTGACAGTTTTTTGCTTCAAAAATAAAAAAATTATTTTCATAGCTGTGTGTTGTGTGTGTGTACTGATCCAACTTTTGTAAAAAATTTTGTTTTCTGGTATTGTCCTTTGTGGTGTCCTGCTTTCAGTTAGAGGACCTAGTCCACCCCTTCTGTGTTTCTTGTTAGTTTAGTAGGTGTACCTATCCTTCGAGCTTGGACTGTTTAAATTAGACGACCTAGTCTTTCCATGTGTTTCCTGTTGAGACTGATTAAGTTAGAGGTCTTGTGTATTTATCTGTTGTGGTTTTGCTTAGTTCCCACACTTTATATATATTAACGGTTGACTGTTGGTAACGGTTGGTTTTTCTTTCACCGTGTCTAAGGATACGAAAGAGCATAAGCCCTCTGGCTTTAAGAAGTGTACTAAAATGTGGTTATAAGATGTCTATCACTGATGGACACTCTGTGTTTATTGTCTGGGGGCTATTCACCTCCAGGAATCTTGTACTTTTTGCCATGCATTTAGCCCGCGTGTTCTTCAGGAGATGAAGAACAAACTAATTTTGAAAGGACTTTTGAAACCCTCATTCGAGGAGGATTTGGGAAGGGCTTCTAGCTTTAAGTCCTCTCCTAAGGCAAAAAAGCGTTCTCCGGCTCCATCTATATCCTCTGAGCCTCCAGAGAAAGTAGTGAAATCTTCTGTGGCATCCTCTGTCCTCGGAGCCGCAGGAAGTTAGTATATTGACCGAATCTGCTTCGCTTCCAAGTCCCTCGGAGCCGATTACGGAGCTGCTTGTTCGGAGCCGGTCTCCAATTTTTTAGGCTGGTCTCTCCTCCTCATAGGTCTCCTTCGGAGAGGATATCTAGATGATCTTCCTTATATTCTAGGTCCTCCAGGACTCTTTCAGATGTGGATGTAGATAGAGTGGTGCAGAGACTTCTCCTGTCACCGGTTCAGGCAAAATTGTTTTTGGCTCGAGCCCAGTCGGCTCCGGAGCCTGTCACCCAACCAGCGTCGATACTTCGATCGAATCTCGGCCTTCGGAGCAGGAGTGGTCGGCGCAATCAGATGTCCCTAGGTCGCCTCTGATGGCCCATCCTGGCTTATCGGCTCCGGCTTCAGCTCCGACCCCGCTGGCTCCTTCCACGGGGTCCAGGACTCATGGTTCCTTGGTCGGACCCGAGGGGGAGGCCTCTGGTCGCTTTTCGGCTCCTAGCCTCTCTCTCTCTCTCGGTGCTTCGGCTTTGAACCTTGTCCCTTCTGCTCCGAGGTCTTTCACGGCTGGTCGATCTTTGGAGCCAGGGGGACCAGCTTTCAAGGCCATGCGGAGAGCACTGGCCAGGTCCTCAGTGACATCATTCGGCGCTGACATTCTGTCCCCTCCAGCTCTGGTGCGGGTCTCTGATCGCCCTCTATCTTTCGACAGCGGAGACCCAAGGCCTCAGGATATCCCCATGAGTGGTCCCCTTATTTCTGAGGGCCCCTCAGTGTTTTTGCCTGAGGAGCCACCCAGAAAAAGAACATGCAAGAGGAAGCACATTGACTCCAAAGATGAGTCCCTCACGTCGGGCACCGACCTCGAGGAATCGGAGGGGTCCCCCAAGTCATCCTCTGAGGATGTCTCTTTCTCTGACATCCTGGAAATTTTGAAGCAGAGGGGTGACTGGCCCTCCAAAGCTCCCTCTGAGGAGGAGTCTGTGTTCCTGAAGGCCTTTGGGACTCAGCCCTCCGCCTCCTGCGTGTCTCCACCCTTCGAGCTTTTAGACCTGGTTTGTCGAAGGGTGTGGGAAACCCCTGACTCTGTGGAGCCAGTCCCCAGGAGACCCAACAAATTCTTGTCTGCCCCCTCTGACAAAGAGTTTCTATCCAAGGGAGTTCCTGTAGATGCCATGGTGGTGGCAGCGGCCACCAAGAAGGAACTGGCTGAGACTTTGTCTACCGTCCATCCTCTTAACAAGGAGTCTAGGACCATGGACCGGTACGGGAAGCGTATGTTTTCTTCAGCGGTCTTTACACTGAATTACTTATCTCATTTTACATGGCTCCAAAGAGATCTCAAAGAGTTTCGAGATGCTCTACAGGGTAACGTTTCTGATGCCGAGGCTCAGAAGGTCAACGCCCAGATGTCTACCCTCAACTCTATTGCTAACTCCTCCATACGGCTGATCTCTTATGCAGCCGAAGGAGTGGGTAGGGCAGCGAGTTCGGGAGTTGCTCTTAGGAGACACTCCTGAATGCGCCTCTGTAATTTCGCAGAGGCCTTCAAGTCTACGTTTACCAACGCCACATTTGATGGTTCCTCCTTATTCGGAACCAAGGTGAAGGGCACACTCACTAGGTGCGAGCAAGAGGGAAAAACTGTCTGCTGTGGGAGTCCATTTTTCCTTACCCTCTATGTCTTATCCCAAGACCCAGAGGGGTGGGAAGATGTGGTTCAAAAAATCGCAGAGATTTTTTCATGATGCACAAAGTGAGCCCCCCTCCAGAGGCAGGGGAGGGTGTGGTAATTCTGGTAGATGTCGCCCTAGGGGCAGAGGAGGCCCGCGTAACGAGGGAGACTGTGATTCCTTTCGTGGTTCTCCCTACCAGTGCTCCTGATGGGAGGCCCAACTGTGCATTTCCGGAGCCAGTCGGGGGTCGCATTTCACTATACCCAAATGCCTGGCAAAGTACAACTCAGGACCAATAGGTATTAAAAATAATTTCCGGAGGATATCACATTCCCTTCTCTTCAGCTCCCTCTCCAATCAAAAAAATCCCAGATGTTCCACCCAATCAAAGGGATTCCGCAGCTTCAGAGGTTTTAAAGCTGCTAGAAAAAGAAGCCATCCAGCCTGTCCCCTCAGACCAGATCGGATTAGGGACTTACTCCAGATTCTTTTTGGTGCGGAAAAGAACAGGGGACTGAGACCCATTTTGGATCTCAGCAGATTGAACACCCATGTAAAGAAGTCCAAGTTCCGAATGGTCACGTTGCATTCTATTCTCCCATTGTTGGGAAAAGAAGTGTGGATGTGCTCCATCGACCTCAAGGATGCTTACTGCCATATAAAGATGGACAGGGCATCCAGAAGTCTTTTATGCTTCCAGCTGAAAGCCGGTCATTTTCAATTTCGTGCCCTGCCCTTTGATCTCACCACAACCCCCAGGGTGTTTACCAAATGCATGGCAGTGGTAACAGCTCACTTGAGACTTCAGGGATTCCAAGTGTTTCCGTACCTGGACGACTGGCTCCTTTCTGCCACCACCAGGCATCTACTCCTACAAACCAGAGTTGCCAAGATTGAACTGTGTCAACAATTAGACATAATTCTAAATTGGGAAAAGTCTGCCTTGTTGCCCTCGCAGCGTGTCACCTTTATAGGTGCCGAGTTAGACACCGTGCTCATGAGGGTGTTCTTACCAAGAGAAAGGATTTAGTTTGCAACAGCAGGTGTACGCGTTACTCCCTTTGAGAAGAGTGAAGGCAAGATTGATCCTCAAATTGTTGGGCATGATGCTGCTACAGTTATGCTGGTTCCTTTGGCGAGGCTACACATGAGGTTCCTTTAATGGCTACTCTTCGCCCAGTGGTCTCTGCAACATCTTCCTCTTTCTCATCTCATAATAATCACAGACAGGTGCAAGCAGGATCTAGACTGGTGGCTTCACACCAGCAACCTCGACATGGGAAAACCCTTCGTTCCATCCCCTCCGGTTGCCACAGTGACCATGGACGCCTCCCAGATAGTGTGGGGGGGGGCATTATCTAGGCAGGACAGTCCAAGGCACATGGCAGGAACACAAGATGCATCTGCATACCAGTGTCCTGGAGATGAGTGCAGTGCTACTAGCGTTGCAAGCACTTCAAAGCTTTCTTCCTCTCGGGACAATTGCAATCCACTCAGACAATATGTCGGTGGTATGGTATCTAAACAAACAGGGAGGAACCAAGTCGTATCCCCTTTGCAGAGAGGCCATGCGAGTCTGACAGGTGGCAGTGGCTTCCCAATGTTTTCTTGTAGCAACGCACATTCCGGGGAAGTCCAGTGTGATTGCAGACAGGTTGAGCAGAGCGATTCTGATGCCTCACGAGTGGTCCCTGAACAATTGGGTTGTGGAGCAGATTTTCTGCAGGTGGGGTCAGCCTTGCTGCGACCTATTTGCCAGACCCCTCAATACTAAATGCAGCAGCTACTTCACCCTTATCCCCCCTCAGGGGGAGTCACCCAGGGACGCTCTAGTTCACGATTGGCCCTCCGGTCTACTGTATGCCTTCCCTCCTGTCCCTCTGCTGACAAAGGTTATTCAGAAAGCGCAATCTTTGGGAAGCAAAATGATTCTGATTGCTCCACACTGGCCTCGTCAAATTTGGTACCCCTTCCTCCATCCTTACCTAGTGGACGCCCCCTGGATTCTGGACCCTCAACCAGATTTGCTGACTCATATGTCAGGGCAGCTCCATCCCTGTCTTCAGTCCTTCCGGCTGACAGCCTGGCTCCTCCACTTCCGTCATTAGACAGGCTTCATCATTTTTCGCTGGAAGTGGTTCATATTCTGTCTTCTTCCCATAAGCCTTCCACCAGAAAAATCTATTCCAGCAAATGGAAGAGATTTTCCATCTGGGCGCATGCACGACAAATTGATCCTTATACAGCTCCAATTTTGTCAGTCCTGGAGTTCCTCTCCATGCTTTTCAACCAAGGATCAGCGGCCACAACTATTAAAGTCCAATTGGTGGCTATTTCCACTTTTCATGTCGCTGATGAGCCTAGTCTCATGGCACACAGACTTTGTAAGGCATTCCTGAAGGGCACTATGCTGCTTCGTCCTCCAGTTTTTGAACCAGTTATGCCTTGGGACTTTTGTTCTACAATATCTCACTTCACCCCCCTTCGAGCCTGTAGCCACTTGTGATTTAAAATACTTGACTTGGAAGACAATCGTTTTAGTAGACATCACTTCAGCCAGACGTGTCTCGGAGCTTCAAGCCTTATCAGTTAGACCATCTTACTTGATTTCTCATAAGGACAGGGTTTCTCTCAGACCTAACCCTTCCTTCCTACCGAAAGTGGCTTCCGTCGGTAATCTAAACCAATCCATTGAACTACCTGTATTCTTTCCAGAGTTCTCGAACAAGGCATAATTTAGATTTCATCAGCTGAATGTGCACAGACAATTACGATTCTATTTAATAGAACGAAGGATCTCAGAAAATCGGATCAGTTGTTTGTCTCGTTTTCAGAAAACAGGATTGGGTCTCCTGTTTCCAAAGTCACTTTGTCCAGATGGATTTCCAGTTATATTTCATTCATTTATGCTTCAGGTGGCAAGGATTTACCATTTCGAGTGAAGGCTCATTCTACCCGATTTGTGTCTACATCTACAGCTTTTCAGGCCAGGTTGTCTATGGATGATATTTGTGCTGCAGCTACATGGGCATCTCCTCACACTTTTGTTACTCACTACAAGTTGGATTTGGTGTCCAGAGGCAGGTCTTCCTTTGGTTTCACAGTGCTCAGGAGTATTTTCCACTGAGCCACCCAAGGTTCAGGTGCTGGGGACGCTGTCCCACTGGTAAGAAAGTAGGCGAGATTGGACTACATAACATCAAGAAGTGATGTACTCACCATAACGTTCAATGTATGTAGTCCATCTCGCCTCACATTCTAACTTAGTAGGGCCATGCAGAGCTGGGGAGGGGTGAGGCAGCTGGTAAGCAGCAGGTGTATTAATAGAGTGGTTCGTAGCTTGGCTTAGTATTCTGAAGGCACTGGAATTTTCTGGCCAAATTTCCTCTGGGACATGAGAAACCAGCACACTCCAGACTTGCATTAAAGTAATCATTTTAGAGGGCTGTTTTGTGTCTGCGGGTGTGTATACTTTTAATGTATTTATTTTGTTAAGCAGTTGTATCTGGTTGGGCAGACGTAGAACCCGTTTCCAAGGGAGAACTAAGAAAAGCTTTGGTTAAAAATGAGAATTAAAATCAGTTTATTACATTGTACATGTCATTTCCTCATCCTAGCTCTGTCTGGTATTAGAGTTCTTCAACTGCAAATGCCACAGTTTTGGCTAATAAAATACATTTGTAAGGTAAATTCTCCAGATTTTTAAATTTGAATTTTTTTGCAAGTCTCCCTGCCCCCACCTTTCACACCCGTACTTTAACAGTCAGCTTGCTGCACCTAAGAGAGAGTAAGCCAACATATATACAGCAGTTTCAGGCTTAGTCTTTGTTCCTCTTCTTGTCACTTGCAGATATGCTATTCATAAGGCTGCAGCTGTGATCATCAGAATTTGCACCAGGAGCTCTTTACAGTCCCATGCTGTACAGTTGGAGTGTGCAGGCTCATATGTTTACACAGTGCTTTGTTTACTGTTAAGTCTAGTTTCCAGTTAATTTGCTGCAGGTTGCATATACATTTAGTTGTTGCATAATAATATGTGTGGTACACAGAATGGAGTAAGAATGCTAGACGTTATTTGCTAGGTTGTAAGAGTGAGAGATTATTCAGAAAGTCTAAAGTAAGAGGAGGAATGAAGGAGGGTTTAGAAGAACACTATGGAAGGGAAAGTGAGATTCCCTAGGAGGTAGTTAAGATACAGGTCAAATGGAGAAAGTAGGAATTTGGTTGAGAGGAAGAGAGATGACCAAGTCAGAAGTCCAGTGATGCCCAGTTTTGTTGAAACTTCTATTAAAAATGTTAGTGATTTTTCTGATCTGTTTTTAAATAGCTTTTGAAAACACATTGTAATTTTTATTTTACCAGAGTGTTTGTGTGTTTACATGAAGGTGTGTATGGTTGAGCCATCTTGGATCCCAATGATTGATTGCTTAGCATTGTCCCCATGCTGTTAACTTTGCTCTTATTTACCTTATAAAGTAATAGATGTCCTCCTATTCCTATGTTGAAGTATTCTTGTTGTGGGATTTCCTGCCCTCAGGTGACTCGTACGTCGGCTCCTATACAAAAGCTTCAGCTTGGCTGTTGCAGCTGCATGGGACGTCACACGTAAGACCATAAACCAGGGCCTTAAATGTGATGTCTGCACACACAATCTTCAGACCTTTTCAGCCGCAGACGACAGACTCATCGTGTGTTTGCTGCTTTTCATCAGATATCTCAGTAAAGCTAAGTAACCCGTTGGGTTTTTGGTTTTTCATATCTGATTGTTATTGCTTAGGCTTGGTTTGTTGTAGCAATTTATAGCCAATGTTGGGTAAATGCCAATGTGGGCACCAGATACCCCATAAAGACGCCCATGATAGGTGTGTTTTTTTGCTTAGGCTGGGTGCACAATCTTTCTACTTGCTCCATTTGTCAGTCGTTTGTACCGAAGACCCTACACAGCCATCTGGTCGCACTAAACCTCTACTTAGAAATCCAGCACCTTAAGAGGTTAGCCCTAAGAATGGATCCCACCTTGGAGGCTGCGTTAGAACCTCCGTGCAAGAAGCCCAAGTTTCCTAGGCCTTCTTCGCCTGCCGCTCTGTTACTGGATGGCCTACCAGCTGCTAATTTAGGAGCTGAGGGGCGCCCGGCGGATCCATCGACTTCAACAACTACCTTTGGGGAAGCCGTTGCTCAGCCGACTACCGGCATGTCCACGGAGCCAACCCAGACCCCAACTACCATCGAGGTTGAGGGGGAACCAGAATCTGTGGTACCTCCCACCGAGATCCTGAATTCAGATGCAGTTCCTACTAAACCTGATTTCAGGCCAGTTCCAACGTCCACCCCGGCTAAAAAGAAGCGGAAAACCAAGCATGCCTCTTCCACTGCAGAAGGCCTACCTGATTAGCAGTCCTTCACTTCTCTGATGCAGGCCTTTATAGCCCTTATGCCTTCATCCTCATCCTCCACTACTCTACTTTGCTCAGCCCTAGGCCTGCTTCAGCCTCCCCCCCCCCCAACGTCTCAGGTTAGGGAAGAAGAAGAGCATGATACATCCTTTTCCTCCTCAGAGGACTCCATCTCTTACACCTCCCAAATTGCATCACCCCAGGAGTATTATTCTCCTGATGAGGAATCTATTGAGGGGGATTCACCCCCTGAGGATGTTGCATTTGGTGAGACCATCACCAAAATAAAAGACTATTTCAAATGGGATACCTCACAAACGTCTGACACCCAAAAGCGATATTTTGAGTTTGTTCAAGTTGAATCCCCCTCCCCTTCTGCTGTTCCTCCAGTTCTCCCTGCGTTCCAGGATGCCTTTAATTCTGCATCTAAGGCCCCAGACTCACAGCTACCTGCCCCGAAGTGACCAGATCGCTTCTACAAGGTGCCTGACAAGCAGAAATTCTTAGTCAAACCACCCTTGGCAGACTCAGCAGTGATTGCCACCTACCCTGATAAGGAATCCAGACTCCTCCCCTCCGCCTCACTCCTACCCACAGATAAAGACAACAAATCTATGGATAGGATTGGTAAGAAGGTATACACCTCCTCCACATTGGCTTTCAGAGCCATTAACTATCAGAAGCACATGACCAAATATGCTCTGGACTTGGTCTCTCAAGCCTACTCCATGCTGGCTTCTATCCCTGACAGCCCCATTAAGGCTGACATCTCCTCCAAACTTTCTCTGGCTACACAAGTAGCCAGACACTCTATTAGATGCAGCTATGATGCTGCAGAAGCATCTGCTCGCTTTGCAGCATCTGCTTCTGTTCTCAGGAAGTACTCCCGGCTGATACTTCAGAATCTCCCAGAAGACTTCAAGTTTTATAGATCTTTGATACCCCCTGGATCACAATTTCCTTTTTGGAAAACAGTCTGCAAATCATTTTCAGAATCTGCAAGGAGAAAGTAAGAAATTGCAGGGCATAAACCATTTACTGGTGCCCCCATTTGCAGGGCATAAACCATTTACTGGTGTCCCCATTCCCAAGTACTACAGACACTATCCAGCTAAAGCCACCTTTGTAAGGTTAAACCCTATCCAGATGGCTACTTTCTCTTCCAGATCTAGAAGAGGTGCAAGAAGACTCACCACGTCGACACCTGCTGCCCTGCATCCTCAGCCTAGACAGCCCTTTCAGGACAGAGGAGGTCCCAACAGTGCAAGACTGCCTTGCCCACCTTCCACTCTCAGCACGCCTTTCCTACTGCCTCCCCTTCTGGCAAACCATAACCTCGGACCAGTGGGTACTCTCCATAATACAAAAAGGATAGTTCCTCTCCTGGAAAGAAAAACCACCCATGAGAGGCATCCCATACCCCCCCCCAAAAAAAAAAAAACAACAACATCTCCTTCCACAGGTTATGACAGACCTGCTGAAGCTGGGTACCATAGAACCTATTCCCGCAGGACAGGAAGGAAAGGGTTTCTACTCCCGTCTCTTCCTGGTTCCCAAGAAGGATGGGCCTTGGAGACCCATCTTAGACCTCTCCTTCAGTCTTTACCGTCAGGTGCTCACCTTCAAAATGCTGGCACTTCCCGGCCTGCTGCCTGTCATACCAGCCAGAGCTTTCATGGCCACCTTGGACCTAAAAGAGGCCTACCTACACATATCCATCAGGACTTCCCACAGAAGATTCCTGCATTTGTCTGGGCCTTCCTCTCATTTCCAGTTTACTGCTTTGCCCTTTGGTTTGTCCACTGCCCCTCGAGTGTTCACAAAATGCCTGGCCCTGGACATTGCCTTCTGCAGAACTCAGGGAATTCAGATTTATCTCTATCTGGAGGACGTGCTAATACTGGCAGAGTCAAAAGATACCCTCTCAAATCATCTACACTTTACCATGTCCCTTCTGCAGAATCTAGGGTTCGCCCTCAACCTTCCGAAGTCCTCCTTGAACCCAGACCAGGCAAGATTTTTCTGGGTTGCAGAAGATGAACGGACAGAATATGAAGGCCTTTCTCCCACAGGATAAGGTCCTATCCCTGGCCTCCCAACTTCAAAGAGCTCATATACTCGGACAGCAACTGCAAGGCAATTCCTTCGACTCCTGGGCTTAATGGCAACAACCATCCCTATGCTATCACTGGCCAGAATGCATATGCGCAAGCTACAGTGATACCTCAAAAATATTTGGTCCTACACCTGAATCACTTGGAACAAATAATTCTCCTCCTTCCCTGTCTAAAGAGAGAAATCCGCTGGTGGATCCAACAATTCCAGCTAAACCAGGGGCTTCCACTTCAGCCCACCCCCCCAACCCAAGTAATGCATACAGATGCTTCAGATTCAGGTTGGGATGCAACAGTGGCATCTTGCAGGGTTCAAGCAAACTGGCACCCTTCCTTGAAGGCCAAACACATCAATGTCAGAGAAATGACAGCAGTCTTCTTAGCTCTAAAAACCTTTACCCCTCTGCTTCCACAGAGGTTCTTCAAATAGTAACAGACAATACCATTGTAATGTGATACCTCAACAAACAGGGAGGGGACAAAGGCATATCTGCTGTGCCGACTAACCCTGCTGATATGGAATCTAGCCTCTCGCCACAACTTGTCCCTGCAGGGCAGCCTGCATCCCCTCGCAGGACAACAAGCAAGCAGATGATCTAAGCAGGACATCCTCTCCACAACACGAATGGATGCTGGACAGGACTGTCTTCCTAGATATAGTCCACCGGTGGGGCAATCCTGAAATATACCTGTTTGCCCCCCCCCCCCCCAGAAGAGCCAGCTGCAGACCACCTGCTCACAGACCTACTCCCCTCTAGGCTAGAGAGTAGATGCTTTCAACATCTCCTGGGAGGGGAAGTTTCTTTATGCCCCCCCCCCCTCCCACTGATTCAGAAAGTCCTGAAAATCAGGAAGGACTAACCGAAAATCTTGTTAGCGACTCCCTACTGGCCAGGGCAGCACTGGTTCCCCCAGCTTCACAATCTAGCCAAGGGCAATCACTATAAGTTACACTACAAGATGGACCTCCTGAAACAAGGAAAAGGATCTCTGCTCCACCCACACTTGCAGATGTTGTCCCTTGATCCCATTTAGACACCACTACTCAGAGGACATGCTTTCAGCCTGAGGGAGGCCAGGAAACCTACAACAAGAAAATCATACCTAGTTACATGGGAAAGATTTACTAAGTGGTATCTAGACAAGGGAAGGGACCCTTGCATTGCTGATCCCCCCCCCCCCTGTTCTTACGTATGTGTGTCAATTGATAAAAAGTGGACTTTCTTATTCTTCAGTGAAAGTACACCTTTCTGCAATATCAGCCTGCTTGCCTCTTGATCCCCCCTTGCTAGCCAGGCTTGATGTAAAACTCTTCCTTAAAGGGATGTTGCACATTAGACCTCCGAAAAAGCCTATCCCTCTGCCTGGGACCTTAACTACATCCTGGAAAAGCTTACCTAACATCCATTCAGACCTGCTAGGACAGCTTCCCTTCTGATATATACATGGAAAACAGTCCTTCTAGTGGCTATCACATCAGCCAGAATGGTTTCAGAGCTGCAAGCCTTAATGGCTTGCCCCCCCCCCCCACTACGTTCCACAAGGACAGGGTCACCTGAGAATTAACCCTTCCTTTATGCCCAAGGTGGTCAATGATTTGACTCTAAACCAATCTGTCCACCTGCCCACCATGTTCTTGTGTTTCACTGTTGCAGTCATTACATTTGGGTTATCTGCTTGCAGTAGCCCTCAGTCGGCCTGATTAACAAAGTCTTGGGTCCTACGTTGGTTGCTGTCTCTTCTTCTGTGATGTCAGGTCATCAGGGGTATAAAACATGCAGCTGACGTCATTGCATCAGTCTTTCTTGCCATGCGGTGCCAGAAGCAGTTCGCAAGTGCCAGTCGGCCAACTCCTGAAATTTTCGTTTTCGAGTTTCAGAACCGAAGTCTTCAACTAAAAGCTAAGTACCCCATTGGGGAAAATTTTTCTTGCTCTAAACCGATGTCAGTAAAAGTAAATAATTGCATTTCTTGTGGAAAGCAAATACCTCATAAAGATTTTCATTCGTACTGTATTCCTTGCCTAGGCCTTGACCACGACGTACCTCGCTGTCGGTTTTCTGCTTTATTTAAACCACGAACTATCCATCGTCTGTATATTTGTGCTTCTAAATTCTTTGGTGCTCTGTTCAATTACCCTGATATGTCTTCGGTAAGCCGTTCAACTACTGACATTCCGAAAAAACGCAAAGATAAAGACAGAAACAAGCCACCCAGTCCGCCGGTACTCAGTGAGGCACTTTCGCAGCCCCTGATACCCGCTACTTCAGATTCGCATGCCTCTACTGAGACCCATTTGGAGTCCGGTATGCCGCGAGATGCTTCAATTGTGGAACCTGCAGATGTCTCTACCTTGGATGGGTCCGGAGCCGCTGTGCAGGCACCGGCTTCTGAGGGTGTATTCAGGCCTACTGACTTGCATATTAAACCGACGCCATCTTCTTCTTCAAGGCCTAAAACTCAAACCATGCCTAGAAAACTGACGCCCAGACTGCATGGTCAGGCCTCTATGCCTAAAAAACAAATAAGAATGACTGAAGACCTTATTACTTTAACCAGGAGAAGCCAACCTTCCCCCTCTAAGAGACCTAGGACTGAGTTTGCTTATGACGCTTCTGACCAGGATTCTGAAATTTCTGTTTTCTCTGATGACCAGGTTTTACCCTTATCTACCTATGAGGATTCTGATGCTGAGGACTTTATTCCCTGTGCTTCCTCCCCAGAGGATTTCTCTTTTGGTGAAACCTTGCATACTCTCAGGGAGCATTTTTGTTGGGAAAGTCAGGATTTCTCTGATTCTACAAAGAGGCTTAGGGATTTCTTACTCCTGCCCCAGCACAGGCCTTTTAGTTATACCTCCTGTACTGGACATTGTTGATGATGCCTTTTCAGAATCTAGCATGGGCCCTGACTCTTTACCTCCTGCTTCCAGAAAACCTGATGGATATTACCGGGTTCCCGACTCTCACAAGTTCCTTTTCAAAAATCCTCCTGCAGATCCTGAAACCGTTTCACAGGGACCCAAGAGCATTAAAGCTACTACTGCCAAAAACCCTACCCCCTCTGATAGAGATTCCAGGGCGCTGGATAGATGGGGTAAGAAGGTATACACTTCTGCAACTTTGGCCATTAGGGCCTTGAATTGCCAGTTTCATATGTTAAAGTATCAGTTGCATATTATTGGATTGCTTAAACAGAAAATTATGGTGATTCCTGATTGTGCTGAAAATAAGGATTTACAGGATTTAATACATTCTGCTGAACAAGTTGGTAAACATACATTGCAATGTGGTTTTGATTCACTAGGGGCATCTTGCAGGGCTGTGGTAACTGGGTCTGTACTTAGAAGGCATGCTTGGCTTAAGGAGCAATCCTTGCCAGATCATGTTAAAGTGAAATTACTGGATGCTCCCTTAAATCAGGACCGCCTGTTTGGCAACAAGGCAGAAGAAGTTCTTAAAAAGATGGAGGAAAAAGCTAAATCTATGCAAACTGTTAAAGATTTTTTACAAGTACAACCTCAAAGATTTAGTAGGCATTGGCCTTCTAAGATTTGGTCCTTTCCTGCCTCTTCCAGACCTTCTCAGTCCAAACCCAGATCCAGCAGAGCACCCAGGCTTCAGTCCCAGGGGGACACACAGGACTAAGCACTGGAGGGCCTCCACTTCCAAATCTGGGAGTAATAAAACTCCCCCCTATGGTAAACTGTCTCAATGACTTCTTTTTAAAACTTCTGAGTACTTCTCAACTGACTGCCCCTTTGGGGGGAAAGATTGCACTTCATGCAAAGAACTGAGGACTCATTACCCGGGACAAATGGGTTTTAAATATAGTGTCCCAAGGATACAGATTTCACTTCCACACGTTACCAACTCCAAGCAGTTGGCCGGATCTACCTCCAAATCAGTGGGCAGAGGCCCAAAAGCAAGTACTCACTCTCAAGCATAGGGGATATTCAGTTGGTACCAGAAGAGGAAAATGGACAAGGTTTCTACTTGAGATTTTTCCTGGTACCCAGAAAAGACAATTCATGGCGTCCTATCCTGGAACACGATTTTGGTGATTCCAGAATTCAAGATGCTGACTCTTCACCAGTTTCTTCCTATGCTAAGCAAAGATGCGTGGTTGACAACACTAAATTTAAAGGAAGCATACCTGCACGTCCCAATTAGGGAATCTTGCAGAAGATGCCTACGCTTGAAAGCAGGCTACACACACTATCAGTTCTCTGCACTGCCCTTTGGCTTATGTACTGCGCCCAGGGTATTCACAAAGTGCCTAGCTACAGTCATTGCATTTTGCAGACAAATAAGTATTCAGGTATACCCATACCTGGATGATTGTCTAATTCAGGCAGAAAACCAGGACATACTTTTGAATCATCTGGCTTTTGTACAAAGGGTGCTAACTTGTCTGGGGTACACCATAAACGGAAAGAAATCACACCTGGCACCCTGTCAACAACTTATATTCCTGGGAGCAAGCTTGAATACAACTTCCCAGATGGCTTTCCTCACGCCAGAGAAACAAATTCACTTCACATCCTACTTCAAGCAAGTGGCCACAAAAACCCTGCTATCTGCAGGGCAAATACTACAAGCCTTGGGGTTCATAGCCTCCTGCATTCTTCTAATTCCATGTGCAAGACTGCATATGAGGGAACTACAGTGGCATCTAAAAAGCTTATGGTGTCAACATCCTCAGGATCTAGAAGCAATGATTCCTATCATTCCTTGTGTACGTCGAGAGTTCCGTTGGTTAGCAGAGGCCTGCCACCAAAACAAGGGACTACCTTTCACACTACCCCCTGCCGCCCAAACCCTAACAACAGACTCATCAGACTATGGGGGGGGGGTGCACCTGGCAAGGAAGTGCATTCAGGGTAAATGGAACCTAATTCAAATGCACATTCACATCAGTCATAAAGAAATGTTAGCTGTACAGAATGCTCTGACAGCCTTCAAGGACCACATTCTTCCAGGACCGTTAATGGTAAAGATGGACAACACCACCGTTATGTGGTACATAAACAATCAGGGGGGGTACACATTCTTACCCCTTTGCAGACTGACTAGCCATGGCATTGTGGAACACAACCTTGAGCTACCAAGTGAATCTGCAAGTTCAATTCCTGCCAGGAAAACTAAATTCACTGGCAGATGGACTAAGTGGAAACCTCTTGGACCCACACGAGTGGAAACTGGAACCAAGGATTTTCAACATGTTGACAAGCAAATGGGGGAGCCCAGATATAGACCTATTTACCTCCCCCCAGAACTATCAATTGGAAAAAAATTTGCGCTAGGACTCCCCACGGACAAGCTTGGAAAGTGGATGCTCTGTCCTTCAGCTGGAAAAAACCCATCAGTTTATGCCTTTCCTCCTCTGCCTCTGCTTTCCAAAGTACTACTAAAGATCAAACAAGACAAACCAAGGATAATTTTGATTGCACCAGCCTGGCCATGCCAACACTGGTACGCCCTTTTGCGCAGTGTGTCACTATTGGCCCCATGGCACCTGCCTCAGACTCCTACCCTGCTGTCTCAGCAGGAGAACCAGATTCTGCACCCTCACCTTCAAACACTGAACCTAGCAGCCTGGCTAATTACCTAAGCTGTCCTTTACCATCCCTCAGTAAACCAGTGATGGATGTCATTTTAGAGGCAAGGAGGCCTAGTACTAGAAAATCTTATGCTGAAAAATGGAAAAGATTCTGTGCCTGGAACCAATCTCAAGGGATGAGCACAGCAGTGCCCAATTTACCTCAGATTATACAATACTTAACTGAGATGCTTCACAAGGGCCTGTCTTTTTCCTCAATAAAAATTCACGCCTCAGCCATTTCAGCTCATTATAACACATAACCTCCCCTCTTCTCTCATCCACTGCTCAAGCAGTTCCTCAGAGGGGCCAAAAAAAAAATTTTAAGACCACCCTGGAGAGCTCCAACTCCAGCCTGGGACCTTAACTTTGTATTGGAGAAACTCACCCTTTCTCTTTTCGAGCCAGCTGCTACTGCAGATTTAAAATTCCTTTCTTGGAAAACAGCTTCCCTTTTAGCCATCACTTCAGCAAGAAGGTATCTTAATTACAGGCTGTTATGGCAGTGGAGCTTTTCATCGTCTTGCTTGCGGACAGGGTGTCATTCAGAACCAATCCCCACTTTCATGCCAAAGGTGGTATCCAATGTGGCCTTTAATCAGTCCATTCATTTGCCACCCTTCTTTCCTAATCCACAGAACAAAGGTGAACTGATACTGCACTCCTTAGATGTGCACAGACAACTTAGATTCTACTTGGACAGGTCTAAACCTCAAAGGAAATCTGAACAACTGCTGGTGGCATTTGCTGCAGGGACAAAGGTGAAGGCTATTTCAAAGCAAACCATCTTCAAATGGATAGGCCATTGCATTCATTTCTGCTATAAGCACCATGGAAAACCTATCCCACAGGGGATCAGTCCCCACTCAACCAGGGTACCTACCAGGGACATCCTAGAATCTGCTCCCTGGAGTTCTGTACATACTTTCACTAAGCATTACCATTTGCCAATTTTCTCTAAATCCAGAGCTGGCTTTGCCACTGCAGTTTTGCAGGGCCTTATAACTGGTCCTAATGCTATCTAAATTCCTCCTCCCATCCTTAACTTTGGGAATCT
Organism: Protopterus annectens; assembly: GCF_019279795.1. Taxonomy (NCBI): domain Eukaryota; kingdom Metazoa; phylum Chordata; order Ceratodontiformes; family Protopteridae; genus Protopterus; species Protopterus annectens. Next base: position 52,590,376 of record NC_056732.1, read on the forward strand.
ACCCAAATGTAATGACTGCAACAGTGAAACTCGAAGAACATAGTACAGTTGTGTACACTTACCATAAATGTAGATGTTCGAGTTTATTCACTGTTGCAGTCCTGGTCACCCTCCCTCCAGCCCTCTGACTTCTTTTAGCTATACCTCCTCTCTCCTTTTCAATGCTTAAAAGCTTTTTGGTGTATTTGCTTTTTTGTTTGAGGTTTAACCTTGTATATTTATAGATTTTATTGCTTTCCATTAGGGGGACACGACATCTGGGGCAAGAAAAACTGATGTAATGACATCTGCTGCATGTTTTATAACCCTGACAACCTGACTTCACGGAAGAAGAGACAGCAACCGACGTAGTTCCCAAGACTTTGTTAATTAGGCCGACTGAGGGCTACTGCAAGCAGATAACCCAAATGTAATGACTGTCACAATGAATACACTCGAACATCTACATTTATGGTAAGTGTACACAACTGTACTTTATCTCCCTCTTCCACAAATGAGGGAGAGAGGATACTCCACTCCCTGGATGTACACAGGCAACTAACATTTTACCTGGACAAAATTAAATCCCTTAGGAAATTTAAACAACTCTTTGTTTCCTTCCATCCCAGAGCATTGGGTAAGGCAGTCTCCAAACAAGCCATCGTATGTTGGATCAGGAAAGCCATCTGTCTTTGCTACTCCCACCACGGAAAAAAAAAATGGGAGTAAAGGCCCATTCCACAAGGGCAATGGCCGCCTCCAAGGCTTTCCTAAAAGGTCTGGACACAGCTTCCATTATGGAAGGAGTCACATAGTCCACTATCCACATTTTCACCAAACATTACAAGCTAGACCAAGTCTCCAGAGCACGTGCAGGATTCGACAGGGCAATCCTACAGGGCTTTGTAGCATCCTCTTCTGCATTCGCCACCCTCTCATCCAACTAAGCTGTGGTACTCTCCCACAACAAGAATACTGCAACATAGGAATAGAAGGACATAGAATAGTTGTGTAAAATTTTACCATAACCATAGATGTCCTTCTCTTCCATGTTGCAGTATTCCTTCCCACCCACCAATAACCCCCTCATCATTCTCCTTTCATCCCAGCATCACCCTGGACCTATCTGTGCTACAGAAGGACCCCAGGGTCCCATACCTGACACCACTGGCATCTTCTCCTGCTGGACCTTCTACTCTACCTGCTGAGCTTCAAGTTATGAAGATTGTGCATGCAGACATCACATTTAAGGCCCCTGGTTTATGGCCTTACGTGTGATGTCCTACGCAGCTGCAACAGCCAAGCTGAAGCTTTTGTATAGGAGCCGACGTATGAATCGCCTGAGGGCAGGAAATCCCACAACAAGAATACTGCAACATGGAAGAGAAGGACATCTATGGTTAGGATAAGATTTTACACAACTATTCTTTTTTGGTTGTTTATTTGTGAATGGCCTCATCATTTGTTTTTGTTGCAGCAAACCTTCTAAAATGTATTTCTTGTTTTTGTATTTAGTAGTGGGTTAATTTTGCTTAGTGCAACTGAAAAAATATTTTGTCTTTTTGGGGGTTTGCTTTTTCAGCACAGGTGCAGGTTCTGGCAGCTGCATTACGAGCTTCAAGTTTAGACCTACAGGAAGAAACGTCATCAGTACTGATTGTGGACAACAGAATAGAATCTGAAAACAGTGCAGACACAGACCAGCAGCAGAGGTCTTCAGTTCCAACAACTGTAGTGCCTTTAATTACTGAAACAATTGAGGTATTAAAGATTTTTCACAATACATATCAACCTGTATACATGTCAGTAGGGTTCTGTACCACATTCTTAATCAGAAACATGCAAGTACGACATGGAAAAGGGAGCCTTTTGTTAGTGGAATGACTGTTATGATGTGCGTGTTTTAGAGCAGGTAATGCTAACCATACAGTGTTTTTTTTTTTTTTTGTTCCCTGTGGACGACCTGACTGATGAGTTGTGTTAGCTCTTCAAGGAGATGACATTTGTAACATTTGAGTCTTCATTCTGGTTACAGGTAGCCCATATGAAGGCTTTATCCGGTCCCAGGCCAACATTACACAACTTCCACAGGTACATAAAGTACTTATTAAGCACTCACTGCTGCTAGGAGCTGCCTTCTGTTTTTCAAGCCCCTTTAGTCCTGATATGGAATAGTTATTGTGGATATGCATTTTGTAGGTTTCAGCCAATAAATTACTAACAGAAAAAGTAGTAACAACTATGCAAGCAGGTGGATGAAGGCAGAGTGTAGCTTTACTCTTACAATGGATATGCTTGAAGGCCTACTGATGAGCCAAATATAGTTGCACATGTTTTTTCTAGGAGAGTAATAAAGTAAATGTTAACATTTGGGTAGATTGAAAAGCAGATGTTCTTTGTGTTTCACTGTTGCAGTCATCACCTGTGGGTTATCCCTGCTGTGGTAGCCCTCGGTCAACCCGAATACCAGAGTCAATTTTTTTTTGTGTTGGTTGCAGTCGGTTGTAGTCTGACGTCAGGTCGTCAGAACTATAAAGCAAGGCAGTCGACGTAATTACATCAGTCTTTTTTGCCATGGAGCCCATAGCAAAAGCAATTCGACAAGTGCCGGTCAGTTGGTATCAGAAGTTGAATTTCAGCTGAAAACGTCTAAAGCTAAGTACCCTGTTGGGTATCCTTTTTTCTTGTACTAACCGATGTCTGAAAAAGTTAACAGTTGTCTCACCTGTGGAAAGCAGATCCCACACCGAGACTTCCATTCTTACTGCATCCCTTGTTTAGGCCCAGACCACGACGTCTGTTGTGGACCGTTATATACATGCTTCGTCTTCGCATTCCGATATGGTGTCCATCAGCCAACAATCTGTGGACTTTCCCAAAAAATGTAGAGGTAAAGATAGAGACATACTCCACAAGGCTAAGCCTTCCGACGACACTACCACTAAGCAGGTTGTCAGTTCTCCGGAATTCAGTGAGGAGCTTTCGCAGCCCCCCTGATGCCCGATTCAATATCTACGCAGGCCTCTACCGAGACCCTTTCAGAGTCTTCTATGCCGCAGAAATCTTCATCTTCCGAGCCTTTGGCGGTCTCTGCCTCAGTTGGGTCTAGAGCCGCAATGCAGGCACCGGCTTCCGAGGAGGCCTTTCACACTACCAAATCTAGACAAAAAACGATGTCTTCACATCCAACTACCCTTTCTCTCAGACTGACGGATTCTCTCAGGCCTAGAAGCCAGGCCACTCCTAGGAAATCTGCTTCTAGCCGCCATCTTGCTACTGCTCCACCACCCCAAATACAAATGCTTAAAATGCTGGAGGATCTCATCTCCCTTATCCGGGGTAGTCAGGCCACTACTTCTAAAAGGAAAAGGCACCCTTCCCCAGAAGTTATGATAGAACAGGATTCTGAGGAATCTGTCTATTCAGTTATTGAAGAGGAACAGCATCCTTTAACTGCTTATGAGGATTCAGATGCCGAGAAATCCATCCCTTTTGCCTCCCCTCCAGAGGGCCTTTCCTTTGGGGAAACCCTTCACTCCCTCAGGGAACATTTCCAATGGGAATCTCAGGACTTCTCACAGTCTAAGAAAAGGAGTTTCTGGACCTGCCCCAGCACAAACCCCTGGCCATCCCCTCTATTTTAGAAGTGGTGGATGATGTTTTCCATGAATCCTGCTTAGCCCCTGACACCCTCCCTCCTGCTCCCAGTAAACCTGACAGGTACTACAAAGTACCGGATTATCACAAATACCTGTAGAAAAATCCTGCTGCAGACCCAGAGGTTATTACACAGGGACCTAAAGGAGCTAAGACTAGTTCTGCCAAGGACTCCAGAGCTCTGGACAGATGGGGTAAAAAAAGTATACACCTCTGCAACCTTAGCTATCAGAGCACTCAGTTGTCAGTTCCATATGTTAAAATATCAACAGCACACTTTAGAACAATTAAAACAGAAGATTGCTACCTTTCCTAACTGTACCAATTCAAAAGAGTTAGCAAGTTTACTGCACTCCGCTTGTCAAGTGGCCAAACACTCATTACAATGTGGATATGACACCCTAGAAGCCTCAAGCAGGGCAGCAGTGACAGGATCTGTTATTAGGAGACATGCATGGCTGAAGGAACAATCCTCTCCATGATCATGTCAAGTCTAAACTTATTAATGCACCCCTAGATAAGGAGCACTTGTTTGGGGAAAAAGCAGAAGAGGTGCTTAAAAAGATGGAAGACAAAGCAAAATTTTTGCAAACAGTAAAAGATTTCTTTCAAGTTCAACCTCCCAGATTCAGCAGGAACTTTCCCTCTAAGCACTGGGCCTTCCCTGCACCTAGCAAACAGAGCCAAAGTAAGCCCCACAGGGACAGACCATCCAGGCCCCTATCCCAGGGCCAGCAGAGAAGCAAACAATGGGCCACTTCCGTCTCTGAGGCACAGAGTTCTAAGCCAACCTTCTGTGGCAAACACTCACAATGACTCCCCCCTCTGCTCCCCCATCTCTCATCAAAAAATAGGAGGAAGGCTGTCCTTCAGAAATAATTGGCTTTCTGTAACAAAGGACCAATGGGTCTTAAAGATTATTTCTTAGGGATACAAATTCTCTTTTAGCAAACTCCCAATTCCGAGAGAGTACCCAGACTTACCACCAAATCAGTGGGCAGAGGCATTGAAACGGGTCCAAACTGTCATATCCCAGGGGGTTGTAAAACCTGTCTCCTCAGATCAAACAGGCAAAGGCTTTTATTCCAGACTATTCCTAGTTCCCAGAAAAGAGGGCACTTTGCACCCTATCCTGGATCTATCTATTCTGAACACCTCCTTGGTGGTCCCTAGATTCAAAATGCTAACTTTGCAGCAGCTGCTGCCTATGCAAACAAAAAATGCCTGGCTAGTGACCCTAGACCTAAAGGATGCCTACCTCCACATCCCCAGCAGGGAATTCTGCAGGAAATTCCTGCCCTTCAGAGCAGGCTCACAACCAGTTCTCTGTGCTGTCCTTTGGCTTATCTACTGCTCCCAGAGTATTCACCAAATGCTTGGCCCCGGCCATAGCATTCGGCAGACAGAGAATTGTACAGATTTACCCTTACCTGGACAACTGCCTCATTCAGGCGAAGTACAAAAAAAGCTGCTCCAGGACCTTCTCTTTGTCAAATCACTCCTAACTTCCCGGGGGTTCACCATCAACGAGAAGAGATCAAAACAAAACCCCACCAGGAAGATCATTTTCTTGGGAGCGGTGCTAGACAGCATCCCAAATGGCCTTCCTATCCCCAGAAGAGCAGATCTTCCTGCCTCTCTACTTTACCCAGCTGGCTTCCAGAAGTCACCTCACTGTGAGGGAGTTCCTGCAAGCCCTGGGGTACACGGCATCTTGCATTCTTCTCATTCCTCTGGCCAGGCTTCACATGAGAGAACTTCAGTGGTATAAAGAACCTTTGGTGCTAGCACTGTCAGTCTCTAGAGACCTCTCTTCCCCCTGATCCCATGTATAAGGGCCGAGTTTCTCTGATGGACAGAGTCCTGTGCCAGGAACAAGGCTCTCCCCTTCATCCTCTGCCCTTCCAGCCAGACCATCACCACCGACACCTCAGACATTGCTTGGGGCACTCGCCTAGCAGGCAGGTGCACCCAAGGTCTTTGGGATGCCCAGCAACTTCACTTGCACATCAGTCAGAAAGAAGTGATGGCAGTACAAAAGGCTCTGACATCCTTCACACCCCATCTGAGGCCAGGGGTTCTCCTTATAAAAACAGACAACACCCCAGTAATGTGTTACATTAACAAACGTGGGAGACCCAATCTTACCCCCTGTGCAGGTTAGTCATGAGACTCTGGCTTGCAGCCACCTCCATGGGGTATACACCTAATTGCCCAATACCCACCAGAGGTCAACAACACTCTGACAGATCACCTAAGCAGAAACTTACTGGACCCCCACGAATGGCAGCTCCACAGGGAAATCTTTCTGCAAATCACTCCGGAGTGGGGGACTCTGGAATTGGATCACTTTGCCTCAACCACCAGCTGCAAAAGTTCTGTACCAGGGAGTATCACCTCCTAGCGTGGAAGGTAGATGCCTTGACCTTCCCCTGGAACTCCCTCTTTGTGTACGCCTTCCCTCCCCTGCCCCTTATTCCCAAAGGTACTGATCAGAGTAAGGGAGGAGAGACCAAAGGCCATCCTCATTGCTCCAGATTGGCCCAGACAGCATTGGTACCCCTTACTGCGCAGCCTGACTTTACAGTCCCCCAAAGCAGCTTCCCCTGATCTCGGACGTCTTAACCCAGGTGAGGGGGAAGGTACTGCACCCTGACTTACAGACACTGTCGTTCAGCATGGCTTATATCATAAAAGCCAGCAAGGAGTCCCTGTTAAGCAAACAGGTCCTAGACATCATCACAGAGGCCAGAAGGCCCAGTACCAGAAAATCATACACAGAGAAATGGAAAAGATTCTGTTCCTGGAACCAGTCCAAAGGGGTCAGTACCGCCAATCCTTCCATCCCTCTTATCTTGGATTACCTAGTTGAGTTGCTCAATAGTGGCCTCTCTTTCTCTTCTATTAAAATCCATGCCTCGGCCATTTCTGCCCATTATGATTCAGACAAACCCCTCTTCTCTCATCCTTTGGTTAGGCAGTTCCTCAGAGGGGCTTCTAATATCAGACCTCCCAGAAGACCTCCCACGCCACCCTGGGACCTAAATTATGTTCTAGAAAAACTAACCTTACCTCCTTTCTGCAGAATTAAAATACCTGTCCTGGAAGACTGCCTTCCTACTAGCTATCACCTCAGCCGGAAGGGTATCAGAACTTCAAGCTCTCATGGCTGTTGAGCCCTTCATCATTTTCCATGCAGACAGGGTCTCCCTGAGGACTAATCCCTCCTTTATGCTCAAGGTGGTATCTGATGTGACCCTCAACCAGGCCATGCACCTACCCACCTTCTTTCCCAACTACAAAACAAGGGGGGAAGAATTCTACACTCGCTAGATGTGCACAGACAACTCGGATACTATCTGGACCATACTAAACCATTCAGAAAAACAGCCCAACTACTTGTCAGCTTTGCCCCTGGGGCAGAGGGGAAGCCCATTTCCAAATGGATATCATACTGTATCCATTTCTGTTACAGACTACATGGGAAACCCCCCTCCCAAGTCTATCTGTACCTATTCCACTAGGGCAGCCTGCCCTTCCACAGCCTTCCTCAGAGGAGTCCTCACCAGGGATATCTTGGAAGCTGCCACCTGGATCTCTGTCCATACCTTTACAGAGCGTATCACCTTACCTCTTTTTTTATAGTTCTAGGGCAGGGTTTGCCTCTGCAGTTCTGCAGGGCCTGCTGACCCATGCCTAGGACTCTAACCTATCCTCCACCCCACTCCTCAGGTTTGGGAATCCTCCCACAGGTGATGACTGCAACAGTGAAACACAGAGAGCATAGTACAATTGTGTACACTTAACATAAATGTAGATGTTCGAGTGTACTCACTGTTGCAGTCATGGTCCCCCCCCCCATACAGCATATTACCCTAGGGGGGACATAAGCTTCCCACAGTGGCTTTTTGCCACCAGGAACACTTTTCCTTATCTCCTTTTGCTTCTGATGGGTTAGGGCAAGAAAGATTGATGTAATGATGTCGGCTGCCTTGCTTTATAGCTCTGACGACCTGACATCAGACTACAGGCGACTGCAGCTTGGTATCCGGGCCAACCGAGGGCTACCACAGCAGGGATAACCCACAGGTGATGACTGCAACAGTAAATACACTCGAACATCTACATTTATGGTAAGTGTACACAACTGTACTTTCTGGGGGGTGCTAGACCATTGCATGGATCTGTGTAGCACAGTAGTAACTTTTTCCCCTAGGTTATGTATCCTGTTTTGTAGTGTTTAGTGAAGGTATAGAGTCATGACCATATGGCAGTTTATAAACTGTCTTGTTTGTAAACATTTTTGAAATATACTGCTAGTGTTGCTGCTATCCGCGGTGGTGGTGCTGTGGTAGCGTTGTTGCTTCACAGCAAGACACTGTGCGGTTCGACTCAGCTAGAGCGTCTTCTGCGTGGAGACATGCGTGAATGGGCGTACCTTCATTGAAGGTTGTGCGTCAGGGCTGGCAACTCGGCACGTAAAACTCAGCTGCCAGTCATTAGCGGGCCGGAGTTCCGCTGTGGCGACCCCTAACCGGGAAAAGCCAAAAGACACAACAACAACTGCTAGTGTTGCTGCTGTCTCAGAGCATGTTAAAGTGCCTTGTAAAGGCTTATAAATTTATCATAACAAAGGCAGTGTAGTGCCTCAATTTTTTTAGACTGGATTTTCTTATTGAGTAGCAGATCTTTCCCGTTTTTTTTTTTTTTTTTTTTAATTAATCAAAAGTCTACTTAGAATTTTTGATTTCTTTACTTCTCATAAAACAATTGTTTAAGTCTAGCGAGTGTAAATGTGTCCCAGCATTTGCTTAGTTTATGTAGAGGATGTGCAGTTCAGTAGTAGATTTAAGACCAAATGGAATCAACAAAATGGCATAAATCAACAGTTATTTTCAAATTAAATAATGCAAGTGATCCCAGGCCCATAGAAATAGCCAATGAAAACAAATCTTTTCTACTTTTTTTTATATTTGCTGCCCCCACCCTATGCGTCAAGCCTCCCATAAAACTGTTGTCTCCCATTTATTTTTTTCTCCGAGGCAGGCGTTGCGTACTTAGAGGGTTACCTTCATCTGTAGTGGGGTTCCAATATTTTTCTTGTATTCCAGCCCCTAGTACCATGTCAGAGCAATGACTTCCATTTTATTGCTTGCACAGTAACAGTTGCTTTTTCTGGATTGTCATACAGTGCAGTGCTACAAGTTTCCTTGGCAGTTATGTTTGTTGGCCTGTCCCCTTGGAGTATTTATGATGTCTTCCCTTCCACCAATGTGGGGAAGCCAGTGCATTATAGTTTTCTTCCTCTTACCTTTATCTGCTTTTCTATTGGCAGAACTGCTAATCAAGCTTCATCTGGAACTAAGTCAGGGTTTTTGTCCCCATGTAAGCCAATGGAGTAAGCTAACTCTTTTCATCTTTTGATTGCAGCATGCAGTGTTTCTCTGTATGTTGTGCATCTTTCAGTTATGGGGAAAAAAGAGTTAATATTTGGAATCCAAATTTTGTCTTCCAGTCTGATAGATTCAGAGTTTTGGTATTGGAATACAAACCATTGGTCTACTGCGAGTAAGGATTCATGTAGAGTTAATGGTCATGGTGCATGAGTACTCGGCCTCATTAGTCCAGTACTGTGGTGATCTTGGCCGCAGAAGAGCTAGCATAATTAGATCGTCTCTTTCCTTACTTGATTTGAGAAGTAGTTCCTGAATCTGGGAAGAGGGAAGAAAGGTGTCTTTTAAGGTCATAGTCAAGCTAAAGAAGACCGCCTCTCTTATATCCTCCACTGTGGGCAATGAAAGAAAAGAGGCTTTTTATTTGTTTTGTTTGGCAAACAGATTGTGTTTCTGAAAAGCTCTTTGTTGGACAAATGTCTTGAAGGAGGCGTGCATCCAGTTTTCTGTTTGTGTGCCAATGTTAGTTTTGCTCAGGACAGTCTCCCTGATACTGATTGCCAGTTAATACAGATCATGTGCTTTTATCACATGATTGCATTTCATGTTATTGAAGAAGTTGGACTGAATATATGTAATCTAATGCATTCCTCTTGTATTGGATGAGAGCACTTCACTGAAGTGTGTGTGTGTGTGTGTGTGTGTGTGTGTGTGTGTGTGTGTGTGTGTGTGTGTGTGTGTGTATATATATATAAAGTACATTCATGCATGGCAAAATGTCATCTAGTCTTTTTGTCAACATTGAAAAGCGGTGCCATTTTTGATTGACCGCTAATTAGCTTGAGTACAGTGTTTTATATGCCTGATTTGTTCTTACTGGACTGATTCAGTTTTGTTTTTTCCATCCACCTCAACCTGTATGTTATTGGATCCAAAGTCAGCAGATCAGAATCTTCAGATCTGAAGCTTCACCTCCTCCCCCAATGATACATTGCGTGTCTGAATATCCTCAGATCTCGTTTTTTTGCTTCCAAGGGTTCGAAATGTGCCATCAAAGCTGTGTGCAGATTTGTGCCTTTTCGGCATTTCAGCCATGCTTTATTGATAGCTTTCTTCTCTTCCTTTACCTTTAGTTATATTTGTAGAGTTAGGGTAATATTTTTTAGCATAGCTTGTTCTTTTGCTCCCTATTTCTAGTGTGTAGTTTATGTAACATGTTTGTCCCCATTATGCAGGCTAAGTGCCCCTTTCCACTTTAACATTTGTTAACCAGGAAAGTCCAACTTGGAACAAAGCCAGATGTTCTTCATGTTTCACTGTTGCAGTCATTACATTTGGGTAATCTGTTAGCAGGTTGCCCTCAGTCGGCCTGATTAAGAAAGTCTTGGGTCCTGCCTCAGTTGCTGTCCCTTCTTCCATGACGTCAGGGGCATAAAACATGCAGCCGACGCCATTACATCAGTCTTTCTTGCCGTGTGGTGCAGAAGCAGTTCGCAAGTGCCGGTTGGCCGACTCCTGAAAATTTTGTTTTCGAGTTTCAGAACCGAAGTCTTCAACTAAAGCTAAGTACCCCGTTGGGGAAACTTTTTCTTGCTCCTTACCGATGTCAGTAAAATGTAATAATTGCATTACTTGTGGAAAGCAAATACCTCATAAAGATTTTCATTCGTACTGTATTCCTTGCTTAGGCCCTGACCACGACGTACCTTGCTGTCGGTTTTGTGCTTTATTTAATCAGCGCACTATCCGTCGTCGGTATATTTTTGCCTCTAAATATTTCGGTTCTCGGTTTAATTATCCAGAAATGTCGTCGGTTTGCCATCCGACTACCGGGATTCCGAAAAAACACAAAGATAAAGACAAAGACACGCCGCCAAGGTCCAAAACTGCTGACGCTTCTCCTAAGCCAGTCGCCAGTTCACTGGTACTCAGTGAGGTGCTTTCACAGCCCCTGATACCTGCTACTTCTGATTCGCAGGCCTCTACTGAGACCCATTCAGAGTCGGGTATGCCACAAGATGCTTCAGCTATGGAACCCATGGATGTCTCTACCTTGGATGGGTCCAGAGCCACTGTGAAGGCACCGTCTTCTGAGGGTGTATTCAGGCCTACGGACGTGCATATTAAATCAACGCCTCCTTCATTACTTAGGCCTGAGTCTCGATCCATGTCTAAAAAACCGACGCTCAGGCCTTTGTGACTAAAAACAAATAAGAATGGCTGAAGATCTAATAACTCTAATCAGGGGTAGCCCCCCCTCCTTCTAAGAGGCCTAGGACTGAGGTTGATTATGAATCTTCTGATCAGGATTCTGTTTTTTCTGATTCTTCTGATGACCTGGATTTGTCCTTACCTACTTATGAGGATTCTGATGCAGAGGAGACTATTCACTCTGCTTCCCCTCCTGAGGATTTTTTTTTTGGGGGAAACCTTACATTCTCTAAGGGAGCATTTCCACTGGGAAAGCCAGGATTACTCTGATTCAAAAAAGAGGCTTAGGGATTTCCTTCTCCTACCTCAGCATAGGCCTTTATCTATTCGTCCTGTACTAGACATTGTTGATGCTTTCTCGGAATCTAGTTTGGCCCCTGATTCCCTGCCTCCTGCTCCCAGAAAACCTGACATAATACAGGGTCCCTGAGTCCCACAAGTTCCTTTTCAAAAATCCTATTGCAGATCCAGAGACTATTTCACAGGGGCCCAAAAGCGTTAAGGCTTCTACTGCTAAAAATCCTACCCCTTCTGATAGAGACTCCAGGGCGTTGGATAGATGGGGTAAGAAGGTTTACAGTTCTGCAACCTTTGCTATTAGGGCTTTAAACTGCCAGTTTCATATGTTAAAGTATCAGCAACATGTTATTGGACTGCTTAAACAGAAAATTATGTTGATTCCTGACTGTGTGGAAAATAAAGAATTACAAGATTTAATGCATTCTGCCAAACACGTTGGAAAACATACTTTGCAATGTGGCTTTGATTCATTAGAGGCCTCTTGTAGGGCTGCTGTTACTGGGTCTGTGCTCAGAAGGCATGCTTGTCTTAAGGAGCAATCTTTGCTTGATCATGTTAAAGCTAAATTGTTGGATGCTCCTTTAAATCAGGACCGCCTGTTTGGCAACAAGGCTGAGGAAGTTCTTAAAAAGATGGAAGATCAAGCTAAATCTATGCAGACTATTAAAGATTTTTTACGAGTTCAGCCTCCTAGTAGTAGGCACTGTCCCTTTAAAAATCGGTCCTTTCCAGCCCCTTCCAGGTCTTCTCAAGCCAAACCCAGACACAGCAAAAACCCCAGGTTTCAGTCCCAGGGGGCTCATAGAACTAAGCAGTGGGGGGCCTCCACTTCCAAGTCTGGGAATAATAAGACTCCCCCCTATGGTAAACAGTCTCAATGACTTCCTTTTAAAATTTTCAAGCACTTATCAACTGACTGCCCCTTTGGGGGGAAAGATTGCTCTTTATGCAAAGAACTGGGAACTCATTACCCAGGACAAATGGGTTTTAAATATAGTGTCCCAGGGATACAGATTTCACTTCCACACGTTGCCAACACCAAGTGGGTGGTCGGACCTACCCCCAAATCAGTGGGCAGAGGCCCATAAACAAGTACTTTCTCTCTTAAGCATGGGGGCTATTCATTTGGTACCAGAAGAGGAAAAGGGACAAGGTTTCTACTCAAGACTTTTCCTGGTACCCAGGAAAGACAATTCATGGCGTCCTATCCTGGACCTGTCTACTCTAAACACCTTTTTGGAGATTCAAAAATTCAATATGCTGACTCTTCAGTTACTTCCTGTGCTATGCAAAGATGCCTGGTTGGCAACACTAGATTTAAAAGAAGCATACCTGCACATCCCAATCAGGGAATCTTGCAGAAGATACCTACTCTTCAAAGCAGGCTACACGCACTATCAGTTCTCTGCACTGCCTTTTGGCTTATCTACTGCGCCCAGTGTATTCACAAAGTGCCTAGCTCCAGTTATTGCATTTTGCAGGCAAAGAAATATTAAAATATACCCACCCATACCTGGACGATTGTCTAATTCAGGCAGAAAGCCAGGACATACTTTTGAATCATCTGGCCTTTGTAAAAAGGGTTTTAACTTGTCTGGGGTACACCATAAATGAAGAGAGATCACAACTGGTACCCTGTCAACAAACTATATCCCTGGGAGCAGGCTTGAGTACAACTTCCCAGATGGCTTACCTCATGCCAGAAAAGCAAATTCATTTGACAACTTACTTCAAACAAGTGGCCACAAAAACCCTGCTATCTGCAAGACAAATACTGGAAGCCATGGGGTTCATGGCCTCCTGCATTCTTCTAATTCCATATGCAAGACTGCATATGACGAAACTACAGTGGTATCTAAAAAGCCTATGGTGTCAACATTCTCCAAACCTAGAAACAATGATTCCTGTCATACCTTGCCTACACCTAGAGTTCCTTTGGTGGGCAGAGGCCTGCCACCAAAATAAGGGACTACCTTTCACATCACCCACTGCCGCCCAAACCCTAACAACAGATGCATCAGACTGTGCATGGGGGGCTCAACTGGCAGGGAAGTGCATTTAGGGCAAATGGAACCCAAGTCAAATGCACCTGCATATCAATCAAAAAGAAATGTTAGCTGTACAGAATGCTCTGACAGCCTCCAAGGACCACATTCTTCCAGGACAGCTAATGGTAAAGATGGACAAACACCGCTGTTATGTTGTACATAAACAAGCAGGGGGGTACACATTCTTAACCCCTCTGCAGACTAGCCATGGCATTGTGGAACACAGCCTTGAGCTACCAGGTGCACCTACAAGCTCAATTCCTGCCAGCAAAATTAAATACACTGGCAGACGGACTAAGTAGAACCTCATGGACTCACAAGAGTGTAAACTGGAACAAAGGATTTTCAGCATGTTGACAAGCAAATGGGAGAGCCCAGATATAGACCTGTTTGCCTCTCCCCAGAACTACCAATTGGACAAATTTTGCACAAGGACTCACCACAAACAAGCCTGGAAAGTGGATGCTCTGTCCTTCAGTCTATGCCTTCCCCTCTCTGCCTCTGCTGTCCAAAGTACTATTAAAAGTCAAACAGGACAAACCAAGGATGATTTTGATTGCTCCAGACTGGCCACGCCAACACTGGTTCCCCCTCCTGCGCAGTGTGTCATGGTTATCTCCATGGCACCTGCCTCAGACTCCTTCCCTGCTGTCTCAGCAGGAGAACCAGATTCTGCACCCTTAGCTACTAACACTGAACCTTGCAGCCTGGCTAATTACTTAATCTCTCCTTTACCATCCCTCAGCAAACATGTGATGGATATTTTAGAGGCAAGGAGGCCTAGTACTGGAAAGTCTTATGTTGAAAAATGGAAAATATTCTGTGCCTGGAACCAATCTCAAGGGATGAGCACAGCAGCTCCCAATTTACCTCAGATTTTACAATACTTAACTGAGATGCTTCACAAGGGCCTGTCTTTTTCCTCCATTAAAATCCACACCTCAGCCATTTCAGCTCATTGTAATCCCCTCTTCTCTCATCCACTGCTCAAGCAGTTCCTCAGAGAGGCCAACAATTTAAGACCACCCAGGAGAGCTCCAACCCCAGCCTGGGACCTTAACTTTGTCTTGGAGAAACTCACTCTACCTCCTTTCCAGCCAGCTGCTACTGCAGACATTAAATTTCTTTCTTGGAAAACAGCTTTCCTTTTAGCAATTACTTCAGCTAGAAGGGTATCTGAATTACATGCCCTTATGGCAGTAGAGCCTTTCATCATCTTTCATGCGGACAGGCTGTCATTCAGAACCAATCCATCCTTCATGCCCAAGGTGGTATCCAGCGTGGCACTTAATCAGTCCATTCATTTGCCGACCTTCTTTCCCAATCCACAGAATAAAGGGGAACGGATACTGCATTCCTTAGATGTGCACAGACAACTTAGATTCTACTTGGACAGGACCAAGCCTCAAAGGAAATCTGAACAACTGTTGGTAGCATTTGCTGCAGGGGCAGAGGGGAAGACTATTTCAAAGCAAACCATTTCTAAATGGATAAGCCATTGCATTCATTTCTGCTATAAGCACCATGGAAAACCTGTCCCCCAGGGGATCAGACCTCACTCCACCAGGGCTGCATCTACCTCTACAGCCTTTCTCAGAGGTGTCCCTACCAGGGACATCCTAGAAGCTGCTACCTGGAGTTCTGTATATACTTTCACCAAGCATAATCATTTGCCAATTTTCTCTAAATCCAGAGCTGGCTTTGCCACTGCAGTCTTGCAGGGCCTTATAGCTGGCCCTAATGCTATCTAAACTCCTCCCAACCATAGCTTTGGAAATCTACCCAAATGTAATGACTGCAACAGTGAAACACAAAGAACATAGTAACAGTTGTGTACACTTACCATAAATGTAGATGTTCAAGCGTATTCACTGTTGCAGTCCTGGTTACCCTCCCTCCAGCCCCCTAACTTCTTTTGGCTATATCTCTACTTTCCTTTACTATGCTTAAAAGCATTTTTGGTGTATTTACTTTTTTGTCTGAGGCATATTTTTGTGCTTTTATGTTTAATTGCTTCCCATTAGGGGGACACCTGACATTTGGGGCAAGAAAAACTGATGTAATGGCATCGGCTGCATGTTTTATACCCCTGACAACCTGACGTCATGGAAGAAGGGACAGCAACCGACACAGGACCCAAGACTTTGTTAATCAGGTCGACTGAGGGCAACCTGCAAGCAGATTACCCAAATGTAATGACTGCAGCAGTGAATACACTCGAACATCTACATTTATGCTAAGTGTACACAACTGTACTTTTTCAGTGGTGGCCCGGGGAGAAGCACTCCAGACACATGTCTGTATAAAGCAAAAGCCTGGGATATTTGTGTTGCTGCTCTACTATATTTGTATACTTGTAAATGTAAGCTAATTCAGTTACTCTAGGTTTGATAGTTTTCTTGGTGGTGTGGTGGTCACCTGCTTTGAGTGCTTCATCCTTAAAACATCAGGGGTTCAAAAAGTACCTGGAGTATAGGCACAAGGTGCACTGCCCAAAGTGCTGCCCATCTAGATTCAAACTGCGGGGCCTGTGCAGCTTTCAGCACCAAAGGTTTTGCAGAAAATTGAGCTAAACTTGTATTAAAAGGTCTGCTTCCTGCTTTTGGTATTGGATCTTTTCAGGCTGTTTCGATTTTCTTCTCTTAAATGATCAGTTAATAAGAAAGAAGAGAAAGAGGAAAAGAAGGATATGGTCAAAAAAGTTAGGTGTTCATCGTGTTACCCTGCTGCAGTCATCACACTTGGGTTATCCTGTCGTCAGGCGGTCCCGCAGTCGGCCAGAATTCCAAAGTCTTGGTCCGACGTCGGTTGCTGTCGCCTCATCCCTGACGTCAGTGCGCCAGGGGTATATATATTGTAACCAACGCCATTTTCTCCAGTCTTTCTTGCCGCGCGGTGCCCGAAGCAGAAGCAGTTTGCAAGTGCCGGTCGGCCGACTCCTGAGATTGTCGAATTCGAATTACAGACCGAAGTCTTCTATAAAGCTAAGTACCCCGTTGGGGAAACTTTTCTTGCATCAGACCGATGTCAGAAAAAGTTAACAATTGCATTTCTTGTGGAAAGCAAATACCTAATAAGGATTTTCATTCTTACTGCATACCTTGCCTAGGCCCTGATCACGACGTCACTTCTTGTTGGTTTTGTGCTAGGTTTAATAAGCGTACTATTAAAAGGCGATTTGATTTTGCACGACACTATTTTGGTAGAAAATTTAACTATAACATGCCGTCGGAGCACAAAAAACACAGGGATAAGGACCGACAACCCAGGCCTAAGCCAGATTCCAAGGCCTCGGTTGATCCGGTCTCCGGTACTCTGTTTCTCAGTGATGCTCCGACGCAGCCCCTGACTACCGCAGATCTGGAACCCGAGACCGCTACGGATATTTTGACGGAATGTACTAGGCCGACGCAGCCTTTTACTTCAGGCCCTTCTGACGACTTAGCTTCTAAAGACGTCGGTGCTACAGAAATGCCATCAGTTTCTGGAGGCGTTTTCAGACCGACGACTCTCACCATTAAAATGTTTTCTAAGTCTAAGACTCCTTCTAAATCTAAAAAGACTGCACTTCAGTCTCCTGTTCAAAGCCCTATGCCTAAGAAACAGATGCTCAAAATGGCTGAAGATTTGATTTCTCTTATCAGGGGATCTCAGCCCCCTCCTGACAAAAGGCCTAGACAAGAGGAAGACTCTGCTTCCTCTGAGCAACTGTCCATTTCTTCGGATTCCTCTGAGGACCAAGATTATTCCTACTCTCCTTATGAAGATTCTGATGCTGAGGACTCTATTCCCTCAGCTTCTCCTCCTGAGGACTACTCCTTTGGGGAAACCTTACACACTATGAGGGAACATTTTCACTGGGAAGGTCAGGACTACTCTGATTCCAAGAAAAGGCTCAGAGAGTTTCTCTTACTCCCCCAACACAGACCTCTAGCCATCCCACCTGTGTTGGACATTGTGGATGATGTCTATTTAGAATCCAGTTTCAACCCAGACTCTCTTCCTCCGGCTAAGCCTGACAGATACTACAGAGTACCCGATTCCCACAAATTTCTTTACAAAATTCCCAGTAGCTGACCCAGAGACTATCTCCCGGGGTCCCAGTGGGGCTAAGGCTTCTATGGCTAAAAACCCAGTACCTTCTGAGAGGGATTCCAGAGCACTAGACAGGTGGGGGAAAAAGGTTTACACCTCAGCCACATTAGCTATGAGGGCACTAAAGTGTCGATTTCATATGCTTAAGTATCAGCAATTTCTAATCTCTCAGTTAAAGCAAAGGATAACCTCCCTACCCCAACAATCTGAATTGAAAGAAGTACAGGATTTGTTGCACACCACTGAGCAGGTGGGAAAACATACCTTACAATGTGGGTTTGATTCTTTGGAGGCCTCCTGCAGAGCAGCTGTCACTGGATCGGTTATACGTAGGCATGCTTGGTTAAAGGAACAAACTCTGCCTGATCATGTTAAAGCAAAACTACTAGATGCTCCCTTACAGCAGGATGTTCTTTTTGGAGTTAAAGTAGAAGAAGTTTTAAAGAAAATGGAAGATAAGGCAAAATCAGTGCAGACAGTCAAAGATTTCCTACAAGTACAACCCCCTCGCTTTAGTAGAAACTGGCCAACAAAAAATTGGTCCTTTCCAGCTACTGACAAACCACAGAGGGGTAAATACAGGCGCCCAAGGGGCAGAGGACAACCACAAGCCCAGTATAAACCTCGCCAATGGGGCACTACAACACAGAAGGGAGGAGAAGACAGGTCTCAACCCACCAGAAGGCAAACTCAATGACTTGCACCTCATCTGGCCAAGCAGTACTCTCTTGACAGCCCCCTTGGGGGGAAAACTCGCACTTTTTGCAGACAACTGGCACATTGTCACAAAGGACAAATGGGTCCTAGACATAATTTCACGGGGATACAGATTCCATTTTCACACCTTGCCAATGAAAAGAGGAATGCCAAAACTGCCACAAAATCAATGGGCAGAGGCACAAAAACAAATTGCAGCCCTCATGGACATGAGAGCCATTCAACTGGTACCTACTCGAGAGCAAGGCCAAGGATTTTACTCAAGACTCTTTCTAGTGCCCAGAAAGGACAATGCCTGGAGACCAATTCTGGACCTTTCAATTCTAAACACTTACAAGTTCCCAAATTCACGATGCTAACACTACAGCAGCTACTTCCCATGTTGGGCAAGGAAGCATGGCTAGTAACGTTGGACCTCAAGGAGGCATACCTGCATGTCCCTATCAGACAAAGTTGCAGAAGATACCTCCGTTTCATTGCAGGTTCAACCCATTATCAATTCTCTGCACTGCCCTTTGGCTTATCTACTGCGCCCAGAGTTTTCACAAAATGCCTGGCACCAGTAATTGCATACTGCAGACAAAGAGGAATTCAAATATATCCATACCTGGACGACTGCCTCATCCAAGCAGAAAGCAAAGACATTCTCTTACATCATCTGGCCTTTGTGAAGCATCTACTAAATTGTCTGGGGTACACAGTAAACGAAAAGAAGTCAAAACTAGTACCCTCACAAAAAATGACATTCCTGGGTGCCAGCTATGATACAATGGCCCAGAAGGCTTATCTAACACCAGACAAGCAACTACAACTGACTCAATATTTCAAGACAATGGCAACAAAGACAAAATTAACTGCAAGAAAAATTCTGCAGGCTTTGGGCTTCATGGCATCTTGCATACTAATAATACCATTTGCAAAACTGCATATGAGGAAATTACAGTGGTACCTAAAAAGTGTATGGTCTCAACACAGCCACAGCTTGGACACAATGATATCTCTCATTCCCTGCCTTCAACAGGAGTTTCTATGGTGGTCACAGGCATGTCACCTCAACAAGGTTCAACCTTTCACCTTGCCCCCAACCAGGCAAACTATCACAACAGATGATTCAGACTACGCCTGGGGGGCAAACATGGCAGGACAATGCATTCAAGGCCTATGGACTGCAGAACAAAGAAAACTGCACATAAATCTAAAAGAGATGCTAGCTGTACAGAAAGCTCTGACAGCCTTCAAGGATCTACTACATCCAGGACAACTTGCCATAAAGATGGACAACACCACAGTAATGTGGTACATAAACAAACAAGGGGGCACACATTCCTACCCTCTTTGCAGGCAAGCAATGATCTTATGGAACACAGCTCTGGCATACCAAGTCCAGTTACAAACTCAATTCCTGCCAGGACAGAATGGAAACTAGACCCACAAATATTTACAATGATAACTCAGAAATGGGGCCTTCCAAACATAGACCTGTTTGCCAGTCCTCAAAACTACCAACTGACAAAAATTTTGTACAAGGACATTCCACCATCAAGCTTGGAAAGTGGACGCGCTCTCCTTCAGTTGGAAACACCTGACAGCATATGCCTTTCCTCCATTACCTCTCCTGACAAAGGTTCTTTTGAAGGTCAAAAAGGAGAAACCACGACTGATTCTCATAGCCCCAGACTGGCCACACCAGCACTGGTACCCGCTATTGAAGAATATGGCTCACAGCCCACCATGGATATTGCCTCAAATACCCCATTTGCTCACGCAACAAAACAAACAGATTCTACACAGCCAGCTCAAAACTTTAAATCTGGCTGCATGGCAAATCTACTAAACATCCAACCAGCTCCTCTTTCATTAGCAGTTCTGGATGTTATTCTGGAAGCCAGGAGGTCAAGCACCAGGAAGGCTTACTCGGACAAATGGAAAAGGTTTTGTGCCTGGAAACAAGCTAAAGGCCAAGACACAACTCAACCTCACATTCTGCAGTATTTAGCTGAGATGTTGCACAAAGGACTTTCCTTTTCCTCAATTAAAATCCATGCTTCAGCTATTTCTGCTCACTACGACATGAATCCACCTTTATTTTCAAATCCTCTTCTAAGGCAGTTCCTCAGAGGGGCAAAAAACATTAGACCACCTAGGAGAGCTCTTACACCAACATGGGACCTCAACTTTGTACTGGAAAAACTAACGCTACCTCCTTTTGAACCAGCTTTCTCTGCTGACCTTCAGTTCCTATCTTGGAAAACTGCCCTGCTCCTGGCAATAACTTCATCTAGGAGAGTCTCAGAACTACAGGCACTAATGGCAGTGGAACCTTTCCTCATTTTTCATCAAGACAGAGTTTCTCTATGAGCTAATCCTTCCTTTATGCCTAAGGTGGTTTCCAGTGTAGCTTTAAATCAAACCATCCACCTACCCACCTTCTTCCCCAATCCACAGAACAAAGGTGAGAGACTCCTGCATTCCTTGGACATTCACAGGCAGCTTCATTACTACTTGGATAAAACTAAGACTTTCAGAAAAACTGACCAGCTCTTTGTATCCTATGCTACAGCTTCTCAAGGGAGGGCTATATCCAAGCAAACCATTTCAAAATGGATAGGTCATTGCATACAGTTCTGTTATACCCATCATGGGAAACCAGTTCCTGCTCCCATTAGATCCCACTCTACCAGGGCAACAGCTACCTCTACAGCCTTTCTCAGGGGGGTTCCTACCAAGGAAATTTTAGAAGCTGCAACTTGGAGTTCTGTACACACTTTCACCAAACACCATCACTTACCTCTTTACTCGAAGTCCAGGGCGGGCTTCACCACTGCAGTTCTGCAGGGCCTTATTGCCTCCATTGACCCTCTATGATACCTCCCCCCACCTTAGCTTTGGGATTCAACCCAAATGTGGTGACTGCAGCAGGGTAACACGATGAACATAGTACAGTTTTGTACCTACCATAAATGTAGATGTTCGAGTGTTCACCCTGCTGCAGTCCAGGTTACCCTCCCTCCATCCCCTCTGATCTACTGGCTAAATCTCTTCTATGCCTTACTGATGTATTTGCTTATAGCTGAAGGGATTTTGTGTCTGTACAGTATTCACACCATTTGGTACTAATTCTGATCACCCTTTTAGGGGCACCTGACATCTGGGGCAAGAAAAACTGAAGAAAATGGCGTCTGTTGCAATATATATACCCCTGGCGCACTGACGTCTGGGATGAGGCGACAGCAACCGACGTCGGACCAAGACTTTGGAATTCCGGCCGACTGCGGGACCGCCTGACGACAGGATAACCCAAGTGTGATGACTGCAGCAGGATGAACACTCGGACATCTACATTTATGGTAGGTACAAAACTGTACTTTTTTTTTCCTAAATATAAGGACAAGGAGACAAGCTGTGTCTGTTTCAAGGCAGCCATATCTGAAGGCCCCTCCGCAACAACTTTAGATCTGGAGTCTGTGTTATACCAATATCGATCTCCATCTCTGCAGAGCTTGGATCCATCCAGGTCACCTCATATGGACATTCTAAGTCTGCTATTATCTGCAGCTACAGGGTCTGGTTAGATCTTTTTTCCATTTGTGGCTGGTACTCCAGTGGAGTCCCCCCCCCCCAGCAGTCCAGGAATCTCACTTTCAGATCCACAAGGGTGCCCAGTCCATTACTCAACCCAGTAAGCCTACTTCCATGGCTTCTCTGTGGTCCAAGAGCCCCTCCATTAATGTCGAGGAATATGATCTGAATCAGCTCATACTAACTTTCTCAAGGCCCAGATGGACCTGGGGATATATGCCTTCATCCTTGGGTCCAAGTTTGGGGGTACCTCTTCCAATGGTTCCATCTTTTGTTGCTCCTCCTCTGTCACACCTCTCTGTGTAGTGACTTTGGCTATGACATTAGCCATTGTCACCCCCTTCTGTACTGACTACTTTACTGTCCTCAGGAATGACTTCTCCTTCGATGCAATCAACTCTGACCTCCTCAGATCTGATCACATCCCAGAGCTGTGGAGTCGGAGCTGAGGGGTTGTGATAGACTCCTGAATTTATCAGAGCTGTCCCTGCCCTTGGCTATGGATGGCTTGGACTCGACAGTGAATCCAGCTGGGACAGCAGTTTTTCACTGTGGTTTCTCTAGTATCCTCTGAGTGAGCTCCCTTTATGGTCTTCCAGCCTTTGTTTGACATTCATTGTAGAGAAGATTCTGTTGAGTTCTGAGACAGGTGTCCACTCCTGTGTATCGGATCTGTCCAATCTGCCCATCCTTCCAGGGATTTCTTCTCATGAGCTGTATTCAGGACAGCTTACGCCAACAGGCTATGAGCAGTTCGAGGTTCTGGTCTTCTCTGCTGCTTCCTTATTCCGTCCAGCCTCTGCTCCCAGACAGTGTATAGGAAGAGCCAGAGCAAGAGGAAACACTTTGATTCACCTAAAGTCGCTCACTAGGGCCTCTGAACTTTATGGAGGTGAAGGTCCCCCTAAGTCCCACAGAGATGACATGTCCTCCTAGAACTGATGAGACAACAGGGAGAGCTGGACGTTCAAAGCCCATTCCTCAGAGGAGTCTAGTCTTTCTTAAAGCCTTTGACATGGACCTATTTACTTCTTGGGGGGTACTCCCTGTGGATCTGCATGTCATCCTAATGTCCCAGAGGACTTGGAAAGATCTGAATGTGGTGGAACGTATTTCCCACAAACCAGGCAAAGTATTAGTAGGGCCAGGTCTTTTTAAAATGAAGGTCCCTTAGTAGATGCCATTGTTGCAGCCACCAGGAAAGAGATTGGAAGAGAATGCCTTAGTCCATCCTCCTAATAGGGAGTCTCAGGATCTGGATTGATTTAAGAAGCATGCTTGCTCTTTAGCTGCGTTTGCCTTTTGTGAGCTGAATTCTATGGTGCATTTGTCACTGCTTCAGAGGATTTAATCTCTGAAGTTTCTAAGTCAGTGGCACCTCAACCCTCTGTAGAGTCTTATAAGACCTCAGAGACTCAGTTGGCTACTATGCTGTCTATCCCAAATTTATCCATGCACCTCGTCTTAAGTACAGTACATGCTGTGACTTGCTCACCAGGCACTGGCATAGCCATTCACTGCAGTGCTTGGATGCATGTCTGTAACTTTGCGGATTGCTTCAAGGCATCATTTCTCAATGTTGTCTGAGAACACTTTATTGGACCTCAAAGATATCTACTTGTCCCATCAAGATAGAGAGGCACATTATGAGGTTCTTGCACATTGGATGGGAGTCTGTTGCTCCTAATTTTGGGTACTGCCATTCAGTCTTGTTGCGGTCCTCCAGATGTTCACCACGTGCATGGCAGTGGTAGCAGCTTGTTTCAGGCTGTAGATTTCTGGGTCTTTCTATACCTGGATGACTGGCTCCTCAGTGTCCTCAAGAGTGTTCCTAGTTCAGATGAGAAATTCTTTGCACCAGCTGTGCTACCCTTGGGTGTAACGGTCAGTTTTGAGAACTCCAACTTAAAACCCATGCAAATTCTTGAATTTATAGGCTGCCATCTGTACACAACCAAGGGTACCACAGTGGTACAGCAAGCAGTGTTGTCACCTCTCAGAAAGAGGCTCTCCAGTTCAGTTCTCATCTGGGATACCTTCTGTGCACGTCATCCTTGTGTTCGTGTAGGCTTTCTCCATTTTTCTCCCACATTCCAGAGACATGCAGTAAGAAGATTGAACATACTAAATTGTGTGTGTGTGTGTGTGTGTGTCTGTGTGTGTGTGTGTGTGTGTGTGTGTGTGTGTAAGAATAACCGCAATAGGGCTAGCCACTTGGCTGTATGAACACTGGCTGTAGATGGTCACTATTGAAGTGACATCCAGACTCCATGGACAAAAATGTGAAAAAAAGATTGTGATGGCTGAATCTGTACACGTCCAGTCAGATTGCCAAACTGTCATCTTCAAGTCTCTTCTTTGGATTCAGGGCAGTCAAATCCTGCTTTCCCAGAGGCCATCTGCTTATTTAATATTGTACATCATGTTGGTCTAATGACTGCTGCCATCTGTCTTTTTCCTCTGGACAGGTTTTTCATGAGAGTTCTGCAGTGGACATTCAGTTCAGTAGTCCCTGTGCACATACACTGTGTCCTTTTCAGTTTGCCTTACTGGCATCTGTCATCACCACGTCTTGGTGGTTGACTTTGAATTGCATTTGAAAGGCTAACCCTTTGTCCGTCCCAACCAGAAGCCATGGTGACCAAAGATACCTTCCTCCTGTGGTATTGGGACATTTCAAAGGGAAGGAACCCCAGGGTACCTACTTCCTTCCAGAGGCCTGTCTTCACATAAGTATCTTGGAGGTGAGAGCAGTCCTACCATTGCAGGGCTTTCAAGACAGTCTCCAACAAAGGTGTGATAGCCTTACAGACAGACAACACTACGGTGGTGTGATATATAAACAAGGAGGAACCTGATCTCATTTCCTATGTCGAGGCCAGGAGGATGTGGCAGTGTCTTTGCATCGTTTTCTGATAGCAAAGTACATCCTAGCGATATCTGACTTTCTAGTGGACAATCTAAGCTAGAATATTTTGATGGCTCATGAGTGGTTAGTCAGTCCATCTGTGGAGGCTGTTATTTTCAGCCAGTAGGGCCCACCATGCAGCGACCTTTTTGCCACTCCTTTCAGCACCAAATGCTGCAGGTTCTTTGCTCTGATTCCACTCCAAGGGACATTGACCCAGGGACACTCTACTACATGTTTAGCACCCAGATCTCCTGTTCCCCCACACACCATCACCCCTGTTGCAGAGCAGTTGGGATCCTCATAGCCCCCTTCTGGCCCAAACAAGTTTGGTTCTCCTTTTTTATGGGCTCACCTCATCCACCCTTCCTAAGTTCTGGGCCCCATTCCAGTTCATATTTTATTTTCGGGTGAGACTGGCCTGACAGATGGAAGTCCCATAGGCTAGCTGCTTGGTTCCCCCAATTCCAATGATGAACATAGATCCCAAGCCTTCTTGAAGGCTGATGCATATTTTCCTCATCTCAGAAACCCATTAACAGAAAACATTTACGCTAGTAAGTGGGAAAAAATTATTTGGGTCTCTTCTATGGGCTTGGATTCCTTTTGTGCTGCTTTAGAGGCAATTTTGGATTTTCTGGCTGTTCTGTTTCACTTTGGGCTTAGTTGCCCCAGTGTTAAAGTTCAGCTGATAGCTATAACATTCATGTTGGTTAAGAGCACAAGTCTATGCATCCCTTAGGGTTATCTAAGGCCTTTTTAAAAGAGACCTTTCTCCTCATACCTTCTGTAAGAGATCCTTCACCTCCTTGGGACTTGTTCCTCATTCTTCCAGCCTTGGTAAAGGCACCTTTTGAATGAATGGCTAGAGCAGATTTGAAGTTTCTTTCTTGCAAAAGTGTCTCTGCCATTACTACTGCTATGTGTGTGTCATACTTCCAGGCTGTCATGTAACCCTCCTGATCTGTAAAGTTTCTTTGCAGACAAATCCATCCTCCTTGCCTGAGTCTAATTTGGGCCAGTCTATTCAGTTACCAATCTTCATCCCAAATTTCATTAACAGAGGATAGAATATGCTTCATACTTTACTTGTTCATTGGCTGTTGAGATTTTATTTAAATAGAACCAAATAATTTAGGAAATTAGAGCAGCTTTGTGTCTCCTTTTCCATGGCAAGGTTAGGTATGATAGTTTTGAAAGTCATACTGTCCTGATGGCTTTCTCATTCCATACCTTTTATCCTTTCAAGGGCTTATTGTCCAAAAAAACAGAAGCCTTTTCAGAGGGACAGTCGCTGCTTGTATTGCCTTTTTTAGCTGTGCTTCCTTGGACGATTGTGCTGCGGGTAGTTGGTTTTCCTCACCTACTTTCATATTTCATTGTTAATTGGATATCTGGTACAGATGTATAACATCATTTGGCTCCACCGTATTGCAGAATATTCTTCTTGTTCTACCCTATTGTGTTGCTGGAGACTCTGTCCCACAGGTTCAGGCATTATGCTCTTACCATATTGCTAGATCCATCTTTGTCAACCATCCCTCCTTCCATTCCCCTTTCCAAATTATCATTAGTTGTGTGGCTCTTGGAGAGCCTTGTAGACTGGCCTGAGGTCTTAATTCAGGGCCACACAGTCTGATTATCCTAATCACTGTGGGTATTTTTCTAGATGTAGGTCAGGTGATATAGGGCTAAGTTAATCTGAGGTGATTTAGACTCTAAATATATTATGGAGAAAGAGAGAGAGCTTCAGAGCTAAAGATTCTGATCTGCTGGCTTCAGGTCTGATAAAGAAGGTTGAGATGGACAGTAGAAGATGGCACTGATCTGGTGTTAAGTACAGAACTTTTGTTTATGCAATTGTGGGTATGTATGTATGGCATATACACACACAAAAAAAAGGTAATCTGCGTGGTATCCCCGAAGTCTCAAAACAACCCACAAAACAAGTATAGTGGGTCCAAAAACACAACAGTGTAAGAAACTTCTCTATGTGGACGATTTTCAGTTCATATACCTCTAGTTAATCACTGTGTGCCTTCTGTGGAAGGTTGGGCGCCGGGCTGGCAACTCGACACTGTAAAACTCCACTGCCAATCATGAACGGACAGGTGATCCACTATGGCGACCCCTAACTGGGAAAAGCCGAAAGAAAAAGATGATGATACCTCTAGTTAATCACTGTATATTAATCAGATCATACAATAGTAGTAGAAGTAGCGAACTTAAACTCGTCTTAAGTAAAGAAAAGAAAAAAATAATAATAATAAATATATCATTGTACAGAATTACTAAGTATTCGAAAGTAATCCAAGCAAGGCAGGTAGTCTGTTTCCATTCGAAAATCCTTAAAGTACACAGACAAGCGATCCAAAAGAGTAATAGTTTCCTCATAAGCTTTCTAAATATAAATATATATATATATATATATATATATATATATATATATATATATATATATATATATATATATTTTTTTTTTATCAGGCAAGGGAGTGGTTTATTGTGCTGTAAAATAGTGTTATTGATATATGTTAAATTCACATCCCTTTCCCCCCATCAGTGTGACATTCCAGTTGGAAGACAGTAAATAAACCCAAGCGTAGGATTTCATGTAATCTGTCAGAAATCCGCGATGGATGTAAAAATAATGCACTAGCCAAACGCCTTTCTCTTCATAAAAGATGCACAGGTTTTAAGTTCCAGATCCTGGATAGCATAGACATGGGTGATCTTGAAGGAGACATCCCGAATATTCTGGAGAAACGTGAACTTATGTGGCAATTAAAGCTGAACTCTTTTAGGAAGCCTGGACTAAATTACTACTGTTTAATTAAAAGTGTACAGGAGCTTAGAAAATTGCCACATTGTTTACATGACTAATTTTATTTTATTTTACTGTACCATTGGTTTTAAATACCATTTTAAATCTGTTGTAATTTAAGTGTATAGTTTGGTTCCATCATCATACATTTTTTCTTATTCTGGTTCTTTTTTTTCCACTTTATTCAAAATTATGTGTAATAACAATACTAATTATACAATAATATTTTTATATAGTTTTTAGGGTTCTTGTACACAGGCTTGAAGAAGTCTAGAAGGACGAAAGTGATTTTTAGCAATAGGTTATGAAAAGAGAATATGATTTTTACAATTGATGTTTTACATGCAAAGTGTATATGTATATATTTATATATATTTTTTGATTGCCAAATGGACTAAGGTTGATATATTTCCAGCCATGTAATATATTGTCTTGGATAAAATCACAGACATAGTAATCTACTTAATGTTTGTGTCTTTCGGCTTTTCCCGGTTAGGGGTCGCCACAGCGGAACTCCGGTCTGCTAATGATTGGCAGTAGATTTTTACGTGCTGGCTTGCTGAGCCTAACGCACAACCTTCAATGAAGGAATGCCCATTCATGCATGTCGGCACACAGAGAAGACGCTTTAACTGAGAATTGAATGGGCAACGTCTAACTGTGAGGCGACAATGCTACCGCAGCACCACCACCGCAGTACTTAATAATCTGGTTAAATAAGAGGTACAACATCATTATAAATTTTATTTAAAGTACATAAGGGTTATATTTTTATTATGACAGCTACTAAGTAGGGCAGGACCAGCTCGAATGTCACACTGATGGGGGAAAGGATGTGAATTTAACATGTGTACCAATAACACTTTATTTTACAGCACAATAAACCACTCCCTTGCCTCATGAAAAGTATATATATATATATATATATATATATATATATATATATATATATATATATATTTAGAAAGCTTGTGAGGAAACTATTACTTTATCTTTGTTTTACTTGGATTGCTTGTGTGTGTACTTAAAGGATTTTCGACTGGAAACAGACTGCCTGTCTTGCTTGGATTACTTTCGAATACTTAGCGAGTTTAAGTTGAGACTTCTACTACTATTGTCTGATCTGATTAATATACAGTGATTAACTAGAGATATATGGACTGAAATTCTTCCACACACAAGTTTCTTACAGTGTTATGGCATATACACACACGTGCGCACACAGTGTAACTTTTACGTTTTGTTTTATTGTTTGATCATGTATGCAAAGCCGTTTGTCTTGGAATGCAGTTTGACTTGTGTACTATTGCTGATGTTCTTCGTGTTTCACTGTTGCGGTCATCACATTTGGGTTATCTGCCTGCAGGTAGCCCTCAGTCAGCCCGAATACCAGAGACTTAGTATTTCTGCCTCTGTTGCTGTTGCTCCAGGACTGACGTCAGGGGTATAGAAACAGGCAGCAAACACCATTACATCAGTCTTTCTTGCTGAGGACTCCGAAGCAGAAGCAGTTTGCATGAGTGCCGGTCGGCCGCTACCTGAGCTTTCATTTACGATTTAAGTCATCCTGCAGTCTTCTAAAGCCAAGTACCCCATTGGGGATCCTTTTTTCTTGCTCTAACCGATGTCAGAAAAAGTTAGCAATTGTCTTGCCTGTGGAAAGCAAATACCACACCGAGCCCAGACCATGACGTACCTCGCTGTTGGTTGTGTGCCTTGTTCATTGCCCAGACTATTCGTCGTTGGGCCATTGTTGTCACTAAATACTTTTGTTCTCATTCTCTGTATTCCGAAATGGCTTCGGAAAGCCATCCGCCTACCGATATTACGAAAAACTGTAAGGATAAAGACAGAGACAGACCGCATAGGCCCAAAGCTGCCGACGACACTTCCGTTAAGCTAGTCGCCAGTTCGCCGGTACTCAGTGAGGTGCTTTCACAGCCCCTGATGCCCGCTTCAGTGGATTCGCAGGCCTCTACCAAGACCCATTCGGAGTCCAGTATGTCGTCAGATTCTTCTTTGACTATGGAACCTGCGGATGTCTCTACCTTGGATGGGTCCGGAGCCACTGAGCAGGCATCTGCTTCTGAGGAAGTTCTTCGCACTATCGATGTTCGACGCAAAACGACTGCTTTAGCGTCTTCAATTCTGTCTTAAACTACTGAGTTTCTAAGGCCAAGAGTACACCCTACGCCTAAAAAAACAATGACCAAAGTGCATGCACCTGCTCCCTTGTCACAACATCAAATGCTCAAAATGGCAGAAGACCTTATTATGCTGATTAGGGGAAGTCAGCCTTCCCCTGCTAAGAAAAAAGAGACCTCTTCCCCAGCAGCTTTAACAGACCAAGAGTCCGACGACTCTGAGGTATCTGATTATGAAGACATGCCCTTATCTGCTTATGAGGATTCAGATGCAAAGGAGTCCATTCCCTCTGCCTCTCCTCCAAAAGAGTTTTCTTTTGGTGAAACCATGCATACTTTGAGAGCATTTCCATTGGGAATGCCAAGACTATCCTCAGTCCAAAAAGAGACTCAGAGAATTTCTAGATTTGCCACAACATAGGCCTTTAGCAATACCCCCAGTCCTGGAGGTTGTGGATGATGTCTTTATGGAATCCAGTCCAACTGCTAATACTTTACCCCTGCTCCTAGGAAACCAGACCGGTACTACAGAGTACCTAACTCTCTCAAATTCCTTTTCAAAAATCCTACTGCTGACCCAGAGATCATCTCCCAAGAGCCTGAAGGTATCAAAGCAACTACAGCTAAGAATCCCACCCCTTCGGACAGGGATTCCAGAGCATTGGACAGTTGGGGTAAGAAAGTATATACCTCTGCAACTCTCGCCATTAGGGCTTTGAATTGTCAGTTTCACATGCTGAAGTACCAACAACATATTATGGAACTTCTTAAGCAGAAAATAGCTACCATTACAGACTCTGCAGAAAATAAAGAATTGCAAGAGCATATACATTCCGCAAGCCAAGTCAGCAAACATACATTGCAATGTGGCTTTGACGCCCTAGAAGGATCTTGCAGGGCAGCAGTCACTTGTTCTGTACTGAGAAGGCATGCTTGGCTTAAGGAGCAGACCCTGCCAGACCATGTCAACTCAGTTATTAGATGCTCCTTTGAACAAGGACAATCTGTTTGGCACCAAAGCAGAAAAGGTTCTTAAGATGGAAGAAAAAGCTAAATCTATGCAGACAGTCAAAGAATTCTTGCAAGTACAGCCTCCTAGATTCAGTAGGCATTGCCCCTCGAAACATTGGCCCTTTCCAGCCCCCTCAAGGCCATCTCAAACTAGACCTAGGGGAAACTGTCCTCCCAGACTACAGTCTCAGGGTATGCAGAGATCAAAGCAATGGAGTGCCTCCACCTCTAAAGCAGGGAGTGCTAAGCCACCCCCTTATGGAAAGAATTCCCAATGACTTCTCAACTCCACTTTCCACCTCTGCCCAACTGCTTGTGCCCCTAGGAGGAAAACATGCCCTTCATGCAAAAAAATGGATTTCCTTCACCAAAGACCGATGAGTCCTCAACATTGTATCCCAGGGGTACAAATTTTACTTCCACTCTCTGCCAACCCCAAAAGGGTTCCCAGACCTTTTCCAAACCAGTGGGCAGAGGCACAAAACCAAGTTCAATCCCTGCTCTCTGTCAGGGCTATTCAACCTGTCCCTGCGGAACACATAGGTCAAGGATTCTATTTCAGACTTTTCCTGGTACCCTGAAAAGAGGACTCTTGGGGCCCAATCCTAGATCTTTCAGTTCTCAACACCTTCCTGGTGGTACCAAAATTCAAAATGCTCACCCTACAGCAGCTTCTACCTATGCTAGCCAAAGATGCCTGGTTAGTCACCCTAGACTTAAAAGAAGCCTTATCTGCACATCTGTACAAGGGTGTCATGCAGGAAATATCTACACTTCAGGGCAGGATCTGTGCATTTTCAGTTCTTTGCACTTCCCTTTGGCTTATCCACTGCTCCCAGAATATTCACAAAATGCCTGGCTCCAACCATTGCTTAATGCAGACAGAGAAATATCCAAATTTACCCATACTTGGACAACTGCCTGATTCAAGCAGACAGTCAGGAAATGCTGTTGCAGCATCTGACATTTGTAAAAAAACTTCTAACCTCCCTGGGGTACACCATCAACGAAAAGGAATCAAAACTAGTCCCCATTCAAAAGATTGTATTCCTGGGAGCAAGCTTGGACACGGCATCTCAGATGGCTTTCCTCACTCCAGAAAAACCAGCCTATCTGACAGACTATTTTACTCAAATGGCCACCAGAACCCAGCTGTCCGCAAGGAAAATCCTGCAGGGCCCTAGGGTTCATGGCCTCATGCATCCTACTAATTCCATATGCCAGACTGCATATGAGGAAACTTCAATGGTACTTAAAAGTCTTTGGTGCCAACATTCTCATGACCTGGAAACCGTCATTCCTATGATACCCTGTCTAAGGACAGAGTTTCTTTGGTGGGCAGCATATGCCTGGGGAGCACACATGGACGGCAAGTACATTCAGGGCCTCTGGAGCCCAAGTCAATTTCATCTACACATCAGCCAGAAAGAGATGCTAGCTGTGCAGCACGCTCTGACAGCTTTCAGATCCCTACTCTCACCAGGACACCTGCTAATAAAAACAGACAACACCACAATTATGTGGTACATCAACAAGCAGGGTGGAACCCACTCTTAAGCACTCTGCAGGCTAGCCATGACCCTGTGGAACACGGCCTTGGACATGCAGGTCCATCTGCAAGCTCAATTCCTGCCACTCAAACAAAACTCACTGGCAGATGACTTAAGCAGAAATCTCCTAGACCCACATGAGTGGCAGTTAGAGCCCAGCACCTTCAACCTTCTGATTCAGAAGTGGGGGACCCCAGAGGTGGATCTCTTTGCCTCCCCCTGCAACAACCAGCTCAGCAAATTCTGCACCAGGACTCCACACAGCAGGGCCTGGAAAGTGGATTCCCTATCCTTCCAGTGTATAAATCTCTCAATCTATGCCTTTCCCCCTCTGCCCCTTCTCTCGTGTGTTGCTCAAGATAAGACTGGACAGACCAAGGACAATTCTGATAGCCCCAGACTGTCCACGCCAGCACTGGTACCCACTCCTGCACAGCCTGTCACTGGTGCCACCTTGGCACCTACACCAGAACCCAACCCTGCTCTCTGAGCAGGGGGAGAGATTTTACATCCACAACTGCAAACCCTAAATCTTGCAGCCTGGCTTATTCCTTAAATTCTACCCCAGTAACCAGCGTAAGCAAGCAGGTGCTGGACGTCATTCTTGAAGCCAGAAAGCCCAGTACAAGGAAATCTTATGCTGATAAGTGGAAAAGGTACTACTACTGGATTCAGTCTAAAGGAGAGGACACAACTCTGCCCTCCCTGCCTCTAATCTTGGATTACTTAGGAGATCTACGCCACAGAGGCAGGCCTATCCTTCTCCTCCATTAAGATCCATGCCTGTGCCATTTCAGCTCATTACAACACTGAGGCCACCCCTCTTCTCTCACCCTCTTATCAAACAGCTACTGAGAGGGGCAGACAACTTAAAGCCTCTAAGGAGAGCACCCACTCCTGCTTGGGACCTTAACTTTGTACTGGAAAAGCTCATGCTTCCCCCCTTTGAGCCTGCAGCGTCAGCAGAGTTAAAATTCCTCTCTTGGAAAACAGCCTTGCTTCTGGCCATCACTTCAGCTGGAAGAGTGTCTGAGCTACAGGCATTTATGGCTGTGGAACCCTTCATTATTTTCCATAATGACAGGGTTTCCCTCGGGACTAAACTTTATGCCTAAAGTGGTGTCCAGTGTGACTCTCAGCTAATCTATCCATTTGCCAACTTTCTTCCCTAATCCTCAAAATAAGGAGGAAAGGATCCTGCACTCTTTGGACATGCACAAATAGCTCAGATTCTACCTTGATAGGACTAGGAAATCTGACCAGTTACTAGTCCGCTTTGCACCAGGGGCAGAGGGCAAGGCCATTTCAAAACAAACAATTTCCAAATGGATAGCACACTGCATCCATTTCTGCTACAAGCACCATAGAAAACCAACCTCTCATGGGGTCAGAACATATTCCACTAGTGCAACCTCTACCTCTACATCATTCCTTAGGGGAGTCCCTACCAGGGACATCCTGGAAGCTGCTACCTGGAGTTCTGTACACAGCTTCACCATGCATTACCACTTGCCTATCTTTTCCATGTCCAGAGCAGGTTTTCGAACAGCAGTCCTGCAAGGTATACTAGCCAGCCCCAACTCTTCTTGACTGCCTTCACCTTTCTTCAGCTTTGGGAATCTACCCAAGTATGATGACTGCAACAGTGAAACATGAAGAACATAGTACAGTTGTGTACACTTACCATAAATGTAGATGTTAGAGTGTATTCACTGTTACAGTTCTGGTTTCCCTCCCTCCCTCCAGCCCCCTTGTCTCTCTCTCTCTCCTCTCTATGAATATTACTCACCCCTTTTAGGGGTATTGGTATTTACTTTTTACTGGTGGTGTTTTTCCCACCATAACTTAGCTCCCTATTTGGGGGGCACCTGACATTTGGGGCAAGAAAAACTGATGTAATGGCGTCGGCTGCCTGTTTTTATACCCCTGACTTCTGTCCTGGAGCGACAGCAACCAATGCAGAAATACTAAGTCTCTGGTATTCGAGGCAGGCAACCCAAGTGTGATGACTGCAACAGTGAATATACTCTAACATCTACATTTATGGTAAATGTACACAACTGTACTTTTCTCTTCAGTGTTTTCAGAGTTGTGTTTGAGGTTTTGCTGTACACACACGTGTGTGTGTGTGTGTGTGTGTGTGTGTGTGTGTGTGTGTGTGTGTGTGTGTGTGTGCACGCACATTGTTTGGTGTAGGTTTGACTTCCAGGACAGAACCCCAAACAGTAGAATCTAGTAATGTCCTTCCGTATCACTGTTGCAGTATACAAAAGACTTGGGTTGCAATAAGGATATCATACAGTACACGTTTGCTCCCCGCACACTGTGTAGGGCATAAAGGTGATGTATGGATATACCGTCCTCAGAATTTCCTTGCCACCAGTCTGAACACCATCTTCGATCGTCATTCTGAACACTGTTGATCTGCTGATTGCCAAGCTGTTTTTCAGATAAGTGTCCCATTGGGGTTTTTCTTTTTTACTACTTGTAGTGGTGGTTTTCATGTCATCCAGAAAGGGGAAATGCCAGTGTAGGAGACAGATTTCCTACAAGGACCGTCACGAGTAGTGTTTGTTTTGATTAGGTGGTTCTCAAACCCATACGTCTTGTCCTATTTGTAAGTCGTTTGTTTCAAAGACTTTGCATAGTCATGTCTCCTCTTTAGCTATTCATCTTGAGAACCAACATCTTAAATTATTGGCTCAGGGTACTGTGGCAGAATCATCCCAGCCCAAAGGCCAGCCATCAAAGAAGAAGAACAAGAAAACTGTCAGATTATTCAGCTGTACCACCTCCATCAGACATCTCTCTCGAGGCTGGTGAAAGCCTGTAAGATCACCCTGTTTTTCAGTCTGATTCCACTGCTGCAACTATTTTGGAGCTGGCTTGGATCTGGCTTCTCTCACATTTACTGAGGCCTTGCAGATGTCCGTTTCATATGGTCAGGGGGAACCACAGCTGATTATATCCGAAGGGCCTAGGGGTGTTCCACAAACCCTTGTTAGGGAGAAGAGTCCTACTATGCTTATTGAATGTAGGCAGGGGTCTAAGAGTTTCCCAAGATCCTTAGGGCTGATGTCCCCTTGCAAAAAAACTAAGCATATTTTTCCGACTCCTAAGGACTCTCACCGTGAATGGCAGGATTTCACACATGGTTTGTTTACTGCTCTTATGGCTTTGAAGCCCTCTCGGGGAGTCTATGTTCCTGATCCCCCTTTGTCTTCTATTCCTCTTAAGAGGCCTAGAGAGCAGGTTTTGTCTGATGAGGATGTTGATTCTGATGAAGAATCCTTGGCTTATTCTTAGATTCCCTGTCCTTTAGACTGTGGCTCCAAGTAGGAGGACTCTATTGGTCCTGATTCTCCCTTTGAGGAGATTTCTTTTGGAGATGCAGTTTCCCATATGATGGAGTTCATGTGAGACTGTACTGTTGTCTCAGATGTCCAGCAGAGGTATTATAAACTCCTTCAAATGGAGTCTCCCAAGCCCTTTGCTGTCCTTCCTATTCTTGCTGCCTTGTTGGACACTTTTTCTTCATCTTATCAGGCCCCTGATTCTCAGCCTCCTCCTCCTAAAAAAACTGACAGGTTTTATAAAGTACCTGATTGCAAATTCTTTTACAAGTGTCCTTCTGCCGATCCTTATGT
Organism: Protopterus annectens; assembly: GCF_019279795.1. NCBI lineage: Eukaryota > Metazoa > Chordata > Ceratodontiformes > Protopteridae > Protopterus > Protopterus annectens. The sequence goes on from NC_056732.1 coordinate 52,626,439, forward strand.
TGTTTCTGTTTCTCCTGATAAGCCATCTACTCTTTCACCATCTACAAAGCTGTTTCTCCCTGACAAGGACACTAAAACTATGGAGAGATTGGGTAAGAAACTGTATACTGCTGCTACTGTGGTCTTTCGGGCTGTAACTATCAGGTCCACATGACCAGGTATGATCTTCGTGATTCACTGTTGCAGTCATCACATTTGGGTTATCTGCCTGCAGGTAGCCCCTCAGCCGGCCTGAATACCAGAGTCTTCGGATTTCTGCGTCAGATGCTGTTGCTTCTTCCATGACGTCAGGTAGTCAGGGGTATAAAACATGCAGCCGACGCCATTACATCAGTCTTTCTTGCCGTTTGGTGCCCAAAGCAGAAGCAGTTCGCAAGTGCTGGTCGGCCATCTCCTGAAATTTTCATTTTCGAGTTTCAGTCCCGAAGTCTTCAAAAAAGATAAGTACCCCGTTGGGGATCCTTTTTTCTTGCTCTAACCGATGTCAGAAAAAATTAACAATTGTCTTGCCTGTGGAAAGCAAATACCTGATAGAGATTTTCATTCTTACTGCGTCACCTGTTTAGGCCTAGACCACAATGTCCCTCGCTGTCTGTTTTGTGCCTTGTTCAACACCCGAACTATTCGTCATTGGGCTGTTTTTGTAGCCAGATACTTTCGCTCTCAATCACCGTACTCCGAAATGTCTTCATTAAGCCGTCCGACTACAGATCTTCCGAAAAAACGTAAGGATAAAGACAGAGACAGACCGCATAGGTCCAGAACTGCCGATGACACTTCCGTTAAGCTAGTCGCCAGTCTGCCGGTACTCAGTGAGACACTTTCGCAGCCCCTGATACCCACTACTACAGATTCGCAGGCCTCTACTGAGACCCATTCGGAGTCTGGTATGCTGCAAGATGCTTCTTCGACTATGGAACCTGCGGATGTCTCTAACTTGGATGGGTCCGTAGCCGCTGTGCAGGCACCGACTTCTGAGAGTGTATTCAGGCCTACAGACTTTCACATTAAACCGACGGCATCGTTTCCAACTAGAAGTACCAAATTCCTCAGGCCTTAAACTCGCACTACGCCTAGAAAACCGACGACCAAACCGCAGACCCAGGCCCATTTGCCTCGGAAACAAATGCTTAGAATGGCTGAAGACCTTTATTACCTTAATTAGCTGAAGCAAGCCTTCCCACTCTGAGACCTAGTACCGATTTTCTTTCTGATTCTTCTGATCAGGAATCTGATATCTCTGCTCCTTCTAATTACCAGGATTTGCCCTTATCTACTTATGAGGATTCTGATGCAGAGGATTCCATTTCCTCTGCTTCCTCTCCAGAAGATTTTTCTTTTGGTGAAACTTTCCATACCCTTAGGGAGCATTTCCGCTGGGAAAGCCAGGACTATTCTGAGTCCAAAAAGAGACTTGGGGAATTCTTACTCCTTCCTCAACACAAGCCTCTAGCTATCCCTCCTATTCTGGCTATTGTAGATGATGTTTTCTTGGACTCTAGCCTTACCCCAGACACTTTACCTCCAGCTCCCAGAAAACCTGACTGGTACTACAGAATACCTAACTCTCACAAGTTCCTCTTCAAGAATCCTACTGCGGATCCAGGGACCATTTCCCAAGAACCAAAAGGCATTAAGGCTACTGCTGCCAAAAATCCTACCCCTTCTGATAGAGATTCTAGAGCCATAGACAGATGGGGTAAGAAGGTGTACACTTCTGCTACTTTGGCCATTAGGGCTTTAAATTGCCAGTTTCATATGTCAAAGTATCAGCAGCATATTATGGGACTACTTAAACAGAAAATGATGTTGATTCCTGACTCTGCTGAACACAGACTTGCAAGATTGTATGCATTCTGCAGAACAAGTTGGTAAAAATACTTTGCAATGTGGTTTTGACTCTCTAGAAGCATCTTGCAGGGCTGCTGTCACTGGGTCGGTACTTAGAAGGCATGCTTGGCTTAAGGAACAAAACTTGCCAGATCATGTTAAAGCTAAATTACTGGATGCACCTTTAAACTAAGACCGCCTTTTCGGCAACAAAGCAGAAGACGTCCTCAAAAGGATGGAGGAAAAAGCTAAATCTATGCAAACTGTTAAAGATTTCCTACAAGTACAGCCTCCCAGATTCAGTAGGCATTGGCCTTCAAAGAACTGGTCCTTTCCAGTCCCTTTCAGTCCAAACCCAGGAACCAGCAGACCACCAAGACTTCAGTCTCAGGCTACGCACAGATCTATGTAGTGGGGGGCTCCCACTTCCAAAGCAGGGAGTAGTAAGCCACCCCCTTGCAGAAAAATGGCACAATGACTTAACCTTAACCCTTCCAAGCGCTGCTCATCTACTTACTCCCTTAGGAGGAATGCTCGCCCTGCATGCAAAAAACTGGGAACTCATTACCCAGGACAAATGGGTTTTGAACATAGTTTCCCGAGGATACAAATTCCACTTCCACACACTACCAACCCCAAATGGTTGGCTAGGCCTCCTCCCAAATCAGTGGGCAGAGGCCCAACAGCAAGTTCTCTCTCTTCTCAGTATCAGGGCTATTCAACCTGTCCCAGCAGAACAAAGGGGACAAGGTTTTTATTCAAGACTTTTTCTGGTACCCAGAAAAGAAAACTCCTGGCATCCTATCCTGGACCTCTCTATTCGCAATACCTTTCTGGTGGTTCCAAAATTCAAAATGCTAACTCTTCAACAGCTTCTTCCTGTGCTAGCCAAGGATGCCTGGCTGCCAACCCTAGACTTAAAGGAAGCTTACCTGCACATCCCAATAAGAGAATCCTGCAGACAATACCTACGTTTCAGGGCAAGCTCCATGCACTTTCAATTCTCTGCACTTCCCTTTGGCTTATCTACTGCGCCCAGGGTGTTCACAAAGTGTCTAGATCCAGCCATTGCATTTTGCAGGCAGAGAAATATTCAAATTTACCCATACTTGGATGATGTCTGATTCAGGCAGAAAGCCAGGACTTGCTATTACAACACCTGGCATTTGTAAAGAAACTTTTACCCTCCCTGGGGTACACCATCAACAAAACGAAATCTCACCTAGTACCCTGCCAGCAGATTGTATTCCTGGGGGCAAGCTTAAACACAACTCCCCAGATGGCATTCCTCACTCCAGAAAAACAAGTTTATTTGACAACCTACTTCAAACTATTGGCCACAAAAACCCAGCTATCTGCAAGGAAAATACTGCTAGCTCTGGGGCTCATGGCCTCTTGCATTCTGCTAATTCCATATGCAAGACTACATATGAGGATGCTCCAATGGTATCTAAAAAGTATATGGTGTCAACATTCTCAGGACCTGGAAACAAGGATTCCTATCATTCCTTGTCTAAGGACAGAGTTCTTTTGGTGGGCAGAGGCCTGCTACCACAACAAGGGACTCCCTTTCACTCTACCCCCTGCCGCCCAAACCCTAACAACAGACGCATCAGACTATGCATGGGGAGCTCACATGGCAGGGCAGTGCATTCAGGGCAAATGGAACCCGAGACAGATGCACCTGCATGTCAGTCAAAAAGAAATGTTAGCTGGACAGAATGCTCTGACAGCCTTCAAAGACCATATTCTTCCAGGACAACTATTGGTAAAGACAGACAACACCACAGTTATGTGGTACATAATCAGGGGGGAACCCACTCCTACCCTCTCTGCAGACTAGCTGTGGCTCTGTGGAACACGGCCTTGAACTACCAAGTACACCTACAAGCTCAGTTCCTGCCAGGCAAACCAAATTCACTGGCAGACGACTTAAGCAGAAATCTCATGGACCCACACGAATGGAAACTAGAACCCAAAATATTCAACCTCTTGAGGAACAAATGGGGGACTCCAGAGGTAGACCTGTTTGCCTCCCCTCAGAACTACCAGTTGAACAAATTCTGCACCAAAACTCTCCAGAGTCAAGCTTGGAAAGTGGATGCCCTGTCCTTTACCTGGGAAAGCCTCTCTGTTTATGCCTTTCCCCCTCTGCCTCTCCTCTCAAAGGTTCTACTAAAGATCAAACAGGACAAGCCAAGGACAATACTGATAGTACCAGACTGGCCACGCCAGCACTGGTTCCCCCCTTGCGCAGTATGACACTGCTACAACCATGGCACCTGTTTCAGACCCCTTCCCTGCTGTCCTAGCAGGTGGGCCAGATTCTGCACCTTCAGCTTCAAACCCTGAACCTTGCAGCCTGGCTAATTCCATGAGCCCTCCTCTAGCATCCCTCAGTAAGCAGGTGTTGGATGTCATTCTCTAGGCAAGGAGGCCTAGTACCAGAAAATCCTATGCTGAAAAGTGGAAAAGATACTGTTCCTGGAGCCAGGCTCAGGGGATGGGCACAACGGTGCCCAGCTTACCTCATATTCTAGAGTACTTAACAGAAATGCTCCACAAGGACCTGTCCTTCTCATCGGTTAAGAATCATGCCTCTGCCATTTCAGCACATTTTAATACTGAGCCACCCCTCTTCTCTCATCCCCTTGCTAAAACAATTCCTTAGAGGGGCAAAAAATGTAAGACCACCCCCCCAGGAGAGCTCCCACTCCAGCCTGGGACCTTAACTTTGTATTGGAAAAGCTCACTCCTCCCCCTTTGAGCCAGCTGCAACAGCAGAGTTGAAATTCCTTTCTTGGAAAACAGCCTTACTTCTAGCCATCACTTCAGCAAGAAGAGTGTCTGAATTTCAGGCCCTCATGGCAGTGGAACCCTTCATTATCTTCCATGCGGACAGGGTTTCCCTCGGGACTTAATCCTTCCTTTATGGCCAAGGTGGTGTCTAGTGTGGTCTTAAACCAGTCCATTCATTTGCCTACCTTTTTCCCTAATCCACAAAACAAAGGGAATGGATACTGCACTCTCTGGACGTGCACAGACAATTTAGATTCTATTTGAACAGGACTAAGCCTCTCAGAAAATCTGAGCAGCTGCTAGTTGGCTTTACTACAGGGGCAGAGGGGAAGGCCATTTCAAAGCAAACCATTTTCAAATGGATAGCCCATTGCATTCATTTCTGCTATAAGCACCATGGAAAACCTATCCCACAGGGGATAAGATCACATTCCACCAGGGTTGCATCTACCTCTATGGCATTTCTCAGAGGAGTCACTACCAGGGACATACTGGAAGCTGCTACTTGGAGCTCTGTACATTACCTTCACCAAGCATTACCACCTGCCTATCTTTTCTAAATCCAAAGCTGGATTTGTCACAGCAGTCTTGCAGGGCTTAATAGCTGGCCCTAATGCTCTTTAAGTACCTCCTCCCTTAGCGTTGGGAATCAACCCAAATGTGATGACTGCAACAGTGAAACATGAAGAACATAGTACAGTTGTGTACACTTACCATAAATGTAGATGTTCGAGTGTATTCACTGTTGCAATCCTGGTCACCCTCCCTCCAGCCCCTTGACTTCTCTTGGCTCTACCTCTCCTTCTGGTTTGGTATATATTTCTTCATGTGTATTTGCTTTTTGATGGGGGTGTACCATACCATATAATTGTTTCCTATTGTGGGGGCACCTGATGTCTGGGGCAAGAAAAACTGATATAATGGCGTCGGCTGCATGATTTCTACCCCTGATGACCTGACATCATGGAAGAAGCGACAGCATCCAATGCAGAAAGCTGAAGACTCTGTTATGCAGGCCGGCTGAGGGCTACCTGCAGGCAGATAACCCAAATGTGATGACTGCAACAGTGACTACACTTGAACATCTACTTTTATGGTAAGTGTACACAACTGTACTTTTTGGCTATTCTCTCTTGCACTTTGCAGGTTATTTCAGACCTGACTGACTGTGAGGGGAAGAATTCAGCTCTTTTATTATTAGGGCCCTTTTCTCAAGTAGCTAGCCATTCCATTAAATGCAGTTATAATGCAGCTGATGCCTCTTCTAGCACTGCGCTTTTGGTTCTATGGTGAGAAGGTTTTCCTGGCTTCGCCTTCAGCCTTTGCCGGATGACATTAAGGCTAAGCTAATGGATGCTCCTCTGGATAATAAAAATCTCTTGTTCAGCAGCTGCTAAGCTTTTTAAGTCTCTTCAGGAAAAGGGTAAGGCTGTGCAAGAATTGAAACATTTGTTTCCCCTATTCCCAAATTTCAAAGGAACTATCCTATTAAACCTGCTTTTGTCCATAGGCAGTCTTGGCCTCCTCCCAAGGGGAAAAAGGGTGGTAGAAGAGCTCTTCCTGCTAAATCTACGCATACTCCTGCAGCTCAGTAGCCTCCTTTTCTAGACAAGCCAGGCTCTGTCTTTCTTTTTCCTCCTCAGTTTCATTCCTCTTTCTCTTCGTCTTTTCCTGTCGCTTCCACATTGATTAAGGATCACTCAATATTATTGGGTTCTTTCCATCATTCGTCAGGGGTATTACATGGTTTGGAAGTCCCTTCCCCCCTTTTTGGGCATTCCTTAACCTCCTCAGGAACAAATGTCCTTTTTTTCCATAGGTGATTCAAAGCCTTTTGTCTCGAGTATCAATTCAGGCAGTTCCGGCTTTTCAAAAGGGGAAGGGGTTTTACTCCGGACTTTTTCTGGTTCCTGAGAAAGAAGGCACCTGGAGACCCATTCTGGATCTCTTGTTAGTTCAACACCTTTTTGAAGGTTCCCTCTTTTCAAATGTTATCCTTTAACACCTTATTTCCTCTTCTACTTCGTCAGGCTTTCCTAGTTTCTCTAGATCTCAAGGATGCCTATCTCCATATTCCTAGTCATCCCTTTTTCAGGAAGTTTTTGCATTTCTCTGTTGCTTCTTTGCATTTTCAGTTCTCTGCTTTGCCCTTGGTCTCGCTATTGTCCCAAAGGTCTTCCTTCAAATGCCTTACTCCTCTGATTGCTTTTTTTGCTGAATGAAGGGAATACTGATCTTTCCTTATCTGGATGACCTGCTCATTCAGGCCTCCTCTCCAGAGATTTTGCTTCAGCATCTTCACTTTGCTGTTTGTCTCCGACAGAGCCTGGGGTTTGCAGTGAACTTCCAAAAATCATTTTGCTAACTACTTCTCAAGACCAGGTTTTTCTTGGGTGCAGACTTCAGACTATTGCAATGCTGGCATCCATGCCTCCTCCCAAGGCATTAACTCTTATTACTGTCTTTCACTCCCTCCTTCCACAGAAGCTCGGGAATTTCTGAGGGCTCTGTGGTACATGGCATACACCATTCCTATGCGTCCTCTGGCCAAGTTTCATAAGAGAAATTTCCTGTGGTTCCTAACGTCAGGCTGGCTTCAACATTTTCATCGTTTATAATTTCTGATTCCCTTTTTCGTATGCCTGAAGCTGGAGCTTCAGTGGTTGATTCATTAGTTATCCCTAAAGCCAGGGCTTCCTTTTCATCCTCCAGTCCCCACGCAGGAACTCTTCAGACGCGGGTGGGGGGGGGGCTCCTTCAGTGCTCTGAAAGTTCAGGGCCTTTGGTCTCTTCGTCAGGAGGACCATATCAGTATCAAAGAGATGAGATCTCTTTTCCCTGACCTTCAGGCCATATATTCTATTTTCCTTCTAGCCCCCCCCCCCCCCCAAAATCTTCACAAAATACCACAGTGACATGTGTACATCAACAAACAATGGGGGGGGGGGCAAGGTAGCTCTTCAGGTTTGAGATCTATCTGTCCAGTGTCAGGTGACTCTTCAGGCTGTTTATATTCCTTCAGATCAGAACATTGTGGTGGATTCTGTTTGCAGATTCATAACACAAACTCATAAGTGGATGCTTCACAGGGATGTATTTTTGGACATTAACCAGTGATGTACTCCTCAAGCATATATTTTTTGCCTCCCCTCTGAACAGACAGCTTCCTCTCTTTTGTATCAGGGTCCCATATCCTCAGGCTTGTAAGGTGGACATTGTATCTTTTTCCTGGAAGGAGATGTTTCTTTATGCCTCCTTCCTTTGCTCTCATACCTAGGGTTCTGTTCAAGATAGAACAGGATGCTCCCAAAATCTTGTTGGTGACTCCCTTTTGGCCCAGACAACATTGGTTCCCTTTTCTGCATTTAGCCAAGGGCAAACATCAAAAGTTGCTTCACAGGGTGGACCTACTGACACAAGACAAGGGGTCTCTCATCCATCCTCACATGTCCACTCTTCAGCTGACACTGTGGGTAGTAGAGTTTTGATCTCTTTAATGCACCTTTTTTTCTGAGGATGTGCTTCAGGTTCTGCAGTAGGCTAGGAAAGCCACTACCAGGAAATCTTATTTATCCAAATGGAAGAGGTTTTCTGTTTGGTGTCTTATTCGTAACCTGGATCCACTTTCTGTGGAAGTTCCTTTGGTTCTCTCTTATGTGAATTGCTTAATGCTGGGTTGGCGTACTCTTCTGTTAAGGCCCATCTGTCAGTATTTCTGCTTGTCTGCCTTTGACTTCCCCAATGGCTTCTAGATTCAAAGTCAGACAATTTTTTGCAGGTGTCCTTCATATTAGGCCTCCCAGGAAGCCTATTCCTCCTTCCTGTGACCTTAATTTTGTCCTGGAAAAGTTGACTCTCTCTCCTTTTGAGCCTGCAACTTCGTTTTCCTTACAGCATTGTTCTCAACCAGGTGGGTGTCTAAGCTGCAGGCCATTATGGCTGTCACCTCCCGTTTTGGTTTTTCATAAGGACAGGGTTTCTGTTTGTACTAATCCTTCTTTTATGCTCAAGATGGTTAATGAGATATCTCTTAATCAGTCTTTATCCACTTTTTACCCTTCTCCACAGTCTGTTGGCGAGAAGGTTCTTCATACCTTGGATTTGCATAGACAACTGTGATAATATTTGGATAAAACTAAAGCCATTTGTAAATCTGAGCAGCTTTTTGCCTCCTTTCATCCTAGGTCTTTGGGTTTGGCTGTTTCTAAGCAAACTATTTTGTTGTGGACATCTAAGGCCATTTACTTTTGTTACTCCTTTTCATGGGAAAAGCCTTCCTTTTGTTAAGGCTCATTCTACCAGAGCTGTTGTCTTCTGGTGCTTTTTTCAAAGGTTTGTACACTAATTCCATTCTTGAGGCCTTGGACTTCTGTGTATCCTTTTACACAGCACTGTAAGTTGGATGTTGTTTCTAGGGCCATTGTCTGATTTGCCAGGGCTGTCCTGGATGGTTTTCTTGAGGGCTGTGCTGGCTCTTCCTCCTCCCAACTTTCTTCCTGAGCTTTTCTACTCTCTCTCATGTAATGAATACTGCAGTAGTAATAGAAGGGACATAGTACAGTTGTGTAACATCTAGTAGATGTCCTTCCCTTCACTGTTGCAGTATTCACTCAGTCCCTCCTGTAATGAATATTGCAACAGTGATAGAAGGGACATAGTACAGTTGTGTAAAATCTAGATGATGTCCTTCCCTTCACTGTTACAGTATTCACTCAGTTCCTCTTGTAGTGAATACTGCAGCAGTGATAGAAGGGACATAGTGCAGTTGTGTAAAATGTAGTAGATGTCCTTCCCTTCACTGTTGCAGTATTCACTCAGTCCCTCCTGTAATGAATACTGCAGCAGTGATAGAAGGGACATAGTGCAGTTGTGTAAAATGTAGTAGATGTCCCTCCCTTCACTGTTGCAGTATTCACTCAGTCCCCCCTGTAATGAATACTGCAGCAGTGATAGAAGGGACATAGTACAGTTGTGTAAAATCTAGTAGATGTCCCTCCCTTCACTGTTGCAGTATTTGCTCAGTCCCTCCTGTAATGAATACTGCAACAGTGATAGAAGGGACATAGTGCAGTTGTGTAAAATCTAGTAGATGTCCTTCCCTTCATTGTTGCAGTATTCAGTCAGTTCCCCCTCCTCCTGTTTCTTTCTCCTTCAGGATGCACATGTTACTCTTTTCTCCTGGGGCTGGTTCCTCCTGGGGCTCTTCAGTTCTGAGGATGATACAGCCGTACGTCACCTTTATGCCCTGTGATGTGCGTGGGGAACATAAATGTGACGTATAATGTCTCTATTACAACCTAAGGCTTTGGTATACTAGCTGGACGTCAGGCTACCCTTGGCAGGAGATCCCTACTATAAGGAATACTGCAACAGTGAAGGACATCTGTTATGGTAATATCTTACACAACTGTACTTTGTTTCCGATGCTAAATTTTGGTCTGTCATGGGAAAACTTGAGAAAATCAATTCCACTTAAATCTCTTACATAAAAAAAGAGCTGAATGTAGGCTTGATGACTCAGCCGATTCCTTCACATCTGGCTTCGACCGTATAACAAGAACTGACAGTTCAGTGGCTAGTATTCTTCAGTGTTAAGCCAGTGTTGAAGCAAGGATAGACATGGTGGAGTCTAGACAGGTGGACCAGGAGGAATGACCTGGATGCAAATTTCTTTTCACTGGGATACTTGGAGATTCTTGATGGAAAGGAGTGCCTTGTCTTTATGCTGAATACAGTGGACTTCCCAACGTGGCTCTTTTGAATGGGCACACAGGCTGTTCCTTCCACAAGCCCCACTGTACCTGCACTCCTAGACTAATCGTCTTCAGGTTTGTTACCTGTACGTTAAAGGACTCGATCTCATCACTACTGTGCTCTGGAGGAATGTATTCATGTGTGTACAGTCGCAGAACCTTCTGTGACCAAGGGTTCTTTTACAGATACTGAAGTGCCAACTGGCTTCCCTTCCAGTGAAGAATCCAGCCAGAGCAAAGGTTTGAAAGTTTTCTCTGCAGTATCCTGCCTTGCTGAAAATGTATATACCAGGGTGCATTGTTCGTTTACCTGTGCAGACGAAGCTCCTGCTTAGCTCACAGGAGCATCTGCTACTACAAACCTAGTCGACAGACGAGATGGGAATTTTCTTGCCTAGAGTGGCACACTTGCCCTCATTATAAGCCGCCCCTTCACTGAATGTTTTCCTTTATTTAAAAAAAGACTTGCAGATCAGTGGTATCAGTGGCAGTACTGGTGGCAGTGAATGTTTTGCAGGGTTCTACCATATAACCTGTGAAGGAGATGATGCTCTCTTTTAGTGTGTACTAAGATTTAGTTTGACTTTCCTTGAACACACTTCTAAGTACAGGAATGCTGCTTGAACACATTCTCTTCTGTACTTGAATTTACATAAGTAAAGATGTGTTTGAACCTGTTAATTTCTGAACCTGAATTCAAATTTTAAGTGTATCCATGAAGTTGTGGCTACTCTTGTTACTCTCTGTGGCTTTGTCACCCACTGTAACACTGATTGGCTGCTTGTAGGGGTGTTCCACCTAATTGGCATCTACACAATTATGTTCACATTTATTCTTGTTCGTTTTTGTATAACTGCCATCATGGAGGCTAGCTTGTGATTGGGTACAGCCACTCATTGGCTGTCTAATGGTGCTAATAAAGTAATTGTAGTTCTAAATTTATTTGTATTGCAACTAGCATCTTTTACTATCTCCATGATGCCCTCAGTCACAGTGCTAATCTCCTTAGTCTTAGACATCTGTTTTTGGTGATTACTATGGATGGGATTTACAAATATCGCCAAATCAAGATGTGCCATGCTGATAAGACTCCTACCCAAGAAGACTGAATGTTGTAATTAAATCAAAAGGTGCTTTAGCAAAGTTTTAGTTTAAGGGTGTGCACACTTATTCAACCAGCGTATTGTACATTTTTTTTTATTTTTTATATTTTTCCCCCTAACAGATTTGTTTGTTTTTCAATTGAGTTGTACAGGTTATAGGTTACATTAAAGGAGGGAAAGTTTTGAAATGATTTATTGTGGTCTTAATTTTTTATATCACAAAAACCTGGCATTTTAACAGGGGTGTGTACACTTTTTATATCCACTCTAAGTAGCATCTTCCCATTTCCTGGTATTCTGATTATATTTTTACTGGTTCTTGCTAAAACATTTAGCTTAAAAAGTGGGACTCCTTTACTAGGTTTAGGGAAAATGCACTTTCTTTTCTAATGGTAAAAATGTTGTCATGGAAATGTAATGGGGTTGTGCATCCAGTTAAGAGAGGCAGGCATTTTCTTTATAACTTAAATTAACTCCTGATGCTGTGCTTCAAGAAACTCATCTGAATCACCAGAGCCAGGCTAATCCAGAGAGGGGTGGCTGTAGAATTGGTAGCTGTTGTTCATATCCAAAAGATAGAAGAAGAGAAGTGATCATTTTTATTCAGAAGTCTCTTGCGTATGTCTTAGTTGAGCTCATCTGCAGGGTGATAGATGGGATAGGTTTGTGTTAAGATTTGGTTACAAAGCCTTGTATTTACCCTAATCAATATGTAAATAATTCTGCACACCCTGACTCTAAATATGACTGCTTTAGTTAGATTTAGATTACTTTATGGTACAGGACAGTTTTCTGGGCAGGGGACTGGGACATCATTTTATCTGTTAATGAAGTTCACTCGATGTAGAAGTCCTTCAGCACCATAGCTAGAGATGTACTTAAAGAAGTTTACCTTGGACTTTGGGATGGTTGATTTATTTTGATGGTTGGGCCTTCCCTCCTCTGAATATACTTGTTTCTCCCCAAGACACAGAGCATACTGCAGAATAAGTAAGATTTTTGTTTTCTACAAGCATGCCTAGTTGTGTTTCAGTTTGCAGACTTTCCCAGTGTCCGTTTCAGCTCATTCCCGTTTATTTTGCTCTTTGGAGTTAGAGCCCCATCCCCATCTTAGACCTTGGAGAGCTAATCTTGTTTGTTAAATAGGACTGAACTCTGACCCCTGCTTTGCAGAGTTTTAGACTTGCTACCATTTTGGGAGTCCACAACCCCCCCCCCCCAACACACATACACACACACTCTTTGTGGGACTCCTCAAAAAAATGTACTGCCAGTTTGGTAAAAGCCATGGAGTCAGACAACAAAGGGCCAAGTCTGACTTAAAAAACAAATATATTTACAGCTACGTGATCTTCTCTGTGATTTTTTGAGGAGTCCCACAAAGAGTGTGTGCGTGTGTGTGTGTGTGACCCGAAGATGGATCTTTCCTTGGTCTTAGAGTTGGAATTGTTTGGAAAGTCATTAGGGTATAAGGTCAACTGTTTCAAAACAAAAACTGTAAAGATTATTTTTCTTTCTGAAAATCTGGTTTTGAAATTCCCATTCTTTGTCAAACCCTGATCATATCTCATGTCTTGACATTCTTTTGGCCTCACTACTAGACTCAATAAATATCACACTTTGATTATGTTATAAATAAACTCAAGTCTCTATTTTTTGGAAATTACTTGAACTTGACTCACAGTTAAAGGTCTTGGCATTGAAATGGTTTGTCTTGCGCCTAATATTGTGTATCTCAAGCCTTTCCCTTGACATTCTCTGGGAACCATATTTTCATTGTTAAATGAATGGCCACTTATTTTGCTGGTCTGTTGGTAAGCCTGGGATTTCTTCGGACCTCCTTTCTCTCCCTTGTGACCTTGGTAGTATGTCTTTACCAGACTTTGAGTTACAATCTAAGGCACCTCAGTTGAAGTTACTATGTGAATCATCTCTGTTCTTAGTTACATACTAGCTGCGAGCATATTATTTTGTGTCAAATGGATTGCCATTGGTAATGTGTGTAAATCTCTTCTGTCACCTATGCATGTTCTTCAGGAAGACAGGGTCTGTGTTCTACTCTTTAGCCATGGCTACTTTGGCCTTCAAGCATGTTAACATAACTAATTGGATTGATTCTTTGCTCAATAAGAATGTCTTTTTTTCCTAGCAGCTCATCAATTTAGACCTGAGAAGCGATTTGGGCATCTGTGTTTACTTACTATATAGGGAACAGCCACTCCTTGAGGATTTTCCACTTTCTGGACTCCACCTGAAAGAGAACTTTCCCCTACTGGAAAGAGATGAGCCTTGGTTTGATAAATTTTTAAAGAATCATTTTGAAGACTGTTGAATGGCATAACTAAAAAAAGATTGGCCACAATGGATTTTGTGGTGGGCAGACTCCAGGGGAGCGATTTGCCTATTAAGGGAATCCTCTCTTGAATAGAGGATTCTTTTGTCCCCTAAATCTCATCTGACAGACTAGCATAGGACTGTCTGGAGGAAAGGATCCGTACATTGAAATTAGTTAATGCCTGGCCAAACGTAATCCATATTCCCATTTGCAAACAGGCCACAAAGTCAAGGAGGTGATTCTTTAGCTGGTAATGTCCCTTTAAAATTTTCTACACTCCTCAAAAACTAGGATGTGTTTGCCTGCTGTGTGTTCCCCTATCTGCTAGAGATGCAGGTCTGGTCAGATGAGGGTATGAAAATATTTTCTGGGTTGCCCTGAATTGATATTCTTGAAATCTGAGATACAAAGAATATGTGATACATTTTGGCTAAGTAAAGTATTTCTTACAGGCCCTGTCATAATTATTGGCTGTTATCCCATAACCCATTTGTCTAGAACAAAATGGAACCTATTATAACCTCCATTGGTGACAGGATTGCTTCCTTTGTCGAGATAGACTAGATGTTTGGAAGTTACTGTCGCTAATCCAAATGTAAGAGCCAATTTAATAAGCAAATGGACTATTTGAGACCAAGATTATCAGTAATACCAGTTAAAATTTTCCCACTTAATATTTGATTCCATAATTTTTTTCTTATTTTTAGTAATCAAGGAGGATTTTCATACCTGTTTTGTTAAATACCAATTGTTCTATTACATTTTTTTTTGTTTTTCTATTGTGCTGTATTTAAAGTTTACAGTTGCTTTACTGTCATATTTGGTGTAGTAGCATAAGTAGCATTCTGAAAAATATTATGATCTCCAGTACTGAAATGAGCCCATCTTGTTAGATAATTTGTATTGTAGAGAAAAGTGTTGGAGTGTTGGTGATGTTCCCAGTGCACCATGCCATGTGGATTGTGTAGTGTATGCTTTGATATGCTCTGTTATACAGTAAATTTTAAAAAAGCTAATTATAGTGTGTTGTGACCCCAGACCTAAAGCCTGTGGGTTTCTATATATTGAGATATTTCTTAAAAGTTACAAGACATAATTGGTATTTATTTATTTTGTTTCATTAAAGCTCTTTTTGTAGCTACTGCATTGTTTCTGAAGGTTTTGTCCTTGCATTCAGTGCTTCTACCTAGCTACTACACCTCTGTCTCAGGAAAACCAAGCTAGAAGTAGAATATTTGGGTATTTTAGGCAGTTAACCCGCTATAATTCCAGAATGTTTCCTGAATATCAGACCATTTTAGAGAAATAGCCCTTTGTGTACAGGAACCAGAGTATTTGACTCTTTACCAGGAAAGTCCAACTTTTTGTTTTAGCTTTCTTGTAATTTCTTGTATTGCTTCATTGCCACCTTCTATTGTGTATAATGTGTTTTTTCTTTTACTGCATTTTAATTGTATTCTACTTTCAATTGCATATTTAAACTACGAAAGAGGTGAGAGCTGTGTCTTTTGTGATACACACAAATTAAATGTCCTCCACCATCCCACCATGTTGCTGTTGTGTTTTTAAACTCAACTGTCTCTCTAGTTGTCCACCCCTTATGTTAATTTGGCAACACATTTTCTTTCTCTGTCTCCTCTTACATTGGCTGTTGTTAAGCACAAAATTATCATTTTGTGAAATCACTCCCCTTCAGCTATTTCAATTTTTGCCCCCCCCCCCACTTGTAAATGTTTTCACCTCCCAAGCTACTGCTTACACTTATCAAGGGTACCAGAACTTGTCAGAGATTTGGGATGCATGAATTGCCTTAAAAATGCCCTTGTGGTCATTAGCCTGGTAAACACCTGTGAACCTTTTCCATAGAGCTAGAATGCTAAGTGACCACCCCTTCCAATCTATCTTGCTCTCTTAAAATCAGTGTATCTCCCCTTAGATAGCTAAAGCTTGAGTTTTACCCCTCTCTCACATCTAACTGCTTAGTACACACTGTAACATTTAGGATATTAACCCAGTTTTCCATCGTACCTTTAAGCTCTACAACATGTAGTCCAAGACCACCAATTGTTGGAGAAGCCCACATTCTGCCTCTCAGTAGTCATTTTGGTATTAGTACTTCTGATTTGCTCCTGGTGAGAGAAGGAGCATAGGGACATTATTTCCTGGAGACTGCTGATACCAGAAGTCCTGATAACTGCTTTGTAGGTGCAAGCTTAAAATTTGTGCTTATATTTTGCTGCTAAGAGAAGTAGCAGATTGCACTGATTCCTGACTCTCTGATTGGGCAGCAAATGTCTGTATGAGACATTCCATTTTGGTTTTGTGTCTAGTCAAGGCATCTACCAGGAAAAAGCTGCAAGGCTATCGACACCTGCATCATCTTGGGCTAGGCTAAAGGGAACCAAAGAGCCTGTGGCCTGCTGCTCATCTTGGGATTGGTGCTGCAGTTTTGTTTGAGGTGAGAGAAGAAGCAAACTGATGCTGTATCCCAGCAGAGCGAAGCAGTGGTGAGACCAACATTAGTAGTAGCCAGGTAGGAGCTGATTAGGTGAATCCCCTTTTCATCATTCTTGACAAAGCAAATTAGTTTTCAGCAAGTGCTGCTTGATTAGCTTTTGTCTAACGTAACTTCAGTGCATCTCCCTAAATACTCATCCATACGTCATCGGGGGTACTTCATTACTTTCCTCTCAAGTGTTTGGCAGTGCCCTGTATAGACACAGGCTCTTCTGTTGGCATTTTTCCTGTAAGCTCCCTTGAAATTTTACCAATACCTAGTTGCACACAGGGCAGCTAGTTTGCAGTGAGAAGCACTGCCCTCAGAGCTGCAGACCAGATACTCCTGACTTTTATATTCTCACAACCATCTAACCAATAAAAAAGGGCCTGTTGAAATGGAAATGAACTCTCCCACTATCTCCATTACCAGGTTGGTGGATGCAGGCATCCTGAGGTAATGTAGAAATCGCCTTGTGTTTACTGACACCAGCTAATTCTGAAACTGAGAAGGTATGTGAGAGATGTTTTTACACTGTGTCATTGGAGGCAAAGGTCTTACACAAAAGCACTCCTAATGTCAATCAGGTTGTCAGTAGTTACACACGCTGCACCCATCACATGTAGAACAAAGCAGACACGCAGACCCACACATGCTGAGGTACTTAAATGTAACCTTTCTAAACCCTAAAGACCTCATAGACATAACAAATACGGTCAGCAATCCCAAATGCACTCTCAAAATAATACCTGTATCTTACAGAGCCTCCTCTTCTAAGCCCATAAGGCAAGTCACCACACATTCCAATATTCTGGTTATTGGTGACTCCATTGTGAGACACACTGATGTCCCTCTCACCATGCTGAGTAAGGAGAAAGTCGTGGTCATTTGCTTATCAGGAGCCAGGATCTACCATAGCACACATATGTACTCTGGTCACTGGACTTACAAGTACCAGTTTGAGTCATAGTCCATGTGGGTGTAAATGACCTGAGACATACTTCCCTAGACTATATGAAGACAGACATCATGGAACTCTCAGAATGTGTCACAAGCTGGTAGGATCCTAGCATTGAGCAAGATTTTACCTTCAAGTATGTTGCCATAATATGAACAGAATATGACCGACTTTAATTGGCTTAGTTTCTAGTGTCATTCTCAGAGGGTGCAGTATTTGTCAGCATGGAAGGAGATGGTCAATGGACCACACTACTTTGCCACGGATGATCTACACCTCTCCTCTCTAGCCTTTCGAGTATTAGCTAAAAGATTTCCCTAGCCCATAGTACCTTTTTTAGGCAATGCCAGACTGAAAGTACTTTTAACATAGCAAATCCAAACCAGGAAAATGTAAAGGTCTTGATGCTAGGAGTCTAAACAAAAAACTTCGCTCCCTACAAGCTCTTGTTGCCCTAGAGAATGCTAACATCTGTGCAGTCACCAAGACATGGTTTAAAGCCATGTGAGAGCACACCAGCAGTGCAAGGTGATAATGCCTTCCACACATTTAGAACAGCTACTAGACAGACCAGGACTAAAGGTGGAGGTGTCTTGATTTATGTCAAAAATAAATATACCTCAAGGCTGATCAAACAGGATGATGCACTTGAGCTTCTCCAGCTTTCAGCTCACAGTAGGCAAAATCCCATACCACTTCCTTGCAAGCTATAGGTCCCCCACTGTGACCCAGGAAACCTGTAACATGTATTTAAGCTCACTGAAAATGTTCACCATCCAACCCAAGGCCATATTTATGGGCAATTTTAATTACCCTAATATTAGCTATGAATCCTAATACGCCACCAGATGTGCATTCACAGAGATTTCTGTATTTTGTAAATACACTTCATAGACCCAATTGACAGTACACTGACCAAGGGTGCAAACGTACTGTATCTGGTCCTCCCTAATATGGGAATGTGCTGCACACCTCCTAGCTTAATGTCCTTTCTGGCAAGGTCAGATCACAAAACGGTCTCCTTTGAAGTAAAAGTAAAACCTGGAACCCCAGCTAACCCTGGAATGTTCAGGAACTACTCTAAGTGATAACATGGCAAAATTTCAAGCCCAAATAAACCCTGAGAACACTGCTGCCTATGTGGAACTGTTCACAGAATCCCATTGCAAGCATGTTAATAGATGCATAGACGCAGCTGTACCTATCAGGAGTCAGTACAGAACCAACTCAAAAAACAAACTACCCTTGTGGAATCACAACATCAATAGGTTCTAAAACAGAAGGAAGAAAATCCATGGCAAACATTAAGCGGTGTAGCACCCAGCAGAATAAAAGCACTCTAAGCTAAACCACCAACTCGGAGGCAAAATAAAGTCTGCTATGGCCAAATTTGAAGTAAATTTGGCCTCCCAGTCCAAGGACAACCACAAGGCATTCTTTAATTATGCCCACAATCTCAAAGGCAATACATAATTGTGTGCAGAGCTCATTGTTAATTGGGCCAACTATCCTGAACCAGATTTATGTTCATTAATACAACAGGTACATGACATAGACAAACTTTGGGTCGCTTGGAAAAAGAAACGAGACAGGAAGTGCAAAGAAAAAAACAGATTTTCGAAAGGTATAAAAAAGAAACATGGACATGGGAAAGAGAGAGATCCGATATGGTGCAATATTTAGGCAAAGGAGAAAGCCAAACTTTAAAAAAAAAAAAAAAAAATCCAAATATGGAAAATTTCACAATAAAAAAAAGGGAAAGATCACAAAGGGGCAGATCACAAAGGGGCAATGTAGAACAGAAGATTAGTAAAGTAGAAGTTAAACAAATAGAAGCTGAAGTTTTGGAAAGGCATGCAAAGTGAAGGATTTGGTGTAGAAAATCCAGCTCTGGTAATGTCACAGCATGATGGACATGCCCTATGTTAAGGAGAAACAAGTGGAATGGGAAGCATTTGATCACATTCTGGAGCCTTCAGTAGGAAAGCAATGTAAAAATTCATTTGGAGTTGCACAGCAGGGGAAGGAACAGGAAACGGTGGCAACTCTGACACAGTCAGTGTTGTGGAGTGATAGGCCAGTGAGTTCCCATATGTAAGAGCAACAGAGGATGTGGGATGCAGCTAAAGAGAATGTCACAGGAGGATGTTCTGGAACTTTCTGTGGAATGCTCGCAAGAAATAAAGCAAAGAATGTGACCTCAGTTTCGAGGAAAATGATCTAAGGGAAGAGTTTCTTGATTTAATAGAGATGGATGAAAGAAATAGGTTACAGAAAGTAAATTAAGACCCAAGATGCTAGAAATCTGATACAGCAGATGAACACAGTAATTAAGACTGTTAACAGAAATTCATGTGATATAACTAAAGTAAATAGGATATATTACTGTGCAGCTAAGTTAATAACAGACAGTCTTGCCACAAAAATGCAGATCTATAAGGGAAAGGAGGGGAAGAAATAAAATGCCATCATGGAAGCCTCAAATAGAGAAAACTATAAAGCAATTAAGACCAGAAGTGTCACTGTTAAGAGTATAGAAGAGGGAACAGATAAACAAAAATACTTGGAAAGATGGATATGATTAAAGCAACACACAATATCAGAACAGCCCAGGATCTGTTGTAAATTTTGCAAATAATAAACTAAAGATAACAGAAGAAGCAGAAAAATCGAAGTAAATATAAAGGAAAAGTACAAAATAATAATCTGTTGATAACCCAAAAAAGTTTTATAGAGAAATGGAAAACAAAGCAAAAGGAATAGAAACACCACCTAAAAAAGTAGTAGTAGACATACGGGGAAATATTTATGAAGGCCGTGTTTTACTTAAAGATGCTGAATGGATAGAAGTAAAAGAAAAACAGTAAGAAGTTCAAATGTACAGGATATGAACTGGGATGAAGTAACTGCCATAGAAATTGGAACAAAATTAAGAAAAGCTCCTAAATGGAAAACCTTAAGCTCAGATGCAGTACCTAACTTCTGGCTAAAAGTATTAACATTTTTAAATGAAGTTTTAGGTTTGAGTAAGAGCTACTTACATGTACATCCTGAACAGATACCAACCTGACTAACAAGAAAAATGGTGCACCTCCTTAAGAGTTGACTAGTAAGACATCCTAAAAAAACTCTAGAACAGTAACTTGTCATCCGACAATATATAAACTATATACTGGCATTGACACTGACAGTTTTTGTCATTTAGAAGAAAACTTTGTGCAATACAACAAAAGGGTAACAAAAATTATGTGTGAACAAAGGATCATTTGTTGCTAAATAGCCATAATGGAGAATTTTAAAAGGGGAAGAATCTAAGTATGGCATGGACAGAATACAAACAAGCATTTATAGGTTCATAGGTAGGTACTAGGCTATTGGCCCTAGGGCCTATATAAGCCCAGCCAAATGGTACCCTGGCTTTTGCCACCCAAGAAAATTATTATTAATTATTTGATAGCATTCTAATATTCATGGATAAAGGAGTGCTTACAGATGTACAAGAAACATCCTACATTGATCAATTACATTACAGTGACCATGAAACAGTGGTAAATCGCTTTGCATTTAAGTAATGACAAAGAGGAAGATGGTTTTCGTGTTTCACTGTTGCAGTCATTTCATTTGGTTATCTGCTTGCAGTAGACCTCAGTCGGCCTGATTAACAAAGTCTTGGGTCCAGCGTCGGTTGCTGCCCCTTTTTCCATGTTGTCGGGGGTATAAAACATGCAGCCGATGCCATTACATCAGTCTTTCTTGCCGTGCTGTGCCCTAAGCAGAAGCAGTTTGCAAGTGCCGGTCTGCCGACTCCTGAAATTTTCGTTTTTGAGTTTCAGAACTGAAGTCTTCAACTAACGCCAAGTACCCCATTGGGAAAACTTTTTCTTGCTCCTTCCCAATGTCAGTAAAAGTCAGCAATTGCATTACTTGTGGAAAGCATATACCTCACAAAGATTTTCATTCGTACTGTATTCCTTGCCTAGGCCCTGACCACGGTGTACCTTGCTGTCGGTTTTGTGCTTTATTTAATTGGTGCACTATCCGTCATCAGCATATTTTCGCCTCTAAATATTTTGGTTCTCTGTCTAATTATCCAGAAATGCCGTCTGTTAGCCATCCGACTACCGGGAATCCGAAAAAACACAAAGATAAAGACAGAGACAGGCCACTGAGGTCCCACTATCCGTCATCAGCATATTTTCGTCTCTAAATATTTTGGTTCTCAGTTTAATTATCCAGAAATGTCATCTGTTAGCCATCCGACTACTGGGATTGCGAAAAAACACAAAGATAAAGACAGAGACAGGCCACCGAGGTCCTAAGCTGCCGACGACGCTTCTCCTAAGCCAGTCGCCAGTTCACTGGTACTCAGTGAGGTGCTTTCACAGCCCCTGATACCCGCTACTTCTGACCCGCAGGCCTCTACTTAGACCCATTCAGAGTCCGGTATACCGTGAGATGCTTCAACTGTGGAACCTGCGGATGTCTATCTCTTGGATGGGTCTGGAGCCGCTGTGCAGGCACTGACTTCTGAGTGTGTATTCAGGCCTACGGACTTGCATATTAAACTGACGCCTCCTCCTTCATTTAGGCCAAAATCTCAAAGCATGCCTAAAAAAACAACTCCCAGGCTGCATGCTCAGGCCTCTATGCCTAAAAAACAAATAAGAATGGCTAAAGATCTTATAATTCGAATCGGGGAAGCCAACCTCCCCCTTCTAAGAGACCTAGGACTGAAGTTGTTTGTGAATCTTCTGATCAGGATTCTGAAATTTCTGTTTCCTCTGATGACCAGGATTTACCCTTATCTACCTATGAGGATTCTGATGCAGAGGACTCAATTGCCTCTGCTTCCCCTCCAGAGGATTTTTCTTTTGGTGAAACCTTACATACTCTAAGGGAGCATTTCCACTAGGAAAGCCAGGATTGTTCTGATTCAAAAAAGAGACTTGGGGATTTCTTATTCCTGCCTCAGCATAGGCCTTTAGCTATACCTCCTGTACTAGACATTGTTGATGATGCCTTTTCAGAATCTAGTTTGGCCCCCGATTCTTTGCCTCCTGCTCCCAGAAAACCTGACAGATATTCCAGGGTTCCTGATTCACACAAGTTCCTTTTTAAAAATCCTATTGTGGATCCAGAGGCTATTTCACTGGGACCCAAGGGCATTAAGGCTTCTACTGCTAAAAAATCCCCCCCCCCCCCGATAGACTCCAGGGCGCCGGATAGATGGGGTAAGAAGGTTTACACTTCTGCAACCTTGGCCATTAGGGCTTTAAACTGCCAGTTTCATATGTTAAAGTATCAGCAACATGTTATGGGATTGCTTAAACAGAAAATGATGTTGATTCCTGACTGTGTTGAAAATAAAGAATTACAGGATTTAATGCATTCTGCTGAACGGGTTGGAAAACATACTTTGCAATGTGGATTTGATTCGTTAGAAGCCTCTTGCAGGGCTGCTGTTACTGTGTCTGTGCTCAGAAGGCATGCTTGGCTTAAGGAGCAATCTTTGCCTGATCATGTTAAAGCTAAATTGTTGGATGCTCCCTTAAATCAGGACCGCCTCTTTGGCAACAAGGCTGAGGAAGTTCTTAAAAAGATGGAAGATAAAGCTAAATCTATGCAAACTGTTAAAGATTTCTTACAAGTTCAGCCTCCTAGATTTAGTAGGCACTGGCCCTCTAAAAATTGGTCCTTTCCAGCCCCTTCCAGGTCTTCTCAAGCTAAACCCAGACACAGCAGAAACCCCAGGTTTCAGTCCAAAGGGACACACAAGACTAAGCAGTGGGGGTTTCCGCACCCAAATCTGGGAGTAGTAAGACTCCCCCCCCCTATGGAAAACTGTCTCAGTGACTTTTTTTTAAAACTTCCAAGCACTTCCCAACTGAATGCTCCTTTAGGCGGAAAGATTGGTCTGCAGGCCGAAAACTGGGAACTCATTATCCAGGACAAATGGGTTCTAAATATAGTGACCCAAGGATACAGATTTCACTTCCACATGTTACCAGCACCAAGCGGGTGGCCAGATCTACCCCCAAATCAGTAGGCAGAGGCCCAAAATCAAGTACTCTCTCTCTCTCAAACATGGGGGCTATTCAGTTGGTACCAGAAGAGGAAAAGGGACAAGGTTTCTATTCCAGACATTTCCTGGTACCCAGAAAAGGCAGTACATGGCGCCCTATCCTGGACCTTTCTACTCTAAACACTTTTCTGGTGATTCCAAAATTCAAAATGCTGACTCTTCACCAGCTGCTTCCTATGCTAGGCAAAGATGCATGGTTGGCAACACTAGACTTAAAAGAAGCATACCTGCACATCCCAATCAGGGTGTCTTGCAGAAGATGCCTATGCTTCAAAGCAGGCTACATGCACTATCAGTTCTCTGCACTGCCCTTTGGCTTATCTACTGCGCCCAGGGTATTCACAAAGTGCCTAGCTCCAGTCATTGCATTTTGCAGGCAAGGAAATATTCAGATATACCCATACCTGGACGATTGTCTAATTCAGGCAGAAAGCCAGGATTTTCTTTTGAATCATCTGGCCTTTGTTCAAAGGGTACTGACTTGTCTGGGGTTCACCAAAAAACAAAAAGAAATCACACCTGGTACCCTGTCAACAAGTTATATTCCTGGGAGCAAGCTTGAATACAACTTCCCAGGTGGCTTTCCTCACGCCAGAGAAACGGATTCATTTGACAACCTACTTCAAACAAGTGGCCACAAAAGCCCAGCTGTCTGCAAGGCAAATACTGCAAGCCTTGGGGTTTATGGTCTTCTGCATTCTTCTAATTCCATATGCAAGGCTGCATATGAGGAAACTACAGTGGTATCCCAAAAGCCTGTGGTGTCAACAATCACCGGATCTAGAAGCAAGGATTCCTATCATACCTTGCCTATGCCTAGAGTTCCTTTGGTGGGCAGAGGCCTGCCACCAAAACAGGGGACTACCATTCACATTACCCCCTGCTGCCCAAATCTTAACAGATGCATCAGACTATGCATGGGGGGTTCACCTGGCAGGGAAGTGCATTCAGGGCAAATGAAACCCAAGTCAAATGCACCTGCACATAAATCAAAAGGAAATGTTAGCTGTACAGAATGCTCTGACAGCTTTCAAGGACCACATTCTTCCAGGACAACTAATGGTAAAGACTGACAACACCACTGTCATGTGGTACATAAACAAGCAGGGGAGTACACATTCTTATCCCATCTGCAGACTAGCCATGGCATTGTGGAATACAGCCTTGAGCCACCAAGTGAATCTACAAGCTCAATTCCTGCCAGGAAAACTAAATACACTGGTAGATGGACTAAGCAGAAACCTCATGGACCCACACGAGTGGAAACTGGAACCAAGGGTTTTCAACATGTTGACAAGAAAATGGGGGAGCCCAAATATAGACCTGTTTGCCCCCCCCCCAATAACTATCAACTGGACAAATTTTGCACAAGGATTCCCCACAAGCTAGCTTGGAAAGTGGATGCTCTATCCCTCAGCTGGAAAAACCTATCAGTTTATGCCTTTCCTCCTCTGCCTCTGCTCTCCAAGGTATTACTAAAGATCAAACAGGACAAGCCAAGGACTATTTTAATTGCACCAGACTGGCTTCGCCAACACTGGTACCCACTATTGCGCAGTGTGTCACGCTTGGCTCCATGGCACCTGTCTCAGACTCCTTCCCTGTTGTCTCAGCAGGAGAACCAGATTCTGCACCCTCAGCTGCAAACCCTGAACCTAGCAGCCTGGCTAATTACCTAATCTCTCCTTTACCATCCCTCAGTAAATCAGTAATGGATATCATTTTAGAGGCAAGGAGGCCTAGTACTAGAAAATCTTTTGCTGCAAAATGGAAAAGATTTTGTGCGTGGAACCAGTCTCAAGGAATGAACGCAGCAGTGCCCAGTTTACCTCAGATTCTACAATACTTGACTGAGATGCTTCATAAGGGCCTGTCCTTTTCCTCCATCAAAATTCATGCCTCAGCCATTTCAGCTCATTATAGCACAGAGCCTCCCCTCTTCTCTCACCCACTGCTCAAGCAGTTCCTCAGAGGGGTCAAAAATTTAAGGCCACCCAGGAGAGCTCCAACCCCAGCCTGGTGTCTTACCTTTGTCTTGGAGAAACTCACTTTTCCTCCTTTCGAGCCAGCTGCTACTGCAGATTTAAAATTTCTTTCATGGAAATCAGCTTTCCTTTTAGCAATCACTTCTGCAAGAAGGGTATCTGAATTACAGGCCTTTATGGTAGTGGAACCTTTCATCATCTTTTATGCGGACAGGGTGTCCCTCAGAACCAATCCCTCCTTCATGCCCAAGGTGGTATCCAGTGTGGCTCTTAATCAGTCCATTCATTTCCCTACCTTCTTTCCTAACCCACAGAACATAGGGGCATGGATACTGCACTCTTTAGATGTGCACAGACAGCTTAGATTCTCCTTGGACAGGACTAAACCTCAAAGGAATTCTAAACAACTGCTGGTGGCATTTGCTGTAGGGACAGAGGTGAAAGCTATTTCAAAACAAGCCATTTCAAAATTGATAGACCACCACATTCATTTCTGTTATAAGCACCATGGAAAACCTATCCCATAGGGCATCGGACCCCATTCAACCAGGGCTGCATCTACCTCTACATCCTTTCTCAGGGGCATCCCTACTAGGAACATCCTAGAAGCTGCTACCTGGAGTTCTGTACATACTTTCACCAAGCATTATCATTTGACAATTTTCTCTAAATCCAGAGCTGGTTTTGCCACTGCAGTCTTGCAGGGCCTTATAGCTGGTCCTAATTCTATTTAAATTCCTCCTCCCAACCTTAGCTGTGGGAATCTACCCAAATGTAATGACTGCAACAGTGAAATATGAAGAACATAGTACAGTTGTGTACACTTACCATAAATATAGATGTTAGACTGTATTCACTGTTGCAGTCCTGTTTACCCTCCCTCCAGCCCCCTTTCTTCTTTTGGCTATACCTCTACTCTCACTTACTATGTTCAAAAAGCTTTTTGGTGTATTTACTTTTTTGTTGGAGGTATATCTTTGTATTTATAGATTTAATTGCTTCCCATTAGGGGGGCACCTGACATCTGGGGCAAGAAAAACTGATGTATTGGCGTTGGCTGCCTGTTTTATACCCCTGATGACCTGACGTCATGGAAGAAGGGACAGCAACCGACATAGGACCTAAGACTTTGTTAATCAGGCCGACTGAGGGCTACTGCAAGCAGATAACCCAAATGTAATGACTGCAACAGTGAATACACTCGAACATCTACATTTATTGTAAGTATACACAACTGTACTTTATAATCCCAGGGTTTAAAATTCAAATGGGATGGATATTCCAGGGTGATGCGCTCTCATAGCTATTGCTTTGTCTTGCTCGTAATCCTTTAAGCAGTTTACTTAACAGATTAGGTCTTGGTTATAACTTGGCTGCTAGAGAATGCACTTCAAAGATTTCTTATCTACTTTTTTGGATAATTTAAAACTGTGTAGTTCACCTAATAGAGTTGAAAACACAACTGCAAGTGGTTAAAACATTTTGTCACCTGAGATAAGAATGACATTGGTCTTGATAAATGTGCAAAACAGCATTTAAAGCAGGAAAGTTGCAGTACCAAGAAAATGTCAGTTTAGGACAGGAATTTGATATAATAGAACTTGAGCAGGAAGGAGTGCGTTAATATTTGGGAGTTGATGAAGAACTGGCAATAAAACATGAACAAATGAGAATAAAACTCAGTAAGGAATACTTCAGAAGGCTAAAACTAATATTGAAAACAGCCCTGATATCTAGGAATAAAGTGTAAGCTATAAACCAATTTGCTGTTCCTGTTTTAACTTAGTTTTGGTGTGATTGACTGGCCCAAAAAGCTATTGGATCAGTTAGACAGAAACACAAGAAAAATGCCTTATATTTATCAAATGATATATAAAAATCAGTGTATACCAAGGTTATGTATCCGTGGCTCTAAAGGAGGTATTAGCCTCCTTAAAATCAATTGTATGTATAGCTCTGCAGTTGTGGGACTGAATACACATCTTCTGACCTCTTCAGATCCAAACATAGTGAAAGTTTTAAAACATGAGGATTAGTCTAAGATGACCTTTCTGCTTAGTTTAGCAGAAGCATATCAGTGTCAAGTGAGAATGGAAATCAGTCCAGGAGTAGACAAAAATCTGACAGCAGCTGACTGTGCAAAAAATAAATAAATAAATAAAAGAATATAAGAATCCGATGAGAAGGAAAGAAATGTGGAAAAGCCTTTAAGTGCTAAGTGTAGAAATCTCCTGGAGCAACCTCATGATTTGACGGAGGAATGGTTGAGTGTGATTTTTAACCAAAAAGAGGAAAGGTTAATATTGGTGGTCCAGGATAGTGAACTTACATACATGATGGTTTACAAAGTCCATTGAACATGTGGGAGAAACCAACAAATGCAGGTTCTGTAAAACAGAAATGGAAACAGTTGTGCATCTTGCAGAACTAATGGCAGAGAGCCTGCATACTGAAAGGCATAGTAATGGTGCAAGACTGTTGCATTGGGGATTGTGCAAACACTATATTATTAAAGTAGCTGAGAAGCATTGGCAACATGAGCCACAAATCATTATAGAGAATGATGAAGCTTATATCACATGGCATCACCCATTACCAACAGTTCAAACATTAAATGCGAGAAAACCAGATGTAGTAGTCGATGAAAAGAAGATAAAAATGGCAGTGATCAGTGCAATTGCTGCACGCAGTGATTACAGTGTCTTGCGTATGGAGAGAGAGATGGTCATAAAATGTAAAATGAGGATTTGGAGGCAGAAACGAGCAGTGAAGAAGTAGTACACTCAGACAGTTCTATTGGTAGCAGGAGAAATGAGTCTTGTAAAAAAGACTTTACAGTCTTATGTAGATAGTAGTACAGTAAACTCTGTTAACCAGAACTCAAGCAACCAGCACTCTCAAGCAACTGGCAAAAAAAAATCGAAGCAATACAGTGCAATTTTCATGTGTTGCACTTTATCCCCCCGCAGAAACATACCTTGCGTTTTTAGGTTTTAAAGTTTTAAAAAGGAAGCTAGGAATAACTCCCTCTCGCCCCAACCTGCGAACAAGTTAAACCAAACAAATAGTATAGGGTACAGTATTAGTAAGGCCTATTTTTAATAGTAACTCTTAAGCAACCAGAAAAGTACAGTTATGTACACTTACCATAAATGTAGATGTTCGAGTGTATTCACCGTTGCAGTCATTACATTTGGGTTATCTGCTTGCAGTAGCCCTCAGTCAGCCTGATTATCAAAGTCTTGGGTCCTGCGTCGGTTGCTGTCTCATCTTCCATGACGTCAGGTAGTCAGGAGTATAAAGCATGCAGCCAACGCCATTACATCAGTTTTTCTTGGCCCAGATGTCAGGTGCCCCCATAATGGGAAGCAATTATATACAAGGTTACACCTCCAACAAAAAAGTAAATACATCCAAAAGTTTTAAGTATAGCAAGCAAGAATAGAGGTACAGTCAATAGAAGTCAGGGGGCCGGAGGGAGGGTAACCAGGACTGCAACCGTGAATACACTCGAACATCTACGTTTATGGTAAGTGTACACAACTGTACTGTGTTCTTCATGTTTCACTGTTACATTGATTACATTTGAGGAGATTCCCAAAGCTAAGGAAGGGAGGAGGCAGTTAGCATTAGGACCAGCAAGACTGCAGTGGCAAAACCAGCTCTGGATTTAGAAAAAAATGGCAAGTGGTAATGCTTGGTGAAGGTATGTACAGAACTCCAGGTAGCAGCTTCTAGGATGTCCCTGGTAGGGACTCCTCTGAGAAAGGCTGTAGAGGTAGATGCAGCCCTTGTAGAATGTGGTCTTATCCCCTGTGGGGTATGTTTTCCATGATGCTTATAGCAGAAATGACTGCAATGCCCTATACACTTAGAATTGGTTATCTTTGAAATGGCCTTCCCCTCTGCCCCTGCAGCAAATGCAACCAGCAGCTGTTCAGATTTCCTGAGAGGCTTAGTTCTGTCCAAGTAAAATCTAAGTTGGTCCCCTCTGCCCCTGCAGCAAATGCAACCAGCAGCTGTTCAGATTTCCTGAGAGGCTTAGTTCTGTCCAAGTAAAATCTAAGTTGTCTGTGCACGTCCAAGGAGTGCAGTATTCGTTCTTCTTTGTTCTGTGTATTAGAAAAGAAGCTTGGCAAATGAATGGACTGATTAAGGGCCACATTGGATACCACCTTGGACATAAAGGAGGGATTGATCCTGAGGGACACCCTGTCCGCATGAAAGATGAGGAAAAGCTCCATTGCCATGAGGGCCTGTAATTGACACCCTTCTTGCTAAAGTGATGGCTAGGAGGAAGGCTGTTTTCCAAGAAAGGAATTTCAAGTCTGCATTTGCAGCTGGCTCAAATGGGGCTAGAGTGAGCTTTTCCAATACAAAGTTAAGCTCCCAGGCTGGAGTAGGGGCTCTCTTGGGTGGTCTTAAGTTTTTGGCCCCTCTGAGAAATTGCTTCAGCAGTGGATGAAAGAAGAGGGGTGGCTCTGTATTATAATGAGCTGAAATGGCAGAGGCATGAATTTTGATGGAAGAAAAGGGAAAGGCCCTTGTGAAGCATCTCAGATAAGCATTGAAGAATGAGCGGTAAATTGGGCACAATTGTGTCCATCCCCTGTGTCTGGCTCCAGGAACAGAATTGCTTCCATTTTTCAGCATAGGATTTTCTAGTACTAGGCCTCCTTGCCTTCAGAATGACATCCATCACTTGCTTACTGAGAGATGGTAAAGGAGAGGTCATGTAATTAGCCAGGCTACAAGGTTCAGGGTTTCAAGCTGTGGGTGCAGAATCTGGCCCTCCTGCTGGGACAGCAGGGCAGGGGTCTGAGGCAGGTGCCATGGTTTCAGAAGTGACACACTGCGCAAGATAGGGTACCAGTGTTAGCGTGGCCAGTCTAGTGCAGTAAGTATTGTTCTTGGTTTGTCCTGTTTGATCTTTAGTAGCACTTTGGAGAGGAGAGGCAGAGGGGGAAAGACATAAACTGATTTTTCCAGCTGAAGGACAGGGCATCCAGTTTCCAAGCTTGTCTGTGGGGAGCCCTTGTGCAGAATATGTCCAATTAGTAATTTTGAGGGGGGGCAAACAGGTCTATCTCTGGGCCCCCCCATTTGATTCTCAAAATGCTGAATATCTTTCGTTCCAGTTTCCACTCATGTAGGTCCAAGAGATTTCTGCTTGGGTCGTCTGCCAGTGTATTTAGCTTGCCTGGCAGGAATTCAGCCTGTAGATGCACTTGGTAGCTCAAGGCTGTGTTCCACAGAGCCATGGCTATTCTGCAGAGGGTGTATGAATGGGTTCTCCCCTGCTTGTTTATGTATCATAACAGTGGTGGTGTTTGTCTTTACCAATAATTGTCCTGGAAGAATGTGGTCCTTGAAGGCTGTCCAGAGCATTCTGTACAGCTAACATTTCTTTTTGATTGATATGCAGGTGCATTTGACTTTGGTTCCATTTGTCCTGAATGCAGTTCCCATGCATAGTCTGAAGCTTCTGTTAGGGTTTGGGCGGCAGAGGGTGGTGTGAAAGGTAGTCCCTTGGTTTGGTGGCAGGCCTCAGCCTACCAAAGGAACTCTAGATGTAGGCAAGGTATGATAGGAATCATTGTTTCTAGGTCTTGAGAATGTTGACGCCATAGGCTTTTTAGATACCACTGTAGTTTCCTGATATGAAGTCTTGCATATGGAATTAGAAGAATGCAGGAGGCCATGAACCCCAAGGCTTGCAGTATTCGTCTTGCAGATAGCAAGGTTTTTGTGGCCACTTGTTTGAAGTAGGTTATCAAATGAATTTGTTTCTCTGGCGTGAGGTAAGCCATCTGGGAAGTTGTATTAAAGCTTGCTCCCAGGAATAAAATTTGTTGACAGGGTACCAAGTGTGATTTCTTTTCGTTTATGGTGTACCCCAGACAAGTTAGAACCCTTTGTACAAAGGCCAGATGATTCAAAAGTATGTCCTGGCTTTCTGCCTGAATTAGACAATCATCCAGGTATGGGTATATTTGAATATTTCTTTGCCTGCAAAATGCAGTAACTGGAGCTAGGCACTTTGTGAGTACCCTGGGTGCAGTAGATAAGCCAAAGGGCAGGGCAGAGAACCGACAGTGCGTGTAGCCTAGGTATCTTATGCAAGATTCCCTGATTGGGATGTGCAGGTATGCTTCTTTTAAATCTAATGTTGCCAACCAGGCTAGGAGGAAGGATACACATTCTTACCCCCTCTGCAGACTAGCCATGGCATTGTGGAACACGGGCTTGAGCTACCAAGTGCACCTACAAGCTCAATTCCTGCCAGGAAAATTAAATACACTGCAGACGGACTAAGCAGAAACCTCATGGACCCACAAAAGTGGAAACCAGAACCAAGGATTTTTAACCAAGGATTTTAAAACATGTTGACAAGCAAATGGGGGAGCCCAGATATACACTTGTTTGCCTCTCTCCAGAACTACCAATTGGACAAATTTTGCACAAGGATGCCCCACAAAAAAGCCTGGAAAGTGGATGCTCTGTCCTTCAGCTGGAAAAACCTATCAGTCTATGCCTTCCCCCCTCTGTCTCTGCTCTCCAAAGTACTACTAAAAATCAAACAGGACAAACCAAAGATTATTTTGATTGCTCCAGACTGCCTGTGCCAACACTGGTACCCCCTCCTGCGCAGTGTGTCACTGTTATCTCCATGGCACCTGCATCAGACTCCTTCCCTGCTGTCTCAGCAGGAGAACCAGATTCTGCACCCTCAGCTTCTAACACTGAACCTTGCAGCCTGGCTAATTACTTAGTCTCTCCTTTACTATCTCTCAGCAGACCTGTGATGGGATATCATTTTAGAGGCAAGGAGGCCTAGTACTAGAAAATCTTATGCTGAAAAAGGGAAAAGATTCTGTGCCTGGAACCAGTCTCAAGGGATGAGAACAGCAGCGCCCAATTTACCTCAGATTTTACAATACTTAACTGAGATGCTTCACAAGGGCATGTCTTTTTCCTCCATTAAAATCCACGCCTCAGCCATTTCAGCTGATAACACAGAACCTCCCCTCTTCTCTCATCCACTGCTCAAGCAGTTCCTCAGAGGGGCCAAAAATTTGAGACACCCAGGAGAGCTCCAACCCAAGCCTGGGACCTTAACTTTGTCTTGGAGAAACTCGCTCTACCTCCTTTCGAGCCAGCTGCTACTGCAGACTTAAAATTTCTTTCTTGGAAAACAACTTTCCTTTTAGCAATCACTTCAGCTAGAAGGGTATCCGAATTACAGGCCCTTATGGCAGTGGAGCCAGGGTGTCCCTCAGAACCAATCCATCCTTCATGCCCAAGGTGGTATCCAGTGTGGCTGTTAATCAGTCCATCCATTTGCCAACTTTCTTTCCCAATCCACAGAATAAATGAGAACAGATACTGCATTCCTAAGATGTGCACAGACAGCTTAGATTCTACTTGGACAGGACTAAACCTCAAAGGAAATCTGAACAACTGCTGGTGGCATTTGCTGCAGGGGCAGAAGGGAAGGCAGTTTCAAAGCAAACCATTTCTAAATGGATAAGCCATTGCATTCTTTTCTGCTATAAGCACCATGGAAAACCTATCCCCCAGGAATCAGACCTCACTCCACCAGGGCTTGCATCTACCTCTACAGCCTTTCTCAGAGGCGTCCCTACCAGGGACATCCTAGAAGCTGCTACCTGGAGTTCTGTACATACTTTCACCAAGCATTATAATTTGCAAATTTTCTGTAAATCCAGAGCTGGCTTTGCCACTGCAGTCTTGCAGGGCCTTATAGCTGGCCCTAATGCTATCTAAATTCCTCCTCCCAACCATAGCTTTGGGAATCTACCCAAATGTAATGACTGCAACAGTGAAACATGAAGAATGTAGGACAGTTGTGTACACTTACCATAAATGTAGATGCTCCAATGTGTTCACCGTTGCAGTCCTGGTTACCCTCCCTCCAGCCCCCTAACTTTTTTTGGCTATACCTCTACTTTCCTTTACTATGCTTAAAAGCCTTTTTGGTGTATTTGCTTGTTTGTCGGAGGTGTATCTTTGTTCTTTTATATTTAATTGCTTCCCATTATGGGGGCACCTGATATCTGGGGCAAGAAAAACTGATGTAATGGCATCGGCTGCATGTTTTATACCCCTGACAACCAGACATCACGGAAGAAGGGACAGCAATCGACGCAGGACCCAAGACTTTGATAATCAGGCTGACTGAGGGCTACCTGCAAGCAGATAACCCAAATGTAATGACTGCAACAGTGAATACACTCGAACATCTACATTTATGATAAGTGTATACAACTGTACTTTTTCAGCTGTGGTCTGGGGAGCAAAGCTCCACATTACATGCATTTGAATGAGATGACAGTAAAAAATAAACACTCAGGATTATGTAACTTAACTGATCGTATTATGTACACTATCCAGTATTTACAGCACTTTAAGCTCTGACACATCTGTAAAACAGCATGTAAAATTCACACACACCAATGAAACATTCAGCATTATTTTACAGTGCATGTACACACTGCCACTGTACTATATTACAGTCAGTAGATGGGATATACTCATATTTTATGCAGTCATGTTCACGTTCAACAAGAAGATTATTGTATTATTAGTTTAAGAATTTAATATTTGTTTGATTTGATTGCATGATGCGGTGAATTAAGAGGGTTTGTACAAGTGCAGTGCTATTATGATAACAGGTATGATTTCATGGGTTTGTTGCAAATGCAGGACCATTTGCTTGCAAGGTACATCTTCAAAGAAATTTTATATTTTAGCTAAAATGAGATATTACTTGTTCCTGCTGTGACAGTTCCACAGAGCAGCACAAAGCAGTGGATAAAGTCGTACAGCTTTGAAAGCTGTTAGCAGTGTAGTGGTTAGTTTTTGATTCCTACTGCAAGAGGGTAGTTTTTATGGTAGATACCTTGTAACTGTATTGTTCGCCCCCTTTTTTCCCCCAAGACACAAGATTAAAGCGAACAGAAATTAAAACGAGGAAAAGCAGTTGCATCTTAATGTACATTTGTGATTTTTTTTAAAAGCAAGGTCTTTATTATCCAAATAAAATATCTTTGTCAGGATATGATAGCATACTGATTAGTGATGAGAGTTATTTATTTCTGGGCTGTGTCTCACCATAGTAATTGTTTGACCTAGTAGTATAAAGGTTCATAGGTTGGTACTAGGCTGTCAGCCCTAGGGCCTGTACAAGCCTAGCCATAACAATTCCCTGGCTATTTCTTCCCACAATATTTACTTCCCTGGACCCCTGTCTAGCAGAGCGACTGATATGATCCCTGGGGTAAATTTCCTATTTCCCATCCAGTCGTCAAAGTTCCTTTTGAAGAGGGCCAAGGAGGCGCTCTGCTTGACATGTATGGGCAGTCTATTCCAGAGTATGGGGAGTCTCTGGGTCCATTAAACCAAACAACTTTAAGCTACCACAAGGTCATCTATCTGTGATTTTTTTTCAATAAGTAAGTTTAAAATGCTGAGTTTAAAAAAAGATGGGCAAAAAACATTTGCAGTAAGAATTTACCTACATTGCTTTAGAAGTACTGGTCCTTAATGTCAGATTGACTTAAGCAGCTCATTAATTAGTGACTTGATTTAACATAAAGTTGTACATCTTCCCTTTCTGGTGGATGTGTTCATCATAAATAATAAATTCCATGATCTATTATTTACAGTGACTGTATTTACATAGTAATGTGCATTTTACTTGCTAAGTAGTTGTAATTGTCTGATTGTTTGGTTGTGGCTAAGCAAGGTTTGCCCAAGGCTGGTGTGGGGTGGTTATGAGGGTGTTACTAGAAGGTTCACAATTTGTGATCAAACGAAACCCAAGCAACGGTAGTGAAAATGTGATGTTATGTAGTCCAATCTCGCCTACATTCTTACCCGTGGGTTCGGAGCCAAGCCTCGGCCATACTCTAGCTGGAAGTCTTCACTTGGCACGTGGCTAAGAGGTATCCCCTGCTGCAATGCACCTATCCCCAGATCTTGTTTGCCGCTCGTACAGCTCTGACGTGGTCTGCCGTCAGGCGGTCCCACAGTCGGCCAGAGTTCCAAAGTCTTGGTCCGGCGTCGGTTGCTGTCGCTTCTTCCCTGACGTCAGTGCGCCAGGGATATATAAGATGCAGCCGACGCCATTTTCTTCAGTCTTTCTTGCCGCGCGGTGCCTGAAGCCAAAGCAGTTCACAAGTGCCGGTCGGCCGACTCCTGAGATTTTCAATTCGAATTTCAGAACTGAAGTCTTCAATAAAGCGAAGTACCCCGTTGGGGAAACTTTTTCTTGCCTCAGACCGATATAAGTAAAAGTTAATAATTGTATTTCTTGTGGGAAGCAAATACCTCATAAGGATTTTCATTCTTACTGTACTCCATGCCTAGGCCCAGACCATGACGTCACTAGTTGTCGGTTTTGTGCTAGATTTAACAAACGCACTATTAAGCGTCAGTTTGATTTTGCTCGCCATTACTTTGGCGAAGGTTTAATTACTGTGCTGTTGGAACTACCGGCATACACAAAAGCGTGAGACAAGGATAAGGCCAGGCATCCGCCGCCCAAAATTGCTGGCGAAGCCTCTTCTAGGCCAGTCGCCGGTTCTCATTGAGGCGCTTTCGCAGCCCCTGACACCTGCTACCTCAGAGCCACAGGCTGCCTCCAACTCCTACGTGGAGATGTCTATGCCTCTGGATACTCAAGGTGTTGGGCCTACGGAAACTAGCCCTTCAGATGGGTCCGGAGCCACTGAGCAGGCATCGGCTTCTGAGGGTGTTTTAAGACCTTCACAGCTTACCATAAAAGCTACAGCCAAGTCTAAAACTCCATTAAAGATAAAGAAGCAAGTACAGCATTCACCTGGACAGGCCTCCATGCCTAAAAAACAGATGCTCAAAATGGCCGAAGACTTAATTACTCTGATCAGGGGTTCCCATCCCCCCTCCTGATAAAAGGCCTAGGCAGGATACAGACTATGACTCCTCTGACCAGGTTTCCATTTCCTCTTCAGACCAGGGATACTCTTTACCCCCTATGAGGACTCTGATGCTGAAGAATCAATTCCTTCAGCCTCTCCTGAGGATTACTCTTTTGGGGAAACTTTACATACCATGAGGGAGCATTTCTATTGGGAGGGCCAGGATTACTCAGAATCCAAGAAAAGGCTCAGACTTTCTTTTATTGCCTCAGCACAGGCCCCTTGCTATTCCGCCAGTGTTAGATATTGTGGATGATGTGTTCTCTGAATCCAGTTTAAATCCTGATTCTTTGCTGCCTGCTCCAGTCAAGCCAGACTGGTACTACAGAGTCCCTGACTCTCACAAATTTCTATATAAAAACCCTGTTGCTGACCCAGAAACTATTTCCCAGGGTCCCAAAGGGGTAAAGGCTTCCACAGCTAAAAATACAGTTCCCTCTGACAGGGATTCTAGAGCATTAGACAGATGAGGGAAGAAAGTTTACACTTCTGCAACTTTAGCAGTGAGGGCTTTAAATTGCTAGTTTCACATGCTTAAATACCAACAATATTTAATGTCTCTGTTAAAACAGAAAATGCTTACAAGTTCAGAACATCCTGACTATAAGGAAATGCAGGATTTATTGCATGCAGCTGAACAAGTGGGAAAACATGCTCTGCAATGTGGTTTTGATTCATTAGAGGCTTCTTGTAGAGCATCAGTTACAGGATCTGTGATACGAAGGCATGCTTGGTTAAAAGAACAAGGTTAACCTGATCATGTTAAGGCAAAATTATTGGATGCTCCTTTACAGCAGCATATTTTATTTGGTGTTAAGGCAGAAGAGGTATTAAAGAAAATGGAGGATAAGGCAAAATCTATGCAAACAGTGAAGGATTTCTTATAGGTACAGCCACCTCGATTTAGCAGAAATTGGCCCTTTCCAGTGTCAGACAGACCACAAAGAGGCAGATACAGACGCCCAAGAGGCAGATCTCAGCCCCAAGGCTCTTACAGACCACGACAGTGGGGTGCTTCAACCCCAAAAGGAGGGGAAGACAAGTTGCAACCTTATAGAAGAGTCCCAATGACTTCCCCCTTCAAATGCCAAGCACTTACCCTTTGGAAGCTCCCTTAGGGGGAAAACTAACACTTTTTTTCACAAAATTGGCATATAATCACCCAAGACAAATGGGTTCTGAATATTGTGTCTCAAGGTTTACAGGTTCCACTTTTTAAACTCTACCAAGGCTAAAAGGAATGCCAGACCTGCCACCAAATCAATGGGCAGAGGCACAAAAACAAATTACAGCCCTCATGGACATGAGAGCTATTCAAAAAGTGCCACAACAGGAACAAGGACAAGGATTTTACTCGAGACTTTTCCTGGTCCCCAGAAAGGACAAAGCCTGGAGACCCATACTGGACCTTTCTACTCTAAATACTTACCTGGATGTTCTGAAATTCAAAATGTTTACTCTTCAGCAGCTTCTTCCCATGCTGGGCAAGAAGGCTTGGCTTGTTACTTTGGACCTCAGAGGCATACCTGCATGTCCCTATCAGACAAAATTGCAGAAGATACCTCAGATTCATAGCTGGTTTAATGCAATGCATTACCAATTCTCTGCGCTGCCCTTTGGTTTATCTACTGCGCCCAGGGTCTTCACAAAATGCCTGGCACCAGTAATTGCATTTTGCAGACAAAAAGGAATTCAAATATATCCATACTTGGACGACTGCCTTATTCAAGCAGAGAGCAAGGACATTCTTCTAAAGCATCTGGCGTTTGTAAAAAGATTGCTGATTTGCCTAGGGTACACAGTAAACGAAAAGAAGTCAAAACTAGTGCCCCCATAAGAGATAATATTCCTGGGTGCCAGCTTAAATACAACGGCCTAGATGGCTTATCTCATGCCAGGCAAGCAAGGATAACTGACTCAGTACTTTCAATTGATGGCAACAAAAACCCAACTCCCTGCAAGAAAAATTCTGCAGGCCTTGGGGTTCATGGCATCCTGCATACTACTAATACCATATGCCAGACTGCATATGAGGAAATTACAATGGTACCTAAACAGTGTTTGGACTCCACTGTCAGAGTTTGGAAGCAGTAATACCACTTATTCCCTGCCTACAACAGGAGTTTCGATGGTGGGCACAGGCATATCACCTCAACAAGGGACAGCCTTTCACTCTACCCACAGCCAGGCAGACACTAACAACATCTGCTTCGGATTATGCCTGGGGAGCACACATGGCAGGAAAATGTTTTCAGGGCAAGTGGGCCGCAAACCAAATGCATCTTCACATTAATCAAAAAGAGATGCTAGCTGTACAAAATGCCCTAACCGCTTTCAAGGACCTTCTGCATCCGGGACAACTATTACTAAAGACAGACAACACCACAGTTGTGGTACATAAACAAGCAAGGGGGCACTCATTCTTATCCTCTCTGCAGACAAGCCATGACCTTGTGGAACACAGCTCTAACGTAGCAGTTCACCTACAAGCACAATTCCTGCCAGGAAAGAAAAATACTCTGGCAGACGACTTAAGCAGAAACATCATGGATCCTCACGAGTGGAAATTAAATCCACAAGTATTCAGCATGATAAGACAAAAATGGGGGAGCCCAGACTTAGATCTTTTTGCCTCCCCAATGAATTGCCAACTACAGAATTTCTGCACAAGGACTTACCACACACAAGCATGGAACGTGGATGCTCTCTCATTCAGCTGGAAAAGCCTAAAAGTTTATGCCTTTCCACCACTGCCTCTCCTTTCAAAGGTACTCCTAAAAGCCAGACAAGAAAAGCCAAAAATGATCCTGATTGCCCCAGACTGGCCACGCCAGCACTGGTACCCAATCTTAAAGAACTTAGCTCAAGGCCCACCATGGATTTTACCTCAAATTCTGCATCTTCTGACTCAACAAAACAATCAGATCCTGCACAGCCAGCTCAAAACCTTAAACCTGGCTGCATGGCAGATTCCTTAGTCAAGCAGACAACACCTCTCTCTAAAGCTGTTATGGATGTCATTTTGGAGGCCAGGAGGCCTAGCACCAGGAAATCCTATTCAGAAAAGTGGAAGAGATTCTGTGCCTGGAACCAGGCTCAAAGCTTTGACCCTCTTGTCCCAAATATTCCTGAGATATTACAATACTTAACTGAGATGCTAGACAAAGGCCTATCCTTTTCATCCATTAAGATCCACGCCTCTGCCATCTCGGCTCATTACAAAACAGATCCTCCTATTTTCTCTCATCCATTGCTAAAACAGTACCACAGAGGGGCTAAAAACATAAGACCACCCCGGAGAGCACCAACACCAACTTGGGACCTCAATTTTGTCTTGGAAAAACTAACTTTACCTCTTTTTGAGCCAGCCAATTCAGCAGAATTAGAATAGGTGTCATGGAAAAACTGCTCTGCTTCTGGCAATAACCTCAGCACGAAGAGTCTCAGAGTTACAGGCACTAATGGCAGTGGAGCCTTTCATCATTTTTCACCAAGATAGGGTTACTTTAAGAACAAACCCTTCATTTATGCCAAAGGTGGTATCCGGTGTGGCTCTTAACCGAACTATTCACTTGCCAACATTTTATCCAAATCCCCAGAATAAAGGGGAGAGACTTCTGCATTCATTGGACATACACAGACCGTCACGTTTCTACTTGGACAAAACAAAAGCTTTCAGGAAAACTGAGCAATCGTTTGTGGCATATGTTGCAGGATCACAGGGAAAGGCTATTTCAAAGCAGACCATTTCAAAGTGGGTAGGACACTGTATCCGTTTCTGCTACACACAGCATGGGAAAACTGTACCTAGCAACATTAGGCCACATTCCACCAGGGCAACAGCCACTTCACCTGCCTACCTTAGAGGAGTACCTACCAAGGACATTTTGGAAGCAGCAACTTGGAGTTCTGTACATACGTTCACCAAACATTACCATCTGCCTCTTTACTCTAAATCCAGAGCTGGCTTTGCCACTGCAGTTCTGCAGGGCCTTATAGCCACCCCTAATGCCTTATAGAACCAGCCACCCTACCTCAGCTCTGGGATTCTAATGCAGCAGTGTAACACGATGAACATAGTACAGTTTTGTACCTACCATAAATGTAGATGTTCGAGTGTATTCACTGCTGCAGTCCAGGTTACCCTCCCTCCCCTCTTTCTTAGCTGGGACTTATCTATACCTTTCTACCCTATACTACCTATGTGGTGTATTTGCTGGTAACTGAAGGTTTTGGTTTTACTTTTTATGTATGTTTTATTAGCAATATGTATTGCCTACCTATTTGGGGGAACCTGACATCTGGGGCAAGAAAAACTGAAGAAAATTGCATCGGCTGCATCTTGTATACCCATGACTCACTGACATCAGGGAAGAAGTGACAACAACCGACGCCAGACCAAGACTTTGGAACTCTGGCCGACTGCGGGACCGCCTGACGGCAGGATAACCCAAGTGTAATGACTGTAGCAGTGAATACACTCGAACATCTACATTTATGGTAGGTACAAA
This sequence comes from Protopterus annectens, assembly GCF_019279795.1. Taxonomy (NCBI): domain Eukaryota; kingdom Metazoa; phylum Chordata; order Ceratodontiformes; family Protopteridae; genus Protopterus; species Protopterus annectens. The sequence goes on from NC_056732.1 coordinate 52,667,274, forward strand.
ACTGTATATTTCCCTCTATATGGAGATCCAGATCCCCTACCATGTCCTCTATGTCCTCTAGGACGCTTTCCAATGTCGATAGAATGGTGAGGAAACTGCTCCAGTCATCGGTGCTGGTTAAATTGCTTTCGGCTCTGGCCCAGTCGGCTCTGGAGCCCGTCCTCCCTTCATCTTTGGCTGTTCCTCCTCCGGACCTTTCTTTGGAGCCAGAGCTTTCGCTTCTGTCTGATGCCTTGTGGTCGGTTCCAGTAGCCCCTTCTGGCATCTCTGCTCCGATCTCCACTCCGACCCTGTCGGCGCCTTCCACGGGGTCCAGTATTCACAGTTCGCTGGTCAGAGCCGAGAGGGGGAGGTATCTGGTCAATCTTCGGCTCCGAGCCTTCCTCTCGGCACTTCGGCTTGGGTGAGCGTGGACCCGACATCGGCTTTGGACCTTATCTCCTTGGCTCCAAGGGTGTCTTCTGTGGTTAGTCGACCTTCGGAGCCGGGGGGATCAGCTTTTGAGGTCATGAGGTGTGTGCTGGCCAGGTCGTCAGCTGCGTCTTACGGCACCGACACTCTTCCCCCTTCAGCACCGATAACAGTATTAGATCATCCTCTATCTAGGGACACCGGAGACCTAAAGCCTCAGGATACCTCCATGAGTGGTCCCCAGCTTTCTGAGGCCTCCCCGGAGTTTTTACCTGAGGAGCCACCCAGAAAGAGTGTGTGCAAGAGGAAGCACATTGACTCCCAAGATGAGTCTCTCACATCTGACACCGACCTCAAGGAGTCGGAGGGGTCCCCCAAGTCGTTTTCTGATATCTTGGAAATACTGAGACAGAGAGGCGACTGGCCATCTAAAGCCCCTTCTGAGGAGGAGTCTGTGTTCCTGAAGGCCTTTGGGTCCCAACCCTCCGCCTCTTGGGTTTCTCCCCCGTTCGACGAGCTCCTGGACCTCGTTTGTCGAAAGGTGTGGGAAACTCCAGACACTGTGGAACCGGTCCCTAGGAGACCCAACAAGTTTTTGTCCGCTCCCCCTGTTAAAGAATTTCTTACAAAAGGTGTTCCAGTAGATGCCATGGTGGTGGCAGCAGCCACCAAGAAGGAACTTGCAGAAACTTCATCTACCGTCCATCCCCCTAACAAGGAGTCCAGGGCTATGGACAGGTATGGGAAGCGTGTGTTCTCTTCAGCAGCCTTTATACTGCAGTCGCTGAACTATTTATTGCATTTTACACGGCTCCAGAGAGATCTAAAGGAGTTGGGAGGTTATCTACATGGTAACGTTTCTGATGCTGTGGCTCAAAGTCAATGCTCAGATGTCTACCCTAAATTCTGTTACCAACTCCTCCATGAGGCTGATCTCTTACGCAGTCAATGGAGCGAGCAGTGCTGTGGATTCCGGAGTCTCTCTTAGGAGACACTCCTGGATGCGCCTGTGCAACTTCGCAGAGGCTTTCAAGTCTACCTTCACCAACGCGCCCTTTGACGGTTCATCCTTATTTGGAACCAAGGTGAAGGACACACACTCACTAGGTGCGAGCAGGAAGGAAAAACCCTGTCTGCCTTGGGAGTCCATTTTTCCATGCATTCTAGACCTTATCCCAAGGGCCAGAAAGGTGGGAAAATGTGGTTCAGAAAATCGCCAAGGCTTTTTTCATGACACACAGAATGATTCCCCCTCCAGAGGCAGAAGGGGGGTGGAAATTCAGGTAAACGCCGCCCTAGAAGCAGAGGAGGCCCGCGTAACCAGGGGGACCGCGATTCCTTGCGTGGTCCTCCCTACCAGCGCTCCTGAGAGGAGGCCCGACTGTGTGTCTCTGGAGCCAGTCGGGGGTCACATTTCTCTATACCCAAAAAGCCTGGCAAGACATCACCCAAGATGAGTGGGTATTGGGGATAATCTCCAGAGGTTATCATATTCCCCTTCTTTCATGTCCCCCTCCAAACAAAAGAATCCCAGACATCCCACCCAGTCAAAGGGATTCCGCAACTTTAGAAGTTCAAAAGTTGCTGTTAAAAGGAGCCATCCTGCCTGTCCCCTCAGACCATAGGGACCCTGAGACCCATTTTGGATCTCGGCCGTTTGAACCTTCATGTAGAGAAGTCCAAGTTCTGCATGGTCACGTTACAGTCAATTTTCCCGTTGTTAGGGAAAGATGTGTGGATGCGCTCCATCAACCTCAAGGATGCTTACTACCATATAAAAATGGACAGGGCATCCAGAAGTCACCTACGCTTCCGTCTGGGAGCCAGTCATTTTCAGTTTCGCGCCCTGCTCTTTGGTCTCACCACAGCCCCCAGGGTGTTCAAATGCATGGCAGTGGTAACGGCTCACTTAAGAAGTCTGGGATTCCGAGTGTTTCCGTATCTGGACGACTGGCTTCTGTCTGCCACCACCAGGCATCTACTACTACAGACCAGGAACGCCACTATTACACTGTGCCAAAGTCTGGGAATTACCTTGATTTGGGAAAAGTCTGCATTGTTGCCCTCGCAGCGTGTTACCTTTATCGGCACCGAATTGGACACCGTGCTCATGAGGGTTTTCCTGCCAGAAGAGAGAATTCAGGTTTTACAGCAACAGGTCTACACTCTACTACCACTGGAGAAGGTCAAGGCAAAAGTGGTCCTCAAGTTGTTAGGGCCCATGCCTGCCACGATTATGCTATTTCCTCTTGCAAGACTACACATGAGGCTTCTTCAGTGGCTACTTTTTGCCCAATGGTCTCTTCGGCATCTCCCGCTCTCCCATCTTATTGTAATAACCGACAGTTGCAAGCAGGATCTGCGCTGGTGGCATCAGACCAGCAGTCTCCACGCGGGTATGCCTTTCGTTCTTCCTTCTCCGATTGCCACTGTGATCACGATGCCTCCCAGATCGGGTGGGGGAGGGTCATTATCTCAGCAGGACAGTCCAAGGCACGTGGCAGGAACACGAGATCCATTTGCATGTCAGTGTCTTACAGATGAGAGCGGTGCTATTAGCGTTGCAAGCACTTCAAAGCTTTCTTCTTCATGGAACAATTGCAATCCACTCAGACAACATGTCAGTGGTCTGGTATCTGAACAAACAGGGAGGAACCAAGTCGTATCCCCTTTGCAGAGAGGCACTTCGAGTGTGGCAGTGGGCAATATCTTCCCGGCGCTTTCTAGTGGCAACGTACATACCGGGGAAGTCCAACGTGATTGCAGACAGGCTGAGCAGAGTTATTCTAATGCCTCACTAGTGGTCCATGAATGAATAAGTGGCAGAATGGATTTTCCGCAGATGGGGTCAGCATTGCTGTGATCTATTTGCCAGCCCCCTCAATGCCAAATGCAGCAGCTACTTCACCCTTATTCCCTGAAATGGGGAGGCACCCACGGACACTCTAGTTCACGATTGGCCCTCCAGTCTTCTCTATGCCTTCCCTCCAATTCCCCTTATAACAAAGGTCATTCAGAAAGCACAGTCCTTGGGAAGCAAAATGATATTGATTGCACCGCACTGGCCTTGTCAGATCTGGTTTCCTTTTCTTCACCCTTATCTAATGGACGATCCGTGGATTCTGGACCCAGAGCCAGATCTGTTGACTCGTATGTCAGGGCAGTTCCACCCCTCCATTCAGACCCTTAGGTTGACAGCATGGCTGCTGCAATTCCGTCCCTAGTCAGGGTTCATGATTTTTCACCGGAGGTGGTTCATATTTTGTCTTCCTCCCACAAACCTTCTACTAGGACGATTTATTCCAGTAAGTGGAAGAGATTCTCCATTTGTGCTCATGAAAGGCAGATTGATCCCCTATACAGCTACCATCTCATCAGTTTTAGAGTTTCTTTTTCAACTGTTTAGCCAGGGATCAGCTGCGGCAACTATCAAAGTGCAGTTGGCAGCCATTTCTACTTTTCATGTTGCTAATGAGCCCAATCTAATGGCGCACAGACTTTGTAGGGCTTTTCTGAAAGAGAAGAGACTATGCTACTTCGACCTCCAGTCTTTGATCCTGTAATGCCATGGGACCTTAATTTTGTGTTACAACAGCTTACCTCGCCTCCTTTTGAGCCCACGGCAACCTGTGACATTAAATTTTTGTCATGGAAGACAGTCGGTTTGATAGCCACCACTTCGGCTAGGCAGGTCTCTGAACTCCCAAGTTTTATTGGTTCGGTCCCCTTACTTGGTATTTCACAAGGATAGCGTTTCGCTAAGACCTAATTCTTCCTTTATGCCTAAGGTTGCTTCAGTGGTCAACCTCAACCAGTCCATCCAGTTGCCTGTGTTTTTCCCTGAATTCTCTAACAAGGTAGAATTTAAGTTTCATCAGCTAGATGTCCACAGACAATTGCATTTCTATTTACATAGAACAAAAGATTTTAGGAAATCTGATCAGCTCTTTGTCTCGTTTTCAGTCAGTAGACTAGGGACTTCAGTTTCTAAAGTAACTCTTTCCAGATGGATTTCTAGCTGCATTTCCTTCATCTATACTTCAAATGGCAAGGAATTGCCTTTAAAGTGAAGGCTCATTCTACACGTTCGGTATCTACTTCTACTGCCTTTCAGGCTAGGATGTCTATGGATGATATTTGTGCTGCAGTTACTTGGGCATCTCCTCACACCTTTATTAGTCACTACAAATTGGATCTGGTATCAAGGGGGCAGATCCTCATTTGGTTCCACAGTGTGCAGGTGTATTTTCCAGTGAGCCACCCAAGGTCTAGGTGCTAGGGACGCTGTCCCACGGGTAAGAATGTAGGTGAGATTGGACTACATAACATCAAGAAGTTATGTACTCACCATAACGTTCGATGTATGTAGTCCATCTCGCCTCACATTCTTACTAACCCACCCACCTACCCCATCCTGGAGGACCTTGAGGTCGAGTCTCTGTTTTCAGCACTCCTTCTTGATGTGTTGAGTTGGTTCTTCCTCGCAGTGTGTTTGTGTGTGTGTATGTGAGCTCGCAGCAAACAAGATCTGGGGAATAGGCGCATTGCAGCATGGGATACCTCTTAGCCACGAGCCAGTTGAAGACTTTGAGCTAGAGTATGGCCGAGTCGGAGCCGAGGTTCGGCTCTGAACCCACGGGTAAGAATGTGAGGCAAGATGGACTACATACATCGAACGTTATGATGAGTACATAACTTCTTGTTGACCACATGCAGACACATTACTGTTGTGCAATATCTAAATAAGTTGCATAACTTTTCTAATTAATGCAATTGATTTATGGAACTCCTTTTTCTTTCAGTGGTTTTACATCAGTTGTAGTTAGACAAAGGGTCTGAGATGTCTAGTCTGTACCATTCATGCTTGGAAGAAGTCAGGCGTGCCTCAACATCACTGAAGATGCTCTCCAAAGTTTTAAAAACGTTATTAAATTATCACTTAAGACATAAGCATACATACATTTAACAGAAAACAAACCACATTAACAGTTTTCCTTTTACATGTTTTATAAGTCACACGTAATTTCTTTATTTATGTAATGTTGGACTGATGGTTGTAATTTGCTGAATTCCTGCCTTCCCTTAACTCATCCCCTCCAGCACAGCCCTTTTGAGATTGTATCTTTGACTCCCAGTGGATGTGGCTTGAGCCTTAAAAAAAATGGTTATCACCTTACAGGTCTAACAAGCACTCTCTGACAGAGGTGAAATATCAATACAGTTATGTTTGCCATCATGTATGCTTTAAGATAAAATATTCTGATACCCTGTATGTCACATGGTTTTGGAATTTTTAATGCAAATGTGAACAAGCAATATTTGATGCCTCGAGGCACAGTACGAGGTAGCTGCAGAAATGCCTGGAGATGTACTCGGCTGTAATGAGTTAAACCTTTATTCTTCCTCCAGCACATTATCCTGCATGCATCATTCCCACGATTTCCATTTATTTCTATGTAATTTGCTGCTTCCCTTTTCATGAGATCCCTTTTTCCAGTTATCTTTTTTTGACAGTGTTCACTACTTCAGATACAGATGGTTAGGCTTTGATTTCCATTTTCTAGCAATAGAAATTGAATTATTTAAGACCTTACTGTGTCTCTAGGCAATTCAGATCCTCTGTCCTAGTTCAAAAGACTGATTTCCGTAGTTAAAGCTCTTTGCTCACATTTCTTACAGAGTACTCTGTAGAGAATTTTTAAAATCTGCCAACCCATTACACACCCAAAAATGTATGTTCCCAGTTGCCTCTTTTTTATCCATCACACCTTCAACATTTATCTACCTAAGGAAGAATTATTTGAAGTATGGTTGGAGTATAAAAGTACTTATGAGAACACTTCCAAGCAAAAATCCTAAACCTTCTAGACTTTTGCGTACTCTGGATCCAAGCATATTTCCTCCCGTTGTTCCCTTGTAAGTTGCTTCAAGTCTGTCTTCCCAATCTTTTCTAACCTCCTCTGATGGATTCGTAGTTATCCTGCAATATTTTATATGCCCTACTAATTACCCCTTTTAACAGCAGTTACTGTTCTAGATTCAACTAAAAACTCTACCAGAGCAGCTTATTCACTTAAGATTCCCCTTTCCCTTTCTTTTTGCCTATATTCTGATGTCAGTCCCTGATAGTTAAGACAGTTTGTAGCCTGCAGTTCAAATGGCTTCTTGGCCTTATTCTGTTACTTTTATCTCTGTGTTTGCTACTAGTACCTTGGTTCCTTTGCCAGTTTTCTCCATTAATTCCAGCCCCCCCCCCCTTTGCCTATACTCTAAACACCTAATTGCAGGTCTTCCCTATTGGCAGAATGTTTCTCTATTCTCATATTGACTTTGTTCTTAAAATACTTTCTGCTGCTACATGAATGTAATGTTTTGATCAATGCTGCAGTAGCCTAAGCTTAAATGGGTTATAAGCCACTTAGCATGTAACAACCACCCAGCTTCCAAAACTTCAGGCACCTTCCACATGCCCAAAGTGTTCATCAGTTTGAGCTGAGCTGACTAAAAACATGGGATCTGATGTCCTTTTCATTCTTCCTCACCAGTGGGTTCTGATCCAATCCTCTGATCTGACTCTGAAGTATATACTAGACTTCGGATCTAACTCTCAAACTCCTCTGTGTACCCATAATGCCATATTCTATCCCCATTTACTCAAATCTTGTTTGCTGCCATTGTGATTAGACATAGATACCACTCAAGCATAGTAAGCAGTTTTTTTTATAATATTCCCCAATTTACTTTTGTAAACTTTTCTAAAAAGTTCTAATAACACCACAAACAAAGCACTCTGAAGGTCCCTCCAACACACGAGCAGTGTAGATACAGGAAGAAAGCTTTATTGTGACAAGCACCAACACATAAATGCTCTGTACAATAAATCAGCATTTTCGTCCACTGACTTCATCAGATGTGTTTTTTCACATCTGATGAAGTCAGTGGACGAAAAGGCTGGTCATATTGTGTAGAGCGTTTATGTGTTGGTGTGTGCCATCATCCACAATGAAATAATTATACTGGGAGATGTAAATATTGATTGGCTTACAATACAAGCTCCCAACACTACTTCCTGTATAAACCTACATGGGTTTGAGCAGCTAATCACAACCCCAACCTACATTAATAAATCTCACCAACCTAGCTCTCTTCTTGACTGGATATTGGTCTCCCACCCTCTGAACTATCATAACTCCCAAACCCTTCCAAATGCCCTCAGCGACTACTACCCTGTAACAGTTACCAGACATGCTCCCCACCTTAGCAAACCTAACAAATTTATTACCACCCGCAAACTTTCTCATTTCTGTCCTAACTCCTTTATTCACCAACTCTCCAAAATTAACTGGTCTTACCTCACCACTCTTCTTTAAGTGAAGCTGTCCACTCCTTCAACACTACATTCCTAAACATTCTTAACTCCCTTGCTCCTCTTCGCATAATTAGAATCAAATCTAATACTGCTCCCTGGCTCACTGAATCTACCAGAACCCTCATGAAAGACTGGGATAGGATTTGGAAAATGTGGACTAAAACTAGGACCCCTTCTCTTCTTCAGAAATATAAAGAACTCAGAAATAAAATAAAAAAAATCATCCATTATGACAAAATAAACTTCTATGCCAATCCTCCCTCTACTCTTAAATCAGACCCAAAGAAATTCTGGAGCTCTATTAAACAGACTATTCATCCAGGAAACCCTTCCTCTCCTAACCCATGTCCCAGTGCATCACCTGAAGACATGGCCAACAAATGTAACAATCATTTTATAAACTCAGTAACCTCCATAATAACCCCCCCCCCCGAAACAACACTAGCACCCCCACAAACTTTATACCTCTTCCAAACCCTCCTAACTCCTCCTCTCTAAAACCAGTATCAACTAACTATGTAAAGTCATTACTCTCTAAACTTAAACCTTGCTCCCCATCTGTTGACAAGCTACCCTCTAACTTGCTGCAGATTGATTCTGAACCTCTTGCCTATCCTGTATCCATCTTAATCAACCGATCCATTTCTGAATCCTATGTCCTCACTGTATGGAAGAATTTCTTTACTCTACCCATTCACAAAGGGGGCAACTCCTCAGAAATATCCAACTTCAGACCGATTTCCATACTCTCTCCACTCTCAAAAACGCTAGAGAAATGCATTCACAAGCAGGTAATGCATTACCTTCACCAGGAAAACCTTCTCACACCCACACAGCATGGTTTCCATCCCAAGCATAGTACAACTACTGCACTTGTATCATTCATCAACATAGTCTCCCTAGCTCATCATAAAAATAAACTTGTCTCATGCCTATTCCTTGACCTTTCTAAAGCCTTTGAGACTGTCTCTCACCCACTCCTTCTAGATAAACTAACTTACATTTGTCTCCCCCTACTATCTCCTGGTTCTCCAGCTATATCTCTACCTGCCAGCAATCAGTTAAATGGCTCTCTGTACTATCCTCCCCTCTCACTGTACAAATGGGAATCCTCCAAGAGTCAATACTTGGACCACTACTCTGTTTTCACCAGCTTGCTCTACTCCTCTTGTCCCCAGTCATCTCTTGTGCAATATGCTGATGACTCAACTGTTTTAACCATTGCTGACAACCCAACTGACCTCCACTCAACTACCCAGGCATCCTTCCTCACCATTGAGACTTGGCTTAGTAATAACAAACTAATACTTAATCCAAAAAAAACTAAGCTCCTACTCTTCCCCCCTAAAACATCGCCACACTCAAAAGTACATTTACCATCTTATCCTGCAACAACACTAACATCTCAGCTGAATCTAGTACTAAATTGCTAGGTGTTACAATAGATGATCAGCTTAAGTTTGATCTCCATATTACTAACTCGGTAAAAATAACTCATCAGAAACTTGGACACCTTTTCCATAGCAAGAAATACTTAACTAACACTGCCTGAATAACTCTCTCCCAGGCTTTATTACTCCCAACACTCCTGTACAGCTGCCACATATTCACAAACCTAAATTCTGCACTGATTTCCAAGCTTGAAACTACCTGTAATAAGATCGCCAGATTTGCAGCTAACCAAACCTACAAGTCACACCACTGCATAGCACTACAGCAACTAGACTGGCTAGAATTCCCTCAGCTGCTCCAACTATCCCAACTACAAATTATCCACTCTAGCTACCCTCCTTCTGCCCCAGCCTCTCCACTGTCATATCCAAATATTCCCCTGCTAAGATGCTACGCAGCTCAAATCAAGAATTATTAGACATCTACAAACCCAAAATAGGCTGCCTTCTCTATAACTATAACCCCAGCTACATCCTGGAACCAACTCCCCTTGGAAATAAAATCCCTCCAGCATAGCAAATGTTTCAAATTAGCCACAAGGAAATACCTAAAAACAAAGTGGCCTTGCCACTGTAGCCAACCACTGTGAAACCACCATCCTTTCACCACCTCACTCTTAATGCATCTCTAACACTATTCCCCTGCTTCTTCTACCTCTTCCCTTCCTCTGTCTCCAACCACTCTTAATTCTTAGTCTCAAAACAACCTACCTGTCTAGTCTGTCTCCTATACTCTACCTCCCCTACATCTCCTACTAGCCATTCTTGCTTTCCTTTCTTGTTTCCAAACTCCTATATAACTAGAACCTACCCACTTTAAATAAGCATCTGCTTATTAACTCATTTTGCTCTAAGCAGCTTAAATAATATTGTAACTAGTCACATTTTCTTCTGCTAATTGTTTAAAACCTTGTTTGTAACAACTGACGTACTTGTCTGCCAATTGTTAATACTCTGTATAACTGAATTGCCTGAGGAGCTTTTTTTTCTCTCCAGGTCTCTGCTTGTAAGATCCTATAGCTGATTGTTACTACTCTGTTACTAAAATTTAATAAATTGTTTTCTAATCCTAAGGAGCTTTTCTCCACGGGTCTCTGCTGAAAATGAGCCAAAAGCTCAGCCAGACTAACCCAGTTAAGAAATGTAAAATAAATAAAATAAAATAAATAAAGCTTTCTTCTTGTATCTGCACTGTTCATGTGTTGGAGGGACCTTCAGAGTGCTTTGTTTGTGGTGGTGTTAGTACATTTTGGCACTTAGCTCCAACATTTTCTGTTTTTTCTAAAAAGTTCTTTTCTGTTACTTCTACCTCTGTTTTTGCTGGCGTTAGGATTTCTTGTGCTTTTTTCTTGACTTCTACTCAGCTTGAGTAGTCTCAGTACCATTGTTGGTACCTTTTTCCTTACCTTTGTAGGTATTCTCTGATGTACCATAACTGGTAATGATGTTTTTCGTGTTTCACTGTTGCAGTCATCACATTTGGGTTATCTGCTTGAAGTAGCCCTCAGTCGGCCTGATTATCAAAGTCTTGAGACACCAACCGTCAGGTAGTCAGGAGTATAAAGCATGCAGCTGACGCCATTACATCAGTCTTTCTTGCTGTGCGGTGCCCGAAGCAGAAGCAGTTCGTAAGTGCCGGTCGGCCGACTCCTGAAATTTTCATTTTTAAGTTTCAGAACTGAAGTCTTCAACTAAGCTAAGAATCCCTGTTGGGGAAACTTTTTCTTGCTCTAAGCCGATGTCAGTAAAGGTCAGTAATTGTATTTTTTGTGGAAAGCAAATACCTCAAAGATTTTCATTCATACTGTATTCCTTGCCTAGGCCCTGACCACGACGTACCTGGCTGTTGGTTTTGTGCCTTATTTAAACAACTAACTATTCGTCGTCTGTTTATTTACACTTCTAAATATTTTGGTACTCTGTTCAATTACCCAGATATGGCTTCAATAAGCCACCCGACTACCGACATTCCGAAAAAGCGCAAATATAAAGACAGACAGGCCGCTTAGGTCCAAAGCTGCTGACGACGCTTCTCCTAAGCTAGTCACCAGTACTCAGTGAGGCGCTTTTGCAGCCCCTGATACCTGCTACTTCAAATTCGCAGGCATCTACTGAGACCCTTTCAGAGTCCGGTATGCCGCGAGATGCTTCAACTGTGGAACCTGCGGATATCTATACCTTGGATGTGTCCAGAGCCACTGTGCAGGCACCAGCTTTTGAGGGTGTATTCAGGCCTACTGACTTGCATATTAAACCGACGCCATCTTCTTCTTCAAGGCCTAAAACTCGATCCATGCCTAGAAAACCGATGCTCAGACTGCATGGTCAGGCCTCTATGCCTAAAACACAAATGATAAGAATGGCGGAATACCTTATTACTTTAATCAGGGGAAGCCAACCTTCCCCCTCTAAGAGACCTAGGACTGAATTTGCTTGTGACACTTCTGATCAGGATTCTGAAATTTCTGTTTCCTATGATGACCAGGATTTACCCTTATCTACCTATGAGGATTCTGATGCAGAGGAATCCATTCCCTCTGCTTCCCCTCCAGAGGATTTCTCTTTTGGTGAAACCTTGCATACTTTTAGAGAGTATTTTCGCTGGGAAAGCCAGGATTCTGATTCTAAAAAGAGGGTTAGGGATTTCTTACTCCTGCCCCAACCCAGGCCTTTAGCTATCCCTCCCCCCCCGTACTGGACATTGTTGTTGATGTTTTTTCGGAATCTAACTTGGCTCCTGACTCCTTACCTCCTGCTCCCAGAAAACCTGATGGATATTACATGGTTCCTGACTCTCACAAGTTCCTTTTTAAAAATCCTACTGCGGATCCTGAGACCATTTCACAGGGAAACCAAGGGCATTAAAGCTACTACTGCCAAAAATCCTACCCCCTCTGATAGAGATTCCAGGGCGCTGGATAAATTGGGTAAGAAGGTATACACCTCTGCAACCTTGGCCATTAGGGCCTTAAACTGCCAGTTTCATATGTTAAAGTGTCAGTAGCATATTATTGGATTGCTTAAACAGAAAATTATGATGATTCTTGACTGTGCTGAAAATAAGGATTTACAGGATTTAATTCATTCTGCTGAACAAGTTGGAAAACATACTTTGCAATGTGGTTTTGATTCACTAGAGGCATCTTGCAGGGCTGCTGTCACTGGGTCTGTACTTAGAAGGCATGCTTGGCTTAAGGAGCAATCTTTGCCAGGTCATGTTAAAGCTAAATTGCTGGATGCTCCCTTAAGTCAGGACTGCCTGTTTGGCAATCAAGCAGAAGAAATGCTTAAAAAGATGGAGGAAAAAGCTAAATCTATGTAAACTGTTAAAGATTTCCTACAAGTACAGCCTCCAAGATTTAGTAGGCATTGGCCCTCCAAGAACTGGTCCTTTCCTGCCTCTTCCAGGCCTTCTCAGTTCAAACCCAGAACCAGCAGAATACCCAGGCTTCAGTCCCAAGGTACGCACAGGACTAAGCAGTGGGGGGCTCCCACTTCCAAATCAGGGAGTAGTAAGACTCCCATCTATGGTAAACTGTCTCAATGACTTAACTTTAAAACTTCCAAGCCCTTCTTAACTGACTGTTCCTTTAGGGGGAAAGATTGCTCTGCAGGAAAAAAACTAGGAACTCATTACCCAGGATAAATGGGGATTTAAATATATTTTCCCAAGGATATACACTTCCACACTTTACCAACCCCAAACGGTTGGCCAGATCTACCCCCAAATCAGTAGGCCGAGGCTCAAAAGCAAGTACTCTCTTGAGTATAAGGACTATTCAAACTGTCCCAGAAGAGGAAAGGGGACAAGGTTTCTACTCAATACTTTTCCTGGTACCCAGAAAAGACAACACATGGCATTCTATCCTGGACCTTCCTATCCTAAACACCTTTTTGATGATTCCAAAATTCAAGATGCTAACTCTTCACCAGTTGCTTCCTATGCTAGGCAAGGATGCCTGGTTGGCAACACTGGATTTAAAGGAAGCCTACCTGCACATCCCAGTCAGGGAATCTTGCAAAAGAAACCTATGCTTCAAAGCAGTTCTCTGCACTGCCCTTTGGATTATCTACTGTGTCCATGGTATTCACAAAGTGCCTAGCTCCAGTGCATTTTGCAGGCAAAGAAATATTCAAATATACCCATACCCGGACAATTGTCTAATTCAGGCAGAAAGCCAGGACATACTTTTGAATCATCTGGCGTTTGTACAAAAGGTGCTAACTTGTCTGGGGTACACCATAAACGAAAATAAATCACATCTGGTACCCTGTCAACAAATTATATTCCTGGGAGCAAGCTTGAACACAACTTCCCAGATGGCTTTCCTCACGCCAGAGAAACAAATTCATTTGACAGCTTACTTCAAACTAATGGCCACAAAAAGCCTGCTATCTGCAAGACAAATATTGCAAGCCTTGGGGTTCATGGCCTCTTGCATTCTTTTAATTCCATATGCAAGACTGCATATTTGTATCTTAAAAAGCCTATGGTGTCAACATTCTCAGGATCTAGAAGCAATGATTCCTATCATACCTTGCCTACAGTTAGAGTTCTTTTGGTGGGCAGAGGCCTGCAACCAAAACAAGGGACTACCATTCACTCTTCCCCCTGCTGCCCAAACCCTAACAGACGCATCAGACTATGCATGGGGGGCTCACTTGGCAGGGAAGTACATTCAGGGCAAATGCAACCCAAGACAAATGCACCTGCATATCAATCAAAAAGAAATGTTAGCTGTACAGAATGCACTGACAGCCTTCAAGGACCACATTCTTCCAGGGCAATTAATGGTAAAGATAGACAACACCACTGTTATGTGGTACATAAACAAGCAGGGGGAGAACCCACTCATACCCCCTCTGCACACTTGCCATGGCAGTGTGGAACATAGCCTTGAGCTACCAAGTGCACCTACAAGCTCGATTCCTGTCAGGAAAGCTAAATACACTGGCAGACGAACTAAGTAGAAATCTCATGGACCCACACAAGTGGAAACTGGAACCAAAGACTTTCAACATGTTGATAAACAAATGAGGGAGCCCAGATATAGACTTGCTTGCCTCCCCCTAGATCTACCAATTGGACAAATTCTGCACAAGGACTCCCACAAACAAGCGTGGAAAGTGGATGCCCTGTCCTTCACCTGGAAAAATCTATCAATTTATGCCTTTCCTCCTCTGCCTCTCCTCTCCAAGGTACTACTAAAGATCAAACAGGACAATCCAAGGACAATACTGATTGCACCAGACTCGCAACGCCAGCACTGGTACCCCCTCTTGCGCAGTGTCTCACTGCTGGCCCCATGGCACCTGCCTCAGACCCCTACCCTGCTGTCCCAGCAGGACGGACAGATTCTGCATCCTCCGCTTCAAACCCTGAACCTGGCAGCCTGGCTAATTACCCGATCTCTCCATTACCCTCCCTCAGTAAACAAGTGTTGGATGTCATTCTGGAGGCTAGGAGGCCTAGTACTAGAAAATCTTATGCTGCAAAATGGAAGAGATTCTGTTCCTGGAACCAAACTCAGGGGATGGGCACAGCAGCGCCCAATTTACCTCAGATTATTCAATACTTAACTGAGATGCTTCACAAGGGCCTTTCCTTTTCCTCCATCAAAATACATGCCTCAGCCATTTCAGCTCATTACAACACAGAACCACCCCTCTTCTCTCATCCAGTGCTCAAGCAGTTCCTCAGAGGACCCAGGAGAGCCCCCTTTTGAGCCAGCTGCAAGTGCAGAGTTGAAATTCCTTTCAGCAAGAAGGGTGTCTGAATTACAGTCCCTTATGGCAGTGGAGCCTTTCATCATCTTTCATGCAGACAGGGTGTCCCTCAGGACCAATCCCTTCTTCATGCCACAAGGTAGTATCCAGTGTGGCGCTTAATCAGTCCATTCATTTGCCAACCTTCTTTTCTAATCCACAGAACAAAGGGGAATGGATACTGCACTCCTTAAATGTGCACAGACAACTTAGATTTTACTTGGACAGGACTAAACATCTCAGGAAATCTGAACAGCTGCTGGTGGCATTTGCTGCAGGGGCAGAGGGGGAAGGCTATTTCAAAGCAAACCATTTCTAAATGGATAGGCCATTGCATTCATTTCTGCTATAAGCACCATGGAAAACCTATCCCACAGAGGATTAGACCCCATTCAACCAGATGTGTCCCTACCAGAGACCTTTATGAAGCTGCTGCCTGGAGTTCTGTACATGCTTTAACCAAGCATTACCATTTGCCAATTTTCTCTAAATCCAGAGCTAGCTTTGCCACTGCAGTCTTGCAGGGCCTTATAGCTGGTCCTAATGCTATCTAAATTCCTCCTCCCATCCTTAGCTTTGGGAATCTACCCAAATGTGATGACTGCAACAGTGAAACACGAAGAACATAGTACAGTTGTGTACACTTAACCATAAATGTAGATGTTAGAGTGTATTCACTGTTGCAGTCCAGGTTACCCTCCCTCCAGCCCCCTGACTTCTTTTGGTTATACCTCTATCCCTCTTTACTATGCTTAAAAGCTTTTGGGTGTATTTGCTTTTTTGTTGGAGGTATAACGTTGTATATATATTTAATTGCTTCCCATTATGGGGGCACCTGACATCTGGGGCAAGAAAAACTGATGTAATGGCGTTGGTTGCATGCTTTATACCCCTGACTACCTGACATCATGGAAGATGAGACAGCAACCGACGCAGGACCCAAGACTTTGATAATCAGGCCGACTGAAGGCTACTGCAAGCAGATAACCCAAATGTGATTGACTGCAACAGTGAATACACTCGAACATCTACATTTATGGTAAGTGTACACAACTGTACTTTCTGTAGTCCTATCTTGTCTTCATTCTTACATATGGGATTGGACCCGATCTTCATCTCCGACTCTGCCTATTTACAGACTCGAAGTCTTCTAGTTGGCTCGTGGCTAGGTAGGTATCCCATGGTGCACCAGTACAATCTCCAGATCTCGTTTGCCACGTCGTCCAGTTCGGATGTGCTTCTTCTTGGCCATGGCTAGGTTTTACACATTTTCTTCAAAAATTTGGATAAATCTATTTTCAATTTTGAAAGTGTTATCTACCATTTTATAGCTATAGTTAGTGTAGTGTTTGCATTTAGATAGTTAGCGTTTAGTAGAGCGCCTTTGTGTGCAATTTGTTTAAGTACAGTGGCCTTATTATACTTGGTATCCTGTGTGCCAGTTATTACTTCGTTGTTTAGACTAATATATGACTGTTTTCATACCTTTTGATATTAGTAGTTCCTCTCATAAACCCTCCACTAGGAGACTATATTCCAGTAAATGGAGGAGATTCGCTATCTGGGCTGAGAAAAAGAATGTTGTCCCTTATACAACCTCCATTCCACTTGTTTTGGAATTCCTGTCTGAACTTTTCCACCAGTGATCTGCGGCTGCCACTATCAGGGTTCAATTGGCAATGATTTCTAATTTTCATCTAGGCATACAAGATTCTAATCTGATGTCACATAGGTTGTGCAAAACCTTCCTCAAAGGTGCCACTTTGACCCCCCATTTCAAGAACCTGTTGCTTCATGGGATTTGACTTTTGTGCTATCCAAATTGACGTCTCCGTCCTTTGAGCCTTCTTATTCATCACATTTTAAATTTCTGTGTTGGAAGACTTTGTTCCTGGTGGCTATCACATCTGCCAGACTGGTGTCAGAGTTACAAGCATTGTCTGTAAAAACCCCCTTATCTGATTTTTCACAAAGACAGAGTATCTCTTCATACTAATCCCTCCTTTGTCCCCAAGGTCTGTTCCCATAATAGTTTGAACCAATACATAGAACTTCCGGTGTTCTTTCCAAATCATTCCAACGCAGCAGAATACAGGTTTCATCAGTTGGATGTCCATAGACAATTACGTTTTTATTTGCACCAGACGAATGAATTCAGGAAATCAGGTCAATTATTTATTTCCTTCTCCGAATCCAGGTCAGGTTTACCAGTTTCCAAAGTGACCCTCTCAAATTGGATTTCTAGCTGTATAGCTTACATTTACGCCTCTGAGGATAGACCTTTACCTTTCAAAATCAAGGCTCATTCTACGAGATCTCAGTCTGCCTCTGCAGCCTTTCAAGCCATGATTCCACTTGATAATATTTGTGCAGCAGCTACGTGGGCTACCCCTCACACTTTTATTGCTCATTACAAATTGGATTTAACCTCCAGGGGTAGAACATCCTTTGGTTCCACGGTACTCAGTAGTATTTTTCCTTGAGCCTCCCAAGATTAAGGTGCTAGGGACGTTGTCTCGTATGTAAGAATGAAGGAGAGATAGGTCTACAGAACATAAAGAAGTTATGTACTCACCATAATGTTCCATGTTTGTAGTCCATCTCGCCCTTCATTATTATGAACCCACCCTCCTACCCCCATCCTGAAAGTATCTGGAGACAGAAAAATATTATTTTCTGGAGACCTTTTAGTATTGGCTTCTTTCTTCTGTATGTTTGTTATTTCTCCTAGTTAGCAGCAAACAAGATCTGGGGATTGTACTGGTGCACCATTGGATACCTACCTAGCCACGAGCCAACTAGAAGACTTCAAGCTTGTAAATAGGCCGAGTCATCGCCGAGGATTGATTCCGATCCCATATGTAAGAATGAAGGGCGAGATGGACTACAAACATGGAGCGTTATGGTGAGTACATAACTTCTTACTTTGATGTCCTATTCCCATGTTCAGGTCTGAGGAGAGGTACATGCAGATGTCACTTTTATGGCCCACACACCCTACAGCCAACATCAGATGTCCCACTTACATTGCAGTGACTAAAGCTTTTGTATACTGGCCAGACGTTTGGGTAGCGAAGCAGAGGATAACCCAAAGGTTATTAATACTGCAAAAAGGAAGAGAAGGGCATCTGTGGTTATGGTAATATTTTACACAACTATTCTTTCCCCTTCTTTCTTAGACTGCTGTTTTGTCTGAAAATAAATGATAGTTATTTAATTTCTTTGTTGTTGTTCACTTTTCTTTTTTAGCTCTGTGGTGTTCTTCTTGGCCGTGTCTGAGAAACCAACTGGCTTTAAAAAGTGCACTTCTTGTTGGGTACAAGATTCCAAACTCAGATGCCCACAAGAAGTGCATGTATTAATCGTGACATGACCTGTTTCATTTGTGCTACCTTTAATCCCAGAGTGCTATTGGGACAGGCATAATAAACTGTTTCTAAAAGGGTTGCTTCCTGCTTCTTCTGGGTCTCTGTCCTCAGAGTCAAAGCCTTCATTGGATCTGAAAAGTTTTACTCCTTTTGTCATTTCACCCTTACGATCTACTACTACTTCAGATTCTAAGTCCTTGGATCAGAGAACCAGTTCAGTCCATAGAAGCTGTATGCACTGAAACCCGTTTCCCCTTCTCTGCCCTCTCAACTTTTTCAGAATCTGAAGAAACACTTTCGACCCCCTTCCACAGTGCCTTCTAGGTGTTCCAGAAGTCTGTCAGAGAAGGATGTGGATAGGATGATGCATAAATTCCTCAGAGCTCAGATCCAGATGAGGGTCCTTCCATCTCCATCCCCTGCTGGATGCTTGAGTGCACCTACGAAGTCCCTGGTTTCTTCCTCGCTGATCCAACCTGTGGTTTGAGTCCCAAGATCTGAGATCCCCAAGAGATTTGGTGTCTGATCTGAGGATGCTTCCTTTCTCCACTCTAAGTCCCCTGACTGGCTGTGCTCCGATACCCTCGGATCAGAGTGGGTCTCGGAGCCAAAATGTTGGCGCTGGGTCCGGGGGGGTTGGGTTTGGCTGTGTTTTTGTTGGATTCGTCCCTCCGTCTCAGAGCTTCAGCCCTGGACAGCTCCGATCCAATTCTCCCCTTGAAGCTTGGATCTGGGTGTGGCCCTGACCTGCCTTCTTCGGAAGCTTCAGCTCCGAGAGTGGGGAAGGTGTTTCCCCTGGGCTCTCATCATTCAAGGTGGTAGAAAGGGCCTTCCTGTCTTCATGGAGAACCTTCGCATCATGCCTTGGATCCTATCCCGTGCCCCTGTTTGGCTTCAAGCTGAGTCCATGAGATCTACTCAACAGGCCCAGCCATTTCCAGTTAGTCTCCAGACGGTTCCCATTAGAGGAATTTCCCATCCCATCCAGTACCTCCCCTGAACATCCCACAGAGGAGGTTCCTCGAAAGAGGACATGTAAGATGAGGCACCTAGACTCCCCCATGGAGTCTCTCACTGAAGACACCGATTTACATGAGGGAGAAGGATCCTCCCAGATCACCACCTGATGACATCTCATTTGGAGATGATATCCTGGAAATACTTAAGTAAAATGGTGGTTGATCATCTCATGCTCCTCCTTTTTAGGAATCTGTGTTTATGGAGGCTTTCGGTGCTGGACCATCTACGTCTCTGTCTTGGGTGATTTCCCCCCCACTTCCCTCTCCCCCACCCCACCGTGGATGAACTTATTGACATGGTTTCCTGTCTGGCATGGAAGGAGCCAGACACGGTCAAACTTATACCCAAGTGCTTGGAAAAAGTTTTAACTCTCCCCTTGGACCACCCACACTGGAACAAAGGAGTCCTGGTTGATGTTATGGTGGTGGCAACAGCCACTAAGAAAGAGCTAGCAGAGCAAAGCTCTTTTGTCCATCCACCAGACAGAGAGTCCAGACCATTGGACACTTTCAGAAAGTAAGTGTTTACCTCAGCCTCTTTTTGCCTTAAGGTTGCTTCATTATTTTGCACATTTTACTAGCCTTCGGAGGGATTTGACTAAGCTCTGTCCAAGTCCATGTCTGCTGAGGACTTCAGATAGACTTTATCTCACCTGGCCACTCTGTTATCTACTTCAAATGTGTCGGTGAGTCTAATCTATCACACAGCTGAAGGTACCTCACGAGCAGCCAGTTCAGGTAATGCCTTAAGGATACCTGCCTGGATGCAGCTATGCGATTTTGCAGAGCCCTTAAAGACGTCTTTTATTAATACCCCTTTTGATGGCACTTCCTTGTTTTGGGCCATCTGTTAAAGATGCGTTTACCCCCAGCAAAAAGGATGGAAGAACCCTGTTTGCTGTAGGAATCAAGTTTTCTACCCTGCAACGGACCTTCTCCCAAAACCAAAGAGGTGGTAAGAAGATGTAGTTCTGTAAATCTCAGGGTCCTTTCCAGGATTTGTGGGGAGACTTCCTCCAGAGGCAAATGAATAAATTTTAATGGCAGACGTTGCCCTAGAGGCAGAGGAAGCCTCAGAACCAGGGTTTTAGGGATTCTTTTTCAGACTGCCCAACTGTTCTACTCTGGAAGCAGTCTGTTTTTTTTTTCTCTTTGCACCTAGACACCTATGCAGTTATCGCAAAAAATTTTAGGTGTGCTAAGAATAATATCCAGAGGTTATTACATGCCCTTTTCCCTTCTTCCTCATGGTCACAGGAAGAAATTTCCCGAATTTCCACCCAGTCAGAGAAAGGAAACAGCCCAAGAAATACAAAAGCTGCTGCAAAAGTCATCCAGATGGTCCCACCAGACCAGATAGGATTCTGAACTTACTCACACTTCTTTTTAGTGCCAAAGAAGACAGGAGACCTCAGACCAGTTTTGGATCTGAGCGGTTTGAACCAGTTTGAGAAGAAGGCAAAGTTCTGAATGGTCATGGTTCAGTCCATCCTGCCATTTCTGCAAAAGGATGACTGGATATGCTGCATATGTCTTCAAGATGCATACTGTTGCCTAACAATAGACAGATGATCATGGAGCTTTCTTCACTTTTAGCTGGGAGCCAATCATTACCAATTCAGAACTCTTCCCTTTGGATTCACCACAGTCCCCAGTGTGTTTATCAAATGCATGGCAGTAGTGGCAGCTTACTTTGAGGCGCAAGGACTTCAGGTATTTCCGTATCTAGACAATTGGCTCCTCGCTGCCTCATGAAGGTATCAAGTCCTATAAGCCAGGAACTATTTGCTCCAGATTTTCAAAGCTGTGGGCATTTCAGTCAGTCTTGCCAAATCTCCGCTTGTTCCAGTTCATTGCCTGGAATTCATTGGAATGCTTCTAAACACTATGACTCAGGTGGCATCTTTACCTCTCCACCTTACTGTTTCTTTACAACATCAAGTACAGGATATTCTCTCTTCCTCATCCTCCAGCAAAGTTAGTGCTACGAGCACTGGGGTCAATGTCAGCTGCTATAGTATTGCTTCCCTTCACTTGATTCTTTATTTGAATTTTCCAAAGGACCTTAGCTGTACAATGGTCTATTCTGTACCACTCCCTATTCTTTCAGGTAAAACTCACCCCGATCTCTGTATGCCACATTCATTGGTGGAGTTCGTCCAATGACCTTTTTCTGGGCAGACCCTTTATTCTTGAGTCCAGTTGCCACATTGACCACGGACGCCTCCCAACTGGGGTGGGAAGGCATTTCTTGGAAAGGACAGTCCAAGGCATGTGCTTCTTCAAAGAGACCAAATTGCATATCAGTCTTCTGGAGATGAGAGCAGTCCTTTTAGCATTGTGGGCATTTCACGAGTCTCTCCCTGTGGGGACTGTAGCAGTTCAGACCAACAATATGTCAGTAGTCTAGAACATCAACAAACGAGGTGGAACCAAACCTTACCCTCTGTGCAGGGAGGCCAAGAGAGTGCGGGAATGGGTGATCTCTTCAGAGTGCTTTCTAATTGCGATGCACATTCTGGAGAAAACCAGTGAGCAGATATATTCTGATGCCTCACGAGTGGTTTCTCAACCAATCAGTAATGATATGATCGTCAGGCGTTGGGGCTGACCTTGCTGTGACCTATTTGTATCCCTTCTTAATGAGTTCAGCAAGTACTTAGCTCTGATTCCCCCTCAGGGAGAGTCACCGAGAGATGCTCTGCTTCACGCTTGGCCCCCTCTGGTCTCCTTTATGCTTGCTCTCCTCTTCCTGTAATTCCAAAGTTCTTACAGAAAGCAAGTAGGCTGAAGAGCTCTTTACTCCTCCTTGCCCCTTCTGACCTGGGAAATTTGGTTTTCTTTTCTACGGTCTCATCTTTATCCCCCATGGATACTGGAGCCTTGTCAGGATCTCGTATCTCACCCATTGGGGATTCAACATCCCATCCTTGGGTGAACCGCATGGGTTCTCCACTTCCATTTAATACTCACAGTCCAGGCTCTTCCCCAATTCATGACATTATTTTGGCATCACAAAAAACTCAAGAAAGTGTTTAGGAGTAAATGGAAAAGGTTTTCTGTATGGGCTACTAACCAAAACATTGAGCCTTTTTCAGCCACAACCTCTGCAGTTCTCTCTTCTCACAACACTTTTTAATCAAGGAGCCAGTTTCTCTACAATTAAGCTCCAATTGGCAGCAGTCTGTAATTTCCATTCAGGAAACAAATCTTTCTTCCTGGCTTCCTCTATATTATGTAAAGCTTTTATGAGTGGAGTTTTTCTCCTCAGACCTCCGGTAAAGGATCCCTCACCACCTTGGGACCTTATGGTAGTTCTTCAGAAACCCTTGGGAGAAGGGGCAGTGAATTTGCCTCTGCTTAGCCAGAATGTTGTGAGCTGTTGCTGAAAGTACTAGGACTGTTTTTTTCCCCAACTTCCCTGTTAAAAAGAGACCGAGAACTACATTTATCTTCTCTTGCAGCTCCTCTGGACAGGAATAGTCTCATACAGGCTGTTGACCTTTCTTGTAAGGTGAGTTCTGGTAAAAGGAAAAGGGATTCCTCTTTCCCTTAAGAGGTTCAAGATGTGGAATCTGTAGGAGAATAATAAGGCTCAGATGCAGATTTTTCTCTTCAGATTTCTGTCTCAGATTCTGAGGAGATGTAGTATCTAAATATCCTGTGAGTGATTCACTTTCTCTAGAATTGTTTCCAGAATGAGGCAGAGTTTTCAGTGAGAGAGCACTGAGATTTCTCAGTCTCTTAGAAAATACTATGAATTGCTACAACTAGGATTTCCAGAAGCCTCAACCATCCCCCACTGCTGTTAGCTTTGGAGGTTGTCTGTCACAACCTGTGGACCCTCCTCCCATCCCCCCAGTAGTGCCAGTATTGGAGGATGTATTTGCCACAACCTGTGGTCTCTCCTCCCATCCCCCCAGTGCTGTTAGCATTGGAAGATGCATTTGTCACAACCTGTGGTTTCCCTGACAGCCAAACTGATGCCTCTAAGAAAGCAGATAGGATGTTCAAAGGTCTTCAATTTTTCAAGTTTTTATACTCCAATCCCAGACCTGACCATACCTCTCAAACTCTAGAGCAAGAAATCTGGACAACGCCAACAGTAAAAGTGGGGCAGAGGCCCAAAAATAGGGAGAATTTTTAAATACTTCTCTTACAACTGTCGAAAGTTGATGGAATAACTGGTTTTACATTAGCTTGAATTTTCTGAATAGTGTGAAGTCTGAAACTCAAATGTCTGTCATTTGTTTAACTTCAGTCTTTAATGATTTGCTACTAATTTGCCAGGAAACCACAATTTTATGAAAAACTGACCAAAAAATATGAGGAAAAATCTAGACATACTGCAAAAAAATCTGTACAGTCGAGAGGTATGGACCTGGGTTTACCTTTAGTTGTGCGTATTGCGCACAGGCAAACAGTAACTGGGCGAAAGGCAGTTTGCAAGATTTGCAAACGCCGAACGGAAAAACGTTCAAATGTGCCTTGAGTGAATGTTCATTGACATTCGCTCATTGCACATTTGATATTGTGGGGCGGATTGCACTATAGTGGGGATTGGGAAATGGTCCCTTTCCCCACTGTAGTGCAATCTCGGAGTTAGAATATTAAAGTAGGGTGTGTGGGGGGTGCAGGGGGACTTGCACCTCTGCTTTACACTTCTTTTTTTTTTTCTTCGTTCGACATTAATGTTCAAAAAACAGCGAAACTGCTTCTCGATTTGCTTTTTTTCGAACATTAAGGACTATCGCTATTTTCACTTTTGTGGATACAAGTCGCTCATATGAGCATTCGTACCACTGTGATTCGGCGTTGTAAAGGTAAACCATGGATATAGTTTGTTGATCCAGCTGCTTAGTATTGAGTTCTAATCCTTCTCCTGACAAGGGTGATAAAGCTATTGGTAAGTTTGGGGGAAAAGTGTATAGGTTCATCGGTGCTTTTTCATAGGAAAAGTATGCTTTTCAAATTTGATTTTTAGATTTATGGATTATCAAGCTCATATGTTAAAGCTTGTATTGAGTAGCTGTGAAAGTATGAAGAATGTTTCGGCAGCAGTTTGCTCTTGCGGAAAAAGCTGCTTTTTGTAGTAGTTTCTTCTGTTTCTCAGACCGCTACTCATTGAAGTGTGTTTGACTGATGCTCCTTCCAAGCCTCTTGCCACTGGCACTGTTTTGAAGAGGTATGCCTGAGTGCATTCTCAGAACCTCCTGGAAGATGTCAAAAATGAAATGGAATACATCAAGATTCTGAGTCTCATAGTAAGCATTATTCTCTTGACATCTCTTTACAAGACTCTACGTGAGAAAGACACAGTGGTATCTGACGTTTCGCTGGCCCCAGCATCATCATCCATTATTTTCAAATTCCAGTTCTGGGATTTTTAGAGAGAGAAGTCATTTTGTGGAGGCGTATATCCCTGAATCCAGGTCTCCTGTCCTTCCCTCCTACTGCAAAGTTGACAGTCACTACACATACCTCAGACTTTTCTTCTGAAGCAGTGTCAAGGGGGATAGTGGTGCATTCGTCTCTAGAGTAGGGGAGACAGACAAAAGAGCACAGATATAAAACAGCTTCTAGCTGTTAAGAGTTTAAACTGTCTGAATCACCTGCAGTCCCCAGGAGTACTTCATGTAGACATGTTATAGGCAGTACCACTGTGATGTGGTACGTAAACAAGCAAGGGGAAAACAAATGTTGCCCCCTTTGTAGAGTAGCCATTTTAGCTTGGAATATAGCTTCACAGTGCAGCTTCACTATACAGGCATGTGGTATCTCTTCCTGCAGGTGAGAACCAGGTTGTACCCCCTTTGTAGAGTAGCTATGTTAGCTTGGGATATAGCTTCACAGTGCAGTGTCACTCTACAGGCATGCGGTACCTCTTCCTTCAGGTAGGAACCAGGTTGCACCCCCTTTGTAGAGTAGCCATGTTAGCTTGGGATATAGCTTCACAGTGCAGTATCACTCTGCAGGCATGTGGTACCTCTTCAGGTTGTACCCCCTTTGCAGAGTAGCCATGTTAGCTTGGGATATAGCTTCACAGTGCAGTATTACTCTACAGGCATCTCACATTCCATCAGTATAGAATTTATGTAGCAGACGAGTTGAGCAGGACAAAGGCAGAACCTAAAAAATGGAGAGTGGATAAGGGGGGCCTTCCAAGATTCGATCCATCTGTCAGGAGTTCCTCATGTAGATCTTCTTGCCTTCTCTCTAAGCAATCATCTGGCAAACTTTTGTTCCAGGACTCCTTGCAAGAATGCCTAGAAGACATGTTTTTTCTTATTTGGTTAGTTATTGCATTTGCTTACTGGGATAGTCTGACTGGGCAGAAAGTTACCCCTTTTCAGTGGAGGCCTGGCGAGAATAGCTCCAGAAAAATTCCAACATTACATAAAGAACATAGTAAACAGAGGTATGCAAGTAGTCAACAATTATGTAAACAGAGTATCATAAATGTTTCCTTGGACAGGAGTGCTCCTGTATGCTTTTCTGTTCTTTCCACTGGTATACTGGTTACTTCTGAAGAATGAGAAGTAATTACCAAAGATCATTGTGTTGACTTCCTTTCATCCTAGGCAATAGTGGTTCTTGCTTCTTTTGGAGTTGGGTTGGGGCAGTTACCACAAGCTTCCTCACAGACTGGATTTACTTACACAAGATCAAGGGTGTTTGCATTCTGACCTCAAGCAACAACAACTGACTGCCTGGATGATGGGTCTTAATACGTTTTAAGCACCAGATTTCTCAGGATTTGCAATAGGTATTAATAGAGGCAAGAAAGCTTGCTATTAGAAAATCATATATTAGCCAATGGAAGAGGGTTTTCTAGTTGGTGCCAACAAAACAATCTGCGCCCATTTGTGGTTAATGTTTCTTCATTTCTACATTATTTGTATGAGTTACTATGCTATGGCCGGTCTTTCTCCTCTGTTAAGGTTAATTTATAGGCTGTGTCAGCATGTCTGCATGTGGATCCCCCCTTCTTCATTGCACTCTCATGTTAGAATGTTTTTGAAAGGGTTGCTACATAAGCCTCTAAGTGGCTTCTCCTTGGGATCCTATTTTTGTGTAAGAGAAGCTGACACTTGCTCTATTTGTACTATCTTATCTGGTTGACTTGAGGTTCTTAAAACAGTTTTGCTGATTGCTCTGACCTCTGCAAGAACAGTATTTGAATTGTAAGCTGTTATGGTGGGTCCTCCTTATTTTCCACATAGACAGGGTTTCTTTGAGAACTAATCACTCTTTTATGCCTAAAGTTGTACGAGTTTACTTCAAGCCAATCTGCCCACCTTCCTGTGTTCTTTAATGAACCCAGTACTGCGGGAAAAAGGATACTTTACACCTTGGATGTCCACAGACAGCTCAGGCTCTACTCTGACAGAGCAAAATCCTTCAGAATTTCTAATTATTTAATATCTTGTGAAGGTAAGAAGGGAAAACCTGTGTCAAAGCAGACTTCTCCAAATGGTTGTCTGTCTGTTGCCTTTTGTTTTTCCTACCACAGCAAAATTATTCCAGGAAAGGTCAAAGCTCATTCTTCCAGGGTGTTGATTTCATCTATAGCCTTTTAGAAAGGGTTGGACTCTAGAAGTTTTCTAGATGCAGCAACTTGGTTCTACGTGCATAGTTTTGCAAAGCACTACAAATTAGATTCCTTTCCAGGTGTAGGACAGGCTTTTGCTAAGATCATTGTCCAGGAACTCCTAGATACTTCCGTTTCCACTTCCCAAGTATTCTAAGCACTGATAATACGCCTGTAGAGCTGAGACTACTGCAGCAGTGATCAGTATGCAGAACATAGTACAGTTGTGTAATTAAACCTACCATAACAGTAATTTTCTAATATTCTAGTGATCACTGCCACAGTATCTACACCCTTCCTCTGTCCACCTTTGCTTTTTTTTCTTTTTTTTTTTTATATGCCAGGATGTAGACATATATTTTTCATTTCCTAATAATGTCCAAGGGCTTTGACTCCCTGTCTCTGTTAGCATGAAAGCTGTCTGTGGCAAAACGTGTCTTTTTTTTAGTCTGCTCCGCTTGAGCCAACAGTTTGGGCATGCAGAATGTGTGCTGAAGGTTTGGAAGCAGGACGACTGTTCTGTCCAGTGCTGGATATAACCCATGTAGCTAAGGCTATTGCAACAGTGATCGCTTGAACATCTGTTATGGTAAGTTTTCTTACGCAACTCTACTCTTCATTCTGTTCAAGTTCTGTAACCCTTAGTTGTGACATTTTCCAGCATCTGTTTTAGTTGGTGACAAGTATGTGATTAAAATGTATTTGAGCATAATGCAACATTGTGTTGACTTTTACTTAATGCTGTTGTACTGTCAAATTTATGAGGTCTGTTTACTTCTGCCTCCAGCTTATGAAGGAGGATTAGAATAGTAATGTCCATGTGCCTATGCATGCATGTGTGTGTGGATGCTTGGGCAGTCTGCATGATAAATGCATTTACATCTAGACTGCAGGTTTCCATTTTTCTCTAGATAATCCCCCCAACACATAAGTGTGTACTCACTCCCTCCCTCCCTAAACTGGGAGCATTTCCTTACTGCTATCTTGTAACCACAGTCGCACACCAGCGACTTTGTACTGTCAGCGCTTTTTGAATGTTAACTTTGTATGCAGTTGCTCTGTTTTCAAATTAACACCCTTGAAAATGCTTGCACAGTAAATGCTAACACCAGGGTTGCCAGATTTGCAAAGGGACAGACAGGTAGGGACCAAAAAAAAAGGCCCTTTACGCTACGTGAAAACCAAAAAAAAAGGTCTTTCTTGCAGAATAGCAGGCAGTTCCGCATTAAACAGAAGTAGTTCTGCTTTGCGATTTTTGATTGACTCATATGCCGATATACGAGCCAATCAAAAATTCGCAAAGCCTCTTCTGTTCAGTGCGGAACAGCCTGCTGTTCTGCATTGAACAGAAGTGGCTCCACTTTGAGATTTATGATTGACCTGTAGAGCCAATCATAAATCACAAGGTGGAGGCTGTTTTGCCGGGATTTTAACTGGCAGTGCAGGACTCAGGATTGGGTTTGTGAAGGGCCGATCTTGTCTCCTGAATCTGATTGACTTCTTCGAATCAGCCTCCAGAGCTGTGGACGAGGGTAAGGCGGTCCACACAGCATATCTGGACCTCGCCAAGACCTTCGACACCATCCCCCACTCTGAAAAGATAGACAAACTTACTAAACTGGGCATTAATCCCTACGTCACTCAATGGGTTGCCAACTGGCTTACTGACAAGAACCCACACTGTAAAAGTAGCCAACTCCAAATCCAGCTCCAGACAAGTGGAGTACCTCAGGGTTCAGTCCTGGGACCGCTTTTGTTTGGCATCTACTTCTCTGAAGTACAGGCCAACACTAAGGGACTCTGGCTAACAAAGTTCGTAGATGACTGCAAACTGGGAGACATTATTGAATCCCCAAATGATGTGGCTATTCTACAAAAGGGCCTTACAGAAACAGATGCTTGGTGCCAAAGCAATGGGCTCAAGCTCAATGCCAAAAAATGTATAGTTATCCCCTTTGGGAAAAAACATGTACCCATGAATTACCACATAGGTGGCAGTACACTAAGCACCGAAAGTGTGATGAGACTTGGGGACACAGGTGGACAGTGTTCTCACCTTCGATAACCACATTGCCACAGCAGTCAGGAAATCCTTCTGTGTGGCACACCTCATCACTAAAGGCTTTTCATCCAGAAAAAAAGGAGGTCATTGTCCCACTGTACTCTTCCCTCATTAGACCCATTATAGAATAGAATGCCCCTTTTGGTATGTACCTCTGAAGACATCTGCAACAACTGGAAAGGCTGCAGAAATACCTCACTAAAAGAATCACAGGCCTAAAGCAGATGTCCTATGCTGACTGTCTAAAAAAAACTCCAGCTGTACTCTCTCCCATATAGTCTACTCAGAGGTGATCTCTGCTTAACATACAAGGCCATGTCAAACCCAGAGCTGTTGGACATGCTAAATCCCAGTCCCTCAGAGCCACACACTCCAGGGATCTAAACCTTGTGATCACAATGAACAAAACATGCTGGAGGGATAGGTTCCTGACCCAGAGACTCCCCAGACTCTGGAATAGACCTGGCCATACATGTCAAGCAGAGCGCCTCTTTGGCCCTCTTCAAATGGAACCTTGACGATTGGATGGGAGATTGGAAATTCACCCTGGGGATCACGTCAATCACCCTGCTAGACAGGGGTCCAGGGAAGTTAATATTGTGGGAAGAAATAGCCAGGGAATTATTATGGCTAGGCTTGTATAGGCAGTAGAGCCGATAGCCTAGTACCAACCTATGATCTTGGGACAGTCCCACTCAAATAGGGACATCTGGCAACCCTGGCTAACACTCACTTAAATTTAAATTTATTTAAGTACTTGGAAAACACTGTTACACTGCACATATTAACACTACAGCTAAATAGTAATGCCTATGAAATGTAAACTAAGCTACTCGTAAACCCACCAAAACAAGAAGTATATTTGGAACCTCAAGCGACTCCGTAAAAATCTCAGTGGTACCCCAATAGAAATAACCATGTCCTTTAAATACCTAGGTTTATGGATGGACCAGTTACTTAACTTTTATTAACCACATTGAAAACGCCAGGAAAAAGATCACCTTTCTGGTTCTGGTTCTGGAAACTATCTCCTCCTATCCAGAGCAGTTAGAGCTGCAGTAGGCAAAGGAGTTGTCCTAGAGCAAGTCAGATATGGGCTCCCCATCACAGCCAGTGTGTGTGTGTGTGTGTGTGTGTGTGTGTGTATATATATATATATATATATATATATATATATATATATATATATATATATATATATGTATGTATATTTATTAGATATAGATAGCTGTATAAATAGATAACTATATAGCTATATGTAGATACATATAATTTATCCACCGTACAGTCCATTGAAAAAAAATTTGCTGAATCATTTCCATCCCTTCTCCATTTAGAACACCACTGCACAAGCTCTTCCAATGTCAGATGGTTCCCAGTCACCTACAGAATTAAGCTACTTCCGAGTAGCTCTTCTTTTCAAACCACTTCAACCAGGTGGCTTCCTGTCTCTTAGTGCCAAAATTCATAATAAAACCACCTTGCACTCAAACCCTGGCACACACTATCCACTCATCTAAAGAAATCTCTCCCCACTTTCAAGCACAGTTCTGAAGATACCTCCATTAAAAACTGACTGCAAGTGGTTTTCCACTGGACAGATCGCCTACTTCTTCCCGCAACTATATGACATCTACTTCCACCCTGTGCACTCTCTGGCTGCTTAATAAAATTGATCTGCATTTGTTTTGCCTTCTGTGTTAGTATTTGCTTATTAATTGTCTGCTAGTCTTTGTACCTTATGTGGTTACTCTGTGAATTAGTTCACTTTTATTTTATGTGAATTTCTTCACCTCGGTTTTGCCTACAAATGGTCTTATTGTGGTCAATGTACTAACCTGGTAAACTTAAAACGTACTGGAAGACATAGCAGCAAACTTTGTCCGTGTTTCACTTGTGGCAGCTGGCCATCAGCTGCCACAAGTTCCTCGTTTTATCTACCAGGTCTACCTGACCTGCCTTAGTCTCCCTGCAGGCTCACCCTGACCCACATTTGGGTCCATTGAGTATATTAAGGTTGGTGGTACAGCATCATACTGCCAACACTGTGACCCCACAGCCTCCTTGCAAGCTCCACAGTTGCTGCCTTTAGAAGGTGCATGCATAATTCTGAGCATGAGCAGCCTTCCTGCTAAGCGGCACACCGCTGATACATTGCGGATTCCGCCAGTTTTCTAATGTTAGTTTATTGCAGTAAGCCTTGGCTGCTTCCCTCCTCCATGATGGGTGAGTTAACATTGACCACTTATTTACATTCCCCCTTGCAGCCCCTTCAAAGCTTGTGGAGCTAATTGAACACAGGATAGTAAGGGCTTTATTCCTCTGTGCCACAATGCCACAAAAAACTATTTCAAAGGATCATAAGAAGTTCGAAGTTGCTAAGTTGCAACCCTTACACCTTGCCAGTTGCCACTCTAGACTGTACCCCTTCACTTTAGGAAGGCTAGGCAGTCAAACCTTGGATGAATTTCTGATTACCCATCCAGTTGTCTAGGTCCCATTTGAAGGAACATAGTGCGTCACACTGCTTTATCTGCAAGGAGAATCTATTCCAGAGATGAGGGAGATGCTGAGTAATGAATCTGTCCCTCCACCTATAAGCAAGTTTAGATCCCTTGTTCTGGCATTTGTGGGACTGTTTCTTTAGTGAAGGTACAAGAGATCTTGAGCCACTGGTTCTCTGATTGCTTGGAAGGCAAGGCATTGGTGTCCTCTGAGGAGTCTGTATGAGAAAGAAGAGTAGAGTGCTGCTTGTAGTCTTTTGTGGTAACTAAGGAAAACCACAAAACGAGAGACTCCCAGTCCACTCCAAAAAGAACGTGATTTATTATAGTAATTAAGCGCTTTTGTTGGAAACAGTTCTCCAGCTTCTTCAGACTAAAAAATGGCATAACAGTTACTCCCAAACTTTAAAAACCCACTTAAAAACCACACTGCCAATGAAATTCACAAGCCATAATGATGTAATTCAAGCTCATTATAAATTAAAGCAACAGGATAAAGAACAATAAAAATGGTAATAATCGTTCTAACCAACTAGATACTATTCCTGTATGAAAAACGTTTGTATTTGACAAATAAAAAATACAAAACTATTTTTCCTTATTAAAAATAGATTACATATTATACAAGATTACTATATTACTCGAGTTACAAACTACATACAAATGGCTACGGACAATTAAATTTGCCATACTTGTTATCAACAGATATACTATACACAATGTTATTAAATGGAACTCTCTGAACATCTTAGATAAATAATGTTATCGTGCACATAAGATACGCTGTAAGCCTAACCATATTAATTTTTAATCTGGTGGTGTGTGTTTATAGATGCTGTGTAACATTGCACCCCATTTTACTACAACTTATAGGGCATCTAACCATAATTTCCTGGCTAAAGCTTTATTTTTTAATAAACATTTTATTAACTGTGCCTCATTCGACCCTGGTGGTGTGTGGGCTCCTGTCCAGATTTGCCAAGCTAATTCTGCTTCCTCAAGAACTAAATCCCAGGGACCCCCTCTTAAATTCTTCTCTACTTTTTGCAGCACTACATATGAAAACCTATGCAAAGGCAGTTCCAAAATGTGTTTTGCTAGGGCATTAGTAATAACGAAGTTGTTTATACTATATAGGTGTTCGTAAATTCTTTGTTTAATTTTTCTTTCAGTTTTCCCTATATAGAAAGCTTTGCAGCGGTCACAAACCGCCGCGTATACCACCCCCTGGGAATCGCAGTTAAATTTGGCATCCAAAGCATATTCTCTATCTGTAATTTTTATTTTGTTGGTTACTTTAATAAATTTACATTGGTGGCATCTGCCACGTGAACAGCAGGAGGTTCTGTAATTCTCTTGCTTCCTGATGTGTTCTAAACTTGGAAACCACTTGCTTCCTGAGAGCTTTTCTCCAAAGATTCTCTGCATTTCTTAAGACTTGCAACATCTGAAAAATGATGCAAGTTACAAAGCATGTAAAATATGAAGGCCCTTAAATACCCAGTGGACTGCAGGTGTCGCTGCTAATCATGTTTGTCATTTTGTGTTTTATGGCCATACTAGGCTGAAGACCTGGAGGTGCCAGAGCATGGTTCAGCACTGAAGGTCTGTCTGTAGATGCTGATCTTATGTTACAGATTTATGAAAGAAAAACAGTGCTCTATTTGCCAAAAATAACTAGTGTTATTATCAAACAAATGGTTATAGCTCTGTTAGTGTGCCAAGGTATTGAAGTACTCATCTGGTTTTTCACCTGTTTGAGAGCAGGAGTAACAACCTACTACTACTTGTGATACTGCAAAATCTGTGTAAACTATGCATATTTCACAATATTTCAAAACCATACTAATGTATAAAACCATTTGTGTTAGATGGCAAGTACCAGAGGACAGTGTTGTGCATCTTAATGTTTTATATTGCATGTCACCATTTGATCACCTGAGATCACGAGTATTTTGTGACATCAATGCAATAATGCAAATACAGGTAATGGTCTTTAACTGTCTTACCCCAAAAAGTTGTATTTCAAAATTTATTTATCTATTTATTTGGCATTTGTTTACCGGGAAAGTCCGACTGGGCATGAATCCCATTTTCATCAGAGGCCCAAGGAGAAAAGCTCCATCATACGTAGTTCAGTTAATAAACTACGTAATATTGTCACATGACGTGCAGTAACAAATGGTAGAATCGACATACAGGATAAATAGATCAGAAAATTGTACAGTGAATATTAAACAATCATAGGATATTGAACACCTAGTAAAGTACAGTCAGTAGTGATGACCATTAGTAAAGATGTTAAGCATTTTAAATATGAGCAAAAAACTAAGAGAAAGGAAAGAGATTTTGCACTTGGGGAGATTAGGAAATGGAGTTACAGTAGGGAGCTATCGGAGAAGTAACTGGTGCTTTGGCTAATAAGAGATGGTAGGAAAGAGAAAGAGAAGGAAGAAGGGGAGGATTAACAGAGAGAGTGCTAGCCTGGTGTGAGACATGTACAGAGCCAGGAGTAAGAGAAGGAAGCAAGGGGGGAGAAAGGAAGTGAAGGAAGGCGTAACGGATAGTGTCAGCCTGGTGTAAGACATGTACAGAGCCAGGAGTTAAGGAGAAATCTCTTTACAGATTGAATATGTGAGTACATGGCATTGCTCTAATGTCTGTAGGAGTATTGTTCCACTCCTTGGCTACTGTATAGTAATATAGGCAGTGACCAATAGATTTTTTTCAGTTTGTGTTTCAAAGAGGTGTTTCTCAGATAAGTGAAAAGGACGGTTAGGGCGGTAATGGTTAGGAATGGTGCTGGTTGCTGGATAGGATGAGGATTTGTATAGTATTTTATGAGCAAGGAGGACTTGGGTGAACTTGAGGTATTGGGTCACCCAAGCCTGTTTTAATCTCTCAGAGCAGAGCAGTGGCGGGAGTTGTATGACTGACTTGCTGCAAATATAGCTACTTTGTTGTTGCAAAGCTCAAGTTTTGATCTTAAGGAGATCTGAATGTTGGTGAAAATGGGTGAGGCATATAGTAGTGATTGAAGGAGGTATGTATTGGCTAGAGTAACTGATACAGAATCTTTTTGTACAGAGCATGCCCAGTTTTTGGTGTGTTGTTTTTATGCACTTTTGAATATGAAGATCAAATTTCAGTTGATCATCTGTTGAGGTACAGCTTCAATTTCAGTATTGTTGAGAGAGGATATTTTGAAGGCGTCTTTGTTTTTTGGGATTTGGGGAGAAATAAGGGCAGTTTTGTTTTATTTGGATTTAGGAAAAGCTGATTGTCACTGAGCCAGTTTTCAATAGTGTTGAAAGCCTGCTATGTGATTGATTGTTGCTGGGAAAGACTTTTATATGAGCAAATGACAGTGGAGTCCTCTGCATATTGTACAATTGTAGCTTGTTGGGAGGAAGTATATAGATCATTTATAAATATGTTAAAAAGGAGCAGGCCAAGTACGGAGCTTTGTGGGACACCTGTATTAACTGGGAGAAAAGATGAGTAAGTAGGGAGCCATTTAACTGATTGTAGCCAGTTAGGTAGGTAGCTAGAGAACCGAGTGACTGTTGTGCTGGAAAAGCCTAAAGGAGACAGTTTTGAGAGTAGTTTATGTGCAACTGTATCAAAAGCTTTAGAGAGATCTAAAAAGAGGTATGTGCGACTGTATCAAAAGCTTTAGAGAGATCTAACAAGACGTATATGCGACTGTAACAAAAGCTTGAGAGAGATCTAAAAAGAGGAAAGAAAATAAATTATCTCTGGCTTTAATGACGTGGTCCAAAAAGGCAACAAGGCCATTTGTTGTGGCATGATCTGAGTGATATTCATATGGGAGATTGTCTACAGAGGGTGAGCAGGGCTTAAGTTTGTGTAATAATTTTTTTATATAGGAAGCAGAGACTGATTTTAAGATGAAAATGGCATTGTTAGAGATTTGAAGTTTCCCAGGGGTGGCAGGTTTCTGTAGGGAGTTTTGGGTGAAGGTGGCTATTTAGTCTATAAAGTGGGAGTTAAATTTCGAAGCAGTTTCAAAAGCAAGATGTATAGACAAGGTTATGGGTACAAGGGTACTAATATATTTTCACATTAGCCATCATATTTTAATGTTGTTTTTTAACGAAGCTCACTTCTTGCTCATGCCACTCCAACATGACAGCAACCCACTATATTTTTGTATTGATAAAGTAAACCTGAAAAATCGCAGATTCTTTGTAACTCTGCAAACCGTTTTAATAACGCCATCTATGTACATCCTGTACTGGTATTTTACTGTGCTTGTTTAGCAAATCATGTCAGCTTGGTTGTCACCTTGTTGCTTTAGTTTTAGATACGTATCTGTACCAGGACTTCAGAAATCAAACTTTGAAAACAGTAACTAGTGTGCTTATTTCAGGAGTGTAGTGAATTCTGATATAAAGACAAGTATACTCTTACAGCATCCGGCAAGATCACAGTCAAATAGAGCCCTAGGCAGGGGAGTGGATCGATGTCCCCATCCCCCACAGCAGCCCCAAGCCATTCCATTGTTCCCTTACATGGCTATTTCTCCCCAGTTACCATAAACACTTCAGACCCGTTGGCATATGCATACTGTTTTCTTTTTTTGCTTCCACATTGGCTACAGATATTTGGATTTAATTTAAAACTTTGATTTCATATTTTGTTGTAGAAACACTGATGGTAATTTGCTAAACAAAACAAAGCAGTCATACAATGAAAACGGAGGTAGCACTAACAGTAAGCTTTTCTTCCCTTGAAACTCTCATCCATTGAAAATGCATTGAAACCCACATTCAAAGAAAATGCATGTGGCTTAGTGGTAGGTT
The DNA here is from genome assembly GCF_019279795.1 of Protopterus annectens. NCBI lineage: Eukaryota > Metazoa > Chordata > Ceratodontiformes > Protopteridae > Protopterus > Protopterus annectens. Next base: position 52,703,641 of record NC_056732.1, read on the forward strand.
GTTCACTTTTGAGCTGCTTTCAAACTATAGGCCCCTTGCGCATATTTTTAGGACCTTGCATACATGCATGTGCTTTTTGATTCACCTTTCTGTTTGTATTAAATTATATTCCTTGTATAATACACCACTACTTGTTGAGAGTGTTTTAAATTTGTAGTTTTGAGCATTTTTCCAGTAAGTAATGATGCAAAATGTATAAACCAGTAATGACAGAATTACCCATTTCAGAACATTTCAACTGTAAAAGGCCACTCAGACATATGTCATGACAATCCACCACTGTCCATTGATATGCATAACTTCTGTGCAAGTAAAAGTGATCTGAATAATTCCACATTAAAGAGATCTGTAACTAATGAAGAGGTTGATGTCGGCTAACAGCTGTACATTTCAGTGTTTCTTCTACAAATTCAATGCCTGCTGCTCTTAAAGAATAAATTGCCAGGTCACATTACATTAAAAAAACATCAGTAAGTTGGTAATATTGCAATAGGGAATGGCTGCCAAAATGACAACCGGTTCAAAATTACTAGGCATCTTGTCCAAAGGAGTGTACACCCAGGAGTACACCACCCACATGCCCCCTTAAAGTGCAAGGTGCACTGCAGTATCATCAGTCTGTCAACATTGTACACCCAGGAGTACAGCACCCAAATACCCCCTTAAAGTGCAAGGTGCAATGCAGTATCATCAGTCTGGTCCACATTGTGTGGGAGTAGAGCCCCCACAGCCTTCTAGGCATCTTGTCCAAAGGAGTGTACACCCAGGAGTACAGCACCCACATATCCCCTTAAAGTGCAAGGTGCACTGCAGTATCATCAATTTGTCCACATTGTGTGGGAGTAGAACACAGCCTTCTGCACCAAAGGGAGGCATGCTACCTGTTTTACTAACACTCCTTTCAAGTTCTGTAGCACAAACACCGATGGTCATTTGCTAAACAATGTTGTTGCACATTGGAAACACTTTGCGTGAGCAACAGTAAACTTCTGTTCCCTTAAAACTTACAATTCCTTGAAAATGCAGTGAAATACACATTCTTTGAACAGTCTGGTAGTTAATGTAGAAGAATCAGGCTATTGTCTGCTGTAATAAAGGTACAGGGTTTGAGTCTGAGCAAGCTAATTAACCAACCTGCCATCCCTAATTAGGGCATTTATATACACATGCGGGCGCACACACTAACCCACTCTCACACACATTGTCTAGCTCATGGCAAGTTCTGTAACTTGCCAAATGATGGAATGGCTTTCTTGTCTCATAGATCACGGCAGCAACAAGTAAGCAAGTTTTAAATTCCACGTGTGGAAAGAAGCAGAAGCATTTAAATCCATGTTGTTATGAGCGCATCATACTAATGGCACGCACAGATCAGCAGCGTGTGTTCTTAAAGAAGAAATCACATGCACAGACACCGTTAAAGGAGAAATGTTGTAGGTTTTTAATTAAAGATTAAATGTTGTGGACACCCCCCCCCCCCCCCCCCAGCCAGAAGGCCTTAGGCAACTGCCTAGTTCACCTAGTGCTGGATCCAGCTCTGTACAGGATACACAGGAGCTCTGCTTTCCTGATGACTGTATTTGTATAGGACACCTGTGATCTTTTTGTTGGGAATCTCTGGGGTCTGGCCATCCATTTGTTTGATGAGGTGCATCACAATGTGGGTGTTGTATTATTGGCCTAATCAGTGCTGACTCCAAAGGTGAAAAGACCTATAGATCTGAATGCTATCCCCTTGGCTGTCAGCTGTGCTAACTAAGTAGGATTTCCTGGAAACCATTGCTACATACTGATCAAAGAAGAGAGAATTACCAGCAGCCCACATTATTAGATCTCTCTACGTTTTCATGTGGGGTATTGTCAGTTCTGTATGCACAAGACAAGGAATAGTTTGTGTGCCAGGTGCAGCAATGTTGCATTTTTAGCATTCACTTTAATCCCATTTTCAGTACACCAGCCATTTAAGTTCCTGCTAGAGGCCTTCTGTGTGAGAGTGGCATTTGGCAATATGTTCCAGGTTGCAGTCCTGTACAAACTTAGCCAGAAGTCATTAATACTAAAAAGCAGTCTCAGAACAGAGACCTGCAGGACACATCTGTTCTCCTTCATGTTCTCTGACACTGCCCCAGTCGTCAGCACAGTGTGGGTTCCTTTAACCAGTTTGCTATCCATCTTTCCACATGGCGTTTGTTTACAGTGCATTTAGATTATTCATTTTGCTAGCATGGGGTATGTTATTGAATGTCTTGGCCAAATCAGTAGCTTGTGTTACCTGTTTAAAGAAGTTTTCCAAGTTCATTAGTCACGAGGTACCTTTTACAAAATCAAATTGCTGCAGATGTGACTGTTAGTCTGCTTTGTGGCTTTACAAATCAGACTCAGGCTGATGGGCCTATAGTTTGAGACTGGTAGAAAGGGTTGTCTTTATGGAGTGGCATTACCAATGCTGTTCACCATATGTCCGGGACTGAGCCTGTAGCTCGGCTCAGGTTAAGTAACACATGTAGAGGTTCTGCCCGGGCATGTTTAGTACTATTTAACAAACACCCCGTTATGTTATCTGGTTCCATGTAGGAAGTCTTGGACTGCACTTTTAGTACATGTTCTCAAGTTGTAATGTGGAGTTTGAGATACTGGTGCCACAGCAGTTTGTATAGTCATCTCAGGAGGGGGATTTACACTAAATTTATTTGCAAGTATATTTGCATTGTCCACTGGATCAGACTAATGTCCAGTACATGGGTCGGCAAGAGAGAGTCACATACACGAGTGGCCAAACTGCAGTTCTGGGAGACTTCATCCTAGAAAGGCAAGGGCATGGGGTAAAACTGGAGATTGCAGTCTGTGCATAACATAACAGCTGGTGGCCACAGTCAGCTGCAGCGAGGTGGTCAGGGAAAACTGTAAGGTCAGCAGAGACTAGTCTGAAGACTTGCAAGTGAACTGAAGTTCAAAGATGTACTCTGGGCTCTACCACCTCAGCGAAATGAGGAAATAGATGGTGTTGCAGAAGAATGACCGAGTCTGAAAGCAGCATGTGTGAGGACAGCAGAATATGTATGTGGCCAAGCCAGGTATGGAAATAAGGTATATAAGGAAAGCTCGTGGTGGAATGTGGAAGTCCAGGAAGTCATCAAAAGAAAGGTGAGCAATAAAAAGTGGGAGATTGAAAAGAGAGATCAGGCCAAGGAGGAGTACTGGTTGACTAACAGAGGCTTAGAGAGCAGTTGCAGTAGCAAAGAACAAGGCATCAGAGGCACTCTACCAGCTTAAAATTGACTCAGTAGATGTCACAAAGAAACTCCACCTGGTTGTGAAGCAGAGACAGAAAGATAAAGATGGTAAGTCTTCCAACTCCATTCAAAAGGGACAATAGCAACAACTTTGTCACCAGTTCACAGGACATCAGTGGCAGGTGGAAGGAGTACTTCCAGCAGCTTCTGAAGTAAGAAAGCCCAACTTAAGCTGTACTGCCCCAGACGCAGCTTAGAATGATAGAGGAAGAAGAGCCCACCCTAGAAGAGGTAAGAAATGCACTGAAGGAAATGAAGTCAGGAAGGCAACAGGCTCAGATGAGGGCACTGTATATGGAGCAAGATGTTGGGTGATTTGGGGAGGAAATAGCTCCTGAGGGTACTTACAGTAGTATGGAGAGATAGAAAGAAGTGCTTCCCAGATTACTGGAGAAAAAGCATTCTAGCGCCTATGTCACAAGTGTGGGCAGTATTGCATTATCAAACTCCTGTCATTCTGCCTGAAAGTGCTGGAAGGATGATGCAGCACAGCAGAAAGTAAGACGGGAGATGAGCAGTTTGGATTCAGATCAGGATGCAGCACAACTGGCCTGATGACAGATGGATAAGAAACTAGAGATGAGGCAACTGTCTTGTGTGGGCATTCATAGACCTGGACAAAGCATATGACCTGTTCCTAGGAAAGCTGATTTTTGTCAGTCCTGTGATGGATCAAAGTTCCGGAAACATTTGTAGAATTAATACAGGTTATGTGTAATAACCCAGTGATACAAGTACAGTTAAAAAAAAACTCAAAAGCGAAACACACCTTCTCCAAAAAAATACTTTAATATGCACTTAGTAAGTGAAAAAAGCAGTCATGTAAGTGCTTTGTTTTAAATATAACTTCATCAGAACCATAGATGTTAGGTGTACTTATATTGATTATTGCTGCAGTAACCTTAACTATAAGAGTTGTATCTTGCCAAGGATGTAACAGCTGGTCAGCTTCCAAAGCTTCAAGGCACCTTCCATTCACCCAAACTGTCAAAACAACTCAAGCTGAGCTGACTAAAAGGCAAATTTAGGTGTGAAGCCCTTTAGAGCTTTACTGCCACCAAAAAGTACCCTCCTCTGAGGTTTTTGAAGGCTTGTGTTTCCTTTGCTGGGCAGATAAGTTCCCTTTGGGGAACACTTCCATTTTCTAATATTTATTGATATTTTTATTTTCCTCTTCAGGAAAGTTATTTTAAAGCTAGGTGTGGTATATTGTGTTTTAACAGACTCTCTTGAGTACTTTTAGATGGAGCACTTAAGTTTTTTTTTCTGTCTGTTCAAAGTAGTGTAAACTAACTGACAGCATATCTTCTGTGGTGAAATTGTGTTTACTTTCTCATTGTGGGGCTGCCATAGTGTTTGAAAGTTTTTTTTTTTTTTTTTAACTGTGTTTTTTTTTTTTCTGTCAAAAAAGTAACTTCTGTGGACCAGTAGTTTTACCGGCATTTGCTGCTCGTTTTTCCCAGGAAGTCATTTTTGGCATTATCATGGAACAGATTGTGTTGGTCCAATGCTTGGTCTGTGTTCCAGCCACCCAAAAAAAAAAAAAAATGCTAAGCAAACAGCCTTTGCCACCACAGCAGGTTAGCAATTTGCCTCCGCCGCAGGTGGGTGACACTGTTGTACCTCTGATTACTCATCTTTTACCCTGAATCCCCCTGGTGTAGCCACATCCTCTGTAGATGTGGAGTCCCCAAAGTGGGCAAGGGAGAGTCCCTCTTGACAGCCCTGGGAGAGGGAACAGGGAGGGTTTCCCTGTTATGTCAGCATACTGTGCCACCACTGGGGAAGCAGCAGCTGCCTTTAGTAGCACGGTTGGCCCAATTTTTCCTGTTAAAAACAAACAAAACCAAACATATATCTTCTCCTCCTCCTCAAATTTCTTTGGATAGCAGTAGTATGCTGAGACTGGTTTGGGGTTTAATTCATGGTATTGATACTTCTTGTAGAGTGGTTTCTGGTAAAAGAAAGAGGGATGCCTCTTTCCTGAAGGGTATTCAAGATTCTGAACAGGAAGCCACAGGGATAGATTCAGGGTTTTGTCATAATTTCTTAGGTTCATAGTAGGTTACTAGGCTAATGGCCCTAGGTCCTTTACAAGCCTAGCTTTGTAAAACAAACTGTATACCTTAATTGACCATAGTTAGATTGTCATTGTTAGCAGAGAGATTCTGTAATCAGCGCTGACTACCCCTGTCCATGAGGGACATAAGTGCCACCCTTTGGTGTAAATTTACTGTTACCCATCCAGTTGTCAAGGTTGCACTTAACTAGAGTCATTGAGGAGCTCTGCTTCACATGAAGTGGGAGCTTATTCCAGAGGAGTGGCAATCTCTGGAAGATGTATCTGTCTCTCTAACATGTTTTGTTAATGACGCAGGCTAGGTCGAGATCCCTGGAGCTCACGCGACTCTTGCCCCATTTGATTTGAGATATGCATTTCCATTAGGGCAGAATCAGAGACTGTTCTGTAGGCCAGGCACAGGTCGCCTTTCTGCAGCCTACATGATAGAGTATAGTGACAGGGTTTGTGGTCTTTTCATGTAAGTCACATTTTGGAGGCCGTGGAATCTCTTGATTAGAAACCTCTGTGGTCTCTCCAGTTGTTGCAGGTGTCTGGTGAGATATGTACAGAAGAGACCATTGTACTCGATTAGTGGTGTAATGAGGGTCGAGTACAGTGGGGTTTTAACCTCCGTAGTCATGGATGTGATGCCCTTATTTATGAGATGCGTGATGTAGAAGGCTTTCCTTACCACTGTGGACACATGATCAAAGTTTAGATTTATATCAACCTCTGTTCCCAAGTCTAGCACCTCTGGGTTTGAGCTTAGAGGGTTGCTATCTATATCATAATTAGCAGGGGCTACTTCTTTGCTAAAGGGGATAATGAGACATTTTTTTGCGTGTAGTTTGAGTCCGTGACTTTGGCACCAATTAATCATTTATCTGCATCAGCTCCTGTAATATGTTTACATCGTTGGGGACTCAGTGAACGCAGCCAGTTTGCAGCCATCTGCAAACTTGGTAATCCACAGACCATTTTCTTTTGCCTGGACCTCAGAGAAATCGATTCCAAACAGTAGAGTTCCCAGCACAGATCCTTGTGGTACCCGACTGGTAACTGGTCTTCTGGTGGAGGTAGACTCCCCAACTTTGACGGTGTGTGTTCTGTCTGTTTACCAGTTGGCTACCTGTTTAGTGACTTAAGATGGGAGAGTGTCTCAATGATCCCTAAGTGGGGGTTGTGTCCAAAGCCTTGGCTACATCAAGATAGGAGGTATGTACTGCTTTGCCCTTATCCAGAGCTTTGATGACATCCTCAAAGAAGCCACCTAGTTTAATAAACAAGATCTTCCCTTGACACGACTCAGTTTGCTTCTGTCGAGAGTTTGAAGGTCGCCTGTGTTTTTATTGAGAAGGTCCATGAAGATTCTTTCCATGGCCGTGCAGATAAGGCTGGTTAAGCGTATGAGTCGGTAGTTTCCTTTTTGGGTTGATGGACTCCCCCCTTTGTACAAGGTGATTACTGTTGCTGTTCTCCACTCTGCCAGAACAATGCCAGTGTTCAGGCTATGGTTAAAGAGAGAGTGCCAAATGGTTCTGCTAGGTCTTTAGAAGGCTATCTGGAATGTTATCTGGTCCCATAGAGGCCGTGTTTTTGGCCTTAGAGAGCACTTGTATGACCTGTTCTTTGCAGTTACTCAGTAGAGGACTGGTGTCAGGAATGCTTTGGGGGGGTGGTTATGGCTGGTGTGGAGACAGGGGGATAAAGTTATTGCCAAGTCTGTCCGCTAGCAGGTTGGCGATTTCCTCAGGTTCAGTGAGAGTTGTACAGTCCAGTATAAGTTCGGCACACAGTTGGGCAATTCCCTCTTAGGCATGGTTGTTTTTAGCTAGGGATGCTAATTTTATTTTATTTATTTATTTTATTTTACATTTGTTGACTGGGCTAGTCTAGCTGGATATATGTCCATTTTCAGTAGAGGCCCGGGGAGAAAAGCTCCACATAGAAAACTAACAGATACAGTACATTAAAACGTTAATTACAAGAATATTATGAGATGATTACATGTGTTCCAAGGTAACAAAACTTATAACAAAAAACATTTTTTTTTTTTTCTATGAGAAGAGGGAGAAGGATGTAGAAGTAGTTGGAAGACACACAAAGTAAAGTGATGAGCAGGAATAAAAGAACAAAGTAGTTAAAATGGGATTGTAAGAATTAGGTGAAGGGTAGTAAGTTGTTGAGACAGTAAGATGGCCAATTCAGTTGTTCCTGGTTACAGTAAGTCAGCATTAATGGTAGTGGAATTAAAGTAACAGAAAGGTGGATTTAAAGTAACAGAAAGAGAGAGATGCAGAAAAAAAAAAAAAAAAGATTATGTTGGGCAAGACTAACAGAGGGAGATGATTAGTCAGGGGTTAGTACAGGGACATAGCCAGTGAGTTATAAGATATGATTTAAGTTTCTTTTTAAATAGTGAAGTTGAAGAAAGAGATGCAAGTTCAACAGGAAGTAGGTTCCAGCTTTTGCCTACAGTGTTAGTGAAGAGGGATTCTCCTGCTTTATGGTTAGATTTATGAGTAGAGATGAGTAATTTGTTTGCAGAGCGTAGGTTTGTAAGATTTTTATATGGGCAGATTAGACTTTTGAGGATTGGTGTGTTGCTTGGATGATGCAGGGTTTTGTGGGTAATAGTTAGCTGGTGAAGTAGAATATGGTTCTGTAGTTCCAGCCAACCTAGATGTTTCAGATTTTGGCAGTGGTGGGATCTAGCAGGAGAGCCTGTAGCAAATCTGGCAATGTTGTAGGCTATTGACAGCTTGTTGAGGTTGCTTTTTGATAGGTTAGTATATATAGGAGATGCATAAAAGAGTGTTGAGATGAGATGGGTGTGGGCAATAGAAGTTCTTGCTATGGGAGTAAGGAAAGGTTTAATTCTGTAGAGGGAGCCTAGTTTTCGGTTAACTGATTTTATTGTGGTGTTAATATGAGTATCAAAGTTAAGGCTGTGGTCAATTGTCACTCCCAAGAGTTTAGTGTCATAACTAGCCTTAGAGGACTTCACAAGATATCTGATTTGCTTGTTCGAGCTGTGGAGGGTATTCTTCCTCTATTGAGTATGTTTTCTCTTGTTCTTAAATATTAGTTTCTTTCTTTTGTTATATAACTTATTTATACTTGCAGTCCACCAGGGTGGCTTGTTTTTACGGGAGGACTTAGTTTTAGTCCTGTTAGGTGCAGTTGATTCAATACATTTGTTTAAGTGGTTATATAGGGCACTTGTGTACTCTTCTGTGTAGGAGTCATTATTGGCTGTGTTAGCAAGGGCTTTAAAACTTTTTATACAATGACTCAGTAGGTTGTAGTTTGCATTGGATACATTTTTCACGTTTTTAATCCTGTGGGGGTGTCCGATCTGATCTTTGCTTCATAAGAGACTGATTTATAGTCTGACCTTACCAGGGAGGGCACAAAGGGGATAGTGCAGTGACCCCCCTATGTTAATGAGCACTAGGTCTAGGACATTTGAGCCCCTTGTGGGGGTGTAGACCAACTGTTCCAGGGCATTTGAATTAACAAAGTCCAGGAACCTCCGAGCGATCGTGTTTCTGCTCATGTAGGTTGCCCAGTCGATGGAAGGATAGTTGAAATCTCCCATGACCGAGGTGTTTGGCTGTATACAGAGTGACTGTAGCAAGTCCAGGTAGGTGGTGTGTTTCTCCTGGTTCATTGTGGGGGACCTGTAGCTAGCGATGATGTGGTAGGAGGTGTGCTTCTCCTGGTTCATGGTGGGGACCTGTAGCTAGCGATGATGTGGTAGGAGGTGTGCTTCTCCTGGTTCATGGTGGGGACCTGTAGCTAGCGATGATGTGGTAGGAGGTGTGCTTCTCCTGGTTCATGGGGGGGACCTGTAGCTAGCAATGATGTGGTAGGAGGTGTGCTTCTCCTGGTTCATGAGGGGGACCTGTAGCTAGCAATGATGTGGTAGGTGGTGTGCTTCTCCTGGTTCATGGTGGGGACCTGTAGCTAGCGTTGATGTGGTAGGGGGTGTGCTTCTCCTGATTCATGGTGGGGGACCTGTAGCTAGCGAGGATATGGTAGGAGGTGTGCTTCTCCTGGTTAATGGTGGGGGACCTGTAGCTAGCGATGATGTGGTAGGAGGTGTGCTTCTCCTGGTTCATGGAGGAGGGGACCTGTAGCTAGCGATGATGTGGTAGGAGATGTGCTTCTCCTGGTTCATGGTGGGGGACCTGTAGCTAGCAATGATGTGGTAGGAGGTGTGCTTCTCCTGGTTCATGGTGGGGGACCTGTAGCTAGCAATGATGTGGTAGGAGGTGTGCTTCTCCTGGTTCATGGGGGGGACCTGTAGCTAGCGATGATGTGGTAGGGGGTGTGCTTCTCCTGATTCATGGTGGGGGACCTGTAGCTAGCGATGATATGGTAGGAGGTGTGCTTCTCCTGGTTCATGGTGGGGGACCCGTAGCCAACAATGATGTGGTAGGGTGTTTTGCCTGTAGTTGTTTGGACCTAGAGTAGCTCGAGTGTCATACTGTTTTACCAGTCTTGAGGTTCATTTGGATTTAATGAAGATGGTTACACCTCCACCTTTGGTTCTTTCACACTTATTTTGAGGTCTGAATGTGTGAAAGACATTGTAGCCTTGTACAGCCGGGGTGCTGTTTGCAGCCTTGAACCAAATCTCATTGACTGCACAGACGTCAGCGTCTTCCAAGGTGAGGAGTGCTTCCAGGAAGTGCTGTTTACTGTTTAGACTCCTAGCGTTAATCTGCATGACTTTGAGTTTGTCTCTAGTGGATTTTTTTACGTAGGAAGTTTTGTTTTGACATTGCCTAAAAAAAGGCACTATGTGGAAGGCAGTTACCTTTGCCAGTGTCTGAAGGCCTTGAGGGGACAAGTGAAGGCCATCTCTGGCAAAGCATCGTGGTCTGTTTGCCATGTCTTCCCAGGCTGTCCTGGAGCCTCCTGGAGTGGCACCAGAAGCTAAGTCAGTTATTAAAATCAGTCATTTTTTGTCTGCATTGTGTCATCATCTTAGGTGAAGGCAGAATGCTGCTTAGGGATAGGGACCTACCTGCCTGGGACACACAGTCTGAGAGTTCAGTCATGGATGTTCATCGTGCATTACAGCTGCAGTAATCACATATGGGTTTTCAGTCTCCTCGGTCGGCCGAATTCCAAAGTCTTGGTCCGGCGTCGGTTGTTGTCGCGTACTCTTCTGACGTCAGGAAGGCTAGAGTATATAAGACACAGCCGACGCCATCTTCTCCAGTCTTTTTGCAGAAGCAGTTCGCAAGTGCCGGTCGGCCAGCTCCTGAATTACGAAAAATTTTGGAACCAAGTCTTCATTAAAGCTAAGTACCCGTTAATCTTTTCTTGCCTCAGACCGATGTCAGAAAAAGTTAATAATTGTATTTCTTGTGGGAAGCAAATACTGCATAAGGATTTCCATTCCCTTTGCATACCTTGTTTGGGCCCAGACCACGCCTCGCGTCTCGGGCTGTCGCTTTGCGCTACCTTCAATAAACACTATCACCAGCACTTTTTGGTAAAGCTTAATTATAAAATGTCGCCGGATACTCCGACTACCGCTTTGTCTAAAAAAGAAAAGGACCGCCAGGCGAGGACCAAGGGTCTCCACCGATACCAAAGCAGGCTACACGTGGTCCGGTGCTCAGTGAGCCCTTTGCAGTCCCTGACTACCGGCGACACTCCTCGGCGGGGTCTTCTGTACCGAGACCGCTGGTTCTTCGGCCCTTTCCCAGACTACAACCGAAGCCCCTGCAACTGTCGAGCCTACCAATGTGGATAGATCTACATCCACCCATGGTATATTTAGGCCTTCATCATCTTTCTCTATCAAGGCCTTCACTAAATCCAAAACAGCCAGGCACCATACTAGGCCGGCTACACAAGGCCCATCACCTGGGCACATGCCTAAGAAGCACATGCTTAAAATGGCTGAGGACCTTATTACTCTTATCAGAGGCTCACAGGCCCCCCCCGGACAAGAGACCCAGAGTAGAGGAGGATTCTCCTTCTTCTGACCAGGGATCCATTTTATCAGAACATTCTGATGCTGAAAAACACTCTTATTCCCCTTTCGAGGATTCGGATGCAGAGCAGTCTATTCCCTCTGTATCCCCCCCTGAGGATTTTTCTTTTGGGGAAACCTTACACTCTTTGAGAGAGCACTTCCACTGGGAAGGCCAAGACTTTTCAGACTCCAAGAAAAGGCTTAGGGAGTTTCACTGGTTACCTCAGCATAGACCTTTGGCTATTCCTCTTGTTTTGGAGGTTTTGGATGATGTTTACTCGGAGGCTTGCCTTAATCCTGATTCTCTGCCTCCTGCACCAGTTAAGCCGGATAGGTATTACAGAGTACCTAATTCTCATCAGTTCCTCTACAAGGGCCATAATGCAGACCCTGAAACTATTTCTCAAGGCCCTAAAGGAATTAAGGCCTCCACGGCCAAGAATCCACTTCCTGCAGAAAGGGAATCTAGATCTCTAGAAAGGTGGGGTAAGAAGGTTTACACCTCGGCCACCCTAGCCATGAGGGCCTTAAACTGCCAGTTTCATATGATTAAATACCAACAATTCCTATTATCACAATTAAAGACCAAAATGTCACAACCTGAACAACCAGATATAAAAGAGTTGCAGGATATGATGCATAGTGCAGAGCAAGTGGGTAAGCACACTTTACAATGTAGTTATGATGCCCTAGAGGCCTCCAGCAGAGCGGATCAGTCATTCGCAGACATGCCTGGCTTAGGGAACAAAATCTGCCAGACCATGTGAAAGCAAAAATTCTGGATGCACCTTTACATAAGGATGTTCTTTTTGGTGCTAATGCTGAGGATATATTACGTAAAATGGAAGAAAAAGCAAAATCTATGCAAACTGTAAAAGCTTTCTTACAGGTACAGCCACCACGGTTCAGCAGGAATTGGCCTTCAAAAAACTGGTCCTTTCCAACCACTGACAAGCCCCAAAGAGGCAGATACAGGCGCGGAAGGGGCAGAGGACAAGCCCAAGGATCCTATAGAGGCAGACAATGGCAATCTCCAGCACCAAGAGGTGGTGACGACAATGCACAACAGTACAGGAAGCAGACTCAATGACTCCCTCATTTCCATGCCAAGCAAAATTCAACTGGCAGCACCTTTGGGAGGGAAACTGGCACTATTTGCAAACAATTGGCATATTGTCACAACAGACAAATGGATTCTGGACATTATAAACAGAGGCTACAAATTCCATTTTCACACTCTTCCAAAAATGAGAGGCATGCCAAATCTACCACAAAATCAAAGGGTAGAGGCACAACTGCAAATTACAAAGCTCCTAAACATGAGGGCTATACAAAAGGTACCCACGCACCAACAAGCACAAGGTTTTTATTCAAGGCTTTTCCTGGTGTCAAGAAAAGGCGACTGGAGACCCATACTGGACTTATCCATCCTAAACACATTTCTTCTCGTGCCAAAATTCAAGATGCTCACATTACAGCAACTCCTTCCCATGCTGGGCAAGGGGTTCTGGCTGGTAACATTGGACCTCAAGGAGGCATACCTGCATGTCCCAATCAGACAAAGTTGCAGAAGATACCTCAGATTTCTTGCAGGTTCAAACCACTATCAATTCTCTGCATTGCCCTTTGGCTTATCTACTGCCCAGAGTATTCACCAAGTGCCTGGCATCAGTGATTGCATACTGCAGACTTCAAGGGATACAAATTTACCCTTATCTGGACGACTGCCTGATCCAAGCGGACAGCAAACACATACTTCTGAAACACCTGGCATTTGTGACACGGTTACTGCTTTCTCTGGGATACACCATCAACAAGGAGAAATCAAAGCTAACACCCTCTCAGAAAATAACCTTCCTGGGTGCCAACTTGGACACAAACACCCAGATGGCCTACCTTACGCCAGAAAAACAAGGGCAATTATCTCAGTACTTCAAAATACTTGCAAAAAGTACCAGGCTTACTGCAAGGAAAATCCTGCAGGCTCTGGGATTCATGGCATCTTGCATTCTTCTAATCCCATGCAAAGCTGCACATGAGGAAACTTCAATGGTACCTAAAAAATCTATGGTCTCAACACAGTCACAGCTTGGAAGCGGTGATTCCAATAATTCCCTGTCTTCAAGAGGAATTCATATGGTGGGCCCAAGCATGCCAAGTAAACACAGGCCTCCCATTCTGCAAGCCTCAAGCTACACAAGTCATAACCACAGACGCTTCAGACTACGCCTGGGGAGCGCACATGAAGGACAGGTGCATTCAGGGCAGATGGCCCCAAAAAGAAAAGCACCTTCACATCAATCAAAAAGAAATGATGGCAGTAATAAATGCAATCACAGCGTTCAGAGAATTCCTGCATCCAGGACAACTGCTCATAAGAACAGACAACACCACAGTAATGCGGTACATAAACAAGCAAGGAGGAACTCATTCATACCCCTTGTGCAGACTAGCCATGACTCTTTGGAACCTGGCGCTGGAAAGACAAATAGAACTTCAAGCACAGTACCTGCCAGGAATGGAAAACACACTGGCAGACACTCTGAGCAGACATATGACAGATCCTCACGAATGGAAGCTACATCCACAGGTGTTTACAGAGATTGTTCAAGCGTGGGGGAGGCCAGATATAGATCTTTTTGCCTCCCACAGAAACCATCAATTAAAAAGGTTTTGCTCAAGGACCTTCCACCCAAAGCCCTGGAAAGTGGACGCTCTTTCCTTCACATGGACAACTTGGTCAGTTTATGCATTCCCACCTCTACCTCTTCTGCCCAAGGTACTTTTGAAAGTAAGAACAGACAAGCCGAGGATGATACTGATTGCTCCAGACTGGCCGAGACAACACTGGTATCCACTCCTGAGGAGCCTAACACACACTCCTCCGTGGCCCCTGCCTCTAATACCTCTACTGCTGACGCAGAACAATTTCAAAAACCTTCACAGTCAGCTGAAAACTCTCAGTCTTGCTGCATGGAAAATTCCTTAGCATCACATCAGACTCTACTCTCCAAAGAGGTGCAGGATGTCATTTTGGAGGCCAGAAGACCATCTACTAGAAAAGCTTACTCCGCAAAATGGAAGCGGTTTTGCTGTTGGAATGAAAAACGAGGGCAGGACCCTAGACAATTGAACCTGCCTCAGATTTTGCAGTACCTAGCTGAACTTTTGAGCAATGGACTTTCTTTTTCCTCAATCAAAATACATGCCTCAGCAATCTCTGCGGAATTCAACATGGATCCTCCTTTATTTTCACATCCACTCCTACGACAGTTCCTCAGAGGGGCTAAGAACATAAGACCTCCAAGGAAACAGCCAGTGCCAGCTTGGGACCTTAACTACGTACTAGAAAAATTGACATTACCTCCCTTTGAACCTGCTGCTTCAACAGAATTACAATATCTGTCCTGGAAAACAGCTTTTCTACTGGCCATCACTTCAGCTCGTAGAGGTTCTGAGTTACAGGCCCTCATGGCGGTGCAGCCATTCCTCATCTTCCATCAGGACAGGGTTTCCCTTCGCACCAACCCTTCCTT